>NW_025813663.1:0-374629 GCF_910589235.1 Vespa crabro
TACATAGTAAAAACGTTATATTCTTGTTATATTCTTTATTCTGCATCGATAGAATATAAAATCATTGAAATTGAACGAGATTTCAAGTTTTCGTTTTTTCGACGATACGCGTATATGAGCGAAAAATCGTATATACGATATGAAAGAATGTTAAAAACTTTGATTCCAATATAAAATAGATGTTTGATCTTATGAAATGCAATGTTCTGAATCGATTGGTAACATTTTTCTAACTGTGGCACAAGTATTATTAAAGATTTCACGATTTTATCTTCGCATATACCGAAATTCGCGTATGTCGATTACGTTTTTCGACAATTATCATATGAAAACGCGTATTTAAACATAGTAAAAACGTTATATTCTTGTTATATTCTTTATTCTGCATCGATTAGAATATAAAATCATTGAAATTGAACGAGATTTCAAGTTTTCGTTTTTCGACGATACGCGTATATGAGCGAAAAATCGTATATACGATATGAAAGAATGTTAAAAACTTTGATTCCAATATAAAATAGATGTTTGATCTTATGAAATGCAATGTTCTGAATCGATTGGTAACATTTTTCTAACTGTGGCACAAGTATTATTAAAGATTTCACGATTTTATCTTCGCATATACCGAAATTCGCGTATGTCGATTACGTTTTTTCGACAATTATCATATGAAAACGCGTATTTAAACATAGTAAAAAACGTTATATTCTTGTTATATTCTTTATTCTGCATCGATAGAATATAAAATCATTGAAATTGAACGAGATTTCAAGTTTTCGTTTTTCGACGATACGCGTATATGAGCGAAAAATCGTATATACGATATGAAAGAATGTTAAAAACTTTGATTCCAATATAAAATAGATGTTTGATCTTATGAAATGCAATGTTCTGAATCGATTGGTAACATTTTTCTAACTGTGGCACAAGTATTATTAAAGATTTCACGATTTTATCTTCGCATATACCGAAATTCGCGTATGTCGATTACGTTTTTCGACAATTATCATATGAAAAACGCGTATTTAAACATAGTAAAAACGTTATATTCTTGTTATATTCTTTATTCTGCATCGATATAATATAAAATCATTGAAATTGAACGAGATTTCAAGTTTTCGTTTTTCGACGATACGCGTATATGAGCGAAAAATCGTATATACGATATGAAAGAATGTTAAAAACTTTGATTCCAATATAAAATAGATGTTTGATCTTATGAAATGCAATGTTCTGAATCGATTGGAAACATTTTTCTAACTGTGGCACAAGTATTATTAAAGATTTCACGATTTTATCTTCGCATATACCGAAATTCGCGTATGTCGATTACGTTTTTCGACAATTATCATATGAAAACGCGTATTTAAACATAGTAAAAACGTTATATTCTTGTTATATTCTTTATTCTGCATCGATAGAATATAAAATCATTGAAATTGAACGAGATTTCAAGTTTTCGTTTTTCGACGATACGCGTATATGAGAGAAAAATCGTATATACGATATGAAAGAATGTTAAAAACTTTGATTCCAATATAAAATAGATGTTTGATCTTATGAAATGCAATGTTCTGAATCGATTGGTAACATTTTTCTAACTGTGGCACAAGTATTATTAAAGATTTCACGATTTTATCTTCGCATATACCGAAATTCGCGTATGTCGATTACGTTTTTCGACAATTATCATATGAAAACGCGTATTTAAACATAGTAAAAACGTTATATTCTTGTTATATTCTTTATTCTGCATCGATAGAATATAAAATCATTGAAATTGAACGAGATTTCAAGTTTTCGTTTTTCGACGATACGCGTATATGAGCGAAAAATCGTATATACGATATGAAAGAATGTTAAAAACTTTGATTCCAATATAAAATAGATGTTTGATCTTATGAAATGCAATGTTCTGAATCGATTGGTAACATTTTTCTAACTGTGGCACAAGTATTATTAAAGATTTCACGATTTTATCTTCGCATATACCGAAATTCGCGTATGTCGATTACGTTTTTTCGACAATTATCATATGAAAACGCGTATTTAAACATAGTAAAAACGTTATATTCTTGTTATATTCTTTATTCTACATCGATAGAATATAAAATCATTGAAATTGAACGAGATTTCAAGTTTTCGTTTTTCGACGATACGCGTATATGAGCGAAAAATCGTATATACGATATGAAAGAATGTTAAAAACTTTGATTCCAATAAAAAATAGATGTTTGATCTTATGAAATGCAATGTTCTGAATCGATTGGTAACATTTTTCTAACTGTGGCACAAGTATTATTAAAGATTTCACGATTTTATCTTCGCATATACCGAAATTCGCGTATGTCGATTACGTTTTTCGACAATTATCATATGAAAAGGCGTATTTAAACATAGTAAAAACGTTATATTCTTGTTATATTCTTTATTCTGCATCGATAGAATATAAAATCATTGAAATTGAACGAGATTTCAAGTTTTCGTTTTTCGACGATACGCGTATATGAGCGAAAAATCGTATATACGATATGAAAGAATGTTAAAAACTTTGATTCCAATATAAAATAGATGTTTGATCTTATGAAATGCAATGTTCTGAATCGATTGGAAACATTTTTCTAACTGTGGCACAAGTATTATTAAAGATTTCACGATTTTATCTTCGCATATACCGAAATTCGCGTATGTCGATTACGTTTTTCGACAATTATCATATGAAAACGAGTATTTAAACATAGTAAAAACGTTATATTCTTGTTATATTCTTTATTCTGCATCGATAGAATATAAAATCATTGAAATTGAACGAGATTTCAAGTTTTCGTTTTTCGACGATACGCGTATATGAGAGAAAAATCGTATATACGATATGAAAGAATGTTAAAAACTTTGATTCCAATATAAAATAGATGTTTGATCTTATGAAATGCAATGTTCTGAATCGATTGGTAACATTTTTCTAACTGTGGCACAAGTATTATTAAAGATTTCACGATTTTATCTTCGCATATACCGAAATTCGCGTATGTCGATTACGTTTTTCGACAATTATCATATGAAAACGCGTATTTAAACATAGTAAAAACGTTATATTCTTGTTATATTCTTTATTCTGCATCGATAGAATATAAAATCATTGAAATTGAACGAGATTTCAAGTTTTCGTTTTTCGACGATACGCGTATATGAGAGAAAAATCGTATATACGATATGAAAGAATGTTAAAAACTTTGATTCCAATATAAAATAGATGTTTGATCTTATGAAATGCAATGTTCTGAATCGATTGGTAACATTTTTCTAACTGTGGCACAAGTATTATTAAAGATTTCACGATTTTATCTTCGCATATACCGAAATTCGCGTATGTCGATTACGTTTTTCGACAATTATCATATGAAAACGCGTATTTAAACATAGTAAAAACGTTATATTCTTGTTATATTCTTTATTCTGCATCGATAGAATATAAAATCATTGAAATTGAACGAGATTTCAAGTTTTCGTTTTTCGACGATACGCGTATATGAGAGAAAAATCGTATATACGATATGAAAGAATGTTAAAAACTTTGATTCCAATATAAAATAGATGTTTGATCTTATGAAATGCAATGTTCTGAATCGATTGGTAACATTTTTCTAACTGTGGCACAAGTATTATTAAAGATTTCACGATTTTATCTTCGCATATACCGAAATTCGCGTATGTCGATTACGTTTTTCGACAATTATCATATGAAAACGCGTATTTAAACATAGTAAAAACGTTATATTCTTGTTATATTCTTTATTCTGCATCGATAGAATATAAAATCATTGAAATTGAACGAGATTTCAAGTTTTCGTTTTTCGACGATACGCGTATATGAGAGAAAAATCGTATATACGATATGAAAGAATGTTAAAAACTTTGATTCCAATATAAAATAGATGTTTGATCTTATGAAATGCAATGTTCTGAATCGATTGGTAACATTTTTCTAACTGTGGCACAAGTATTATTAAAGATTTCACGATTTTATCTTCGCATATACCGAAATTCGCGTATGTCGATTACGTTTTTCGACAATTATCATATGAAAACGCGTATTTAAACATAGTAAAAACGTTATATTCTTGTTATATTCTTTATTCTGCATCGATAGAATATAAAATCATTGAAATTGAACGAGATTTCAAGTTTTCGTTTTTCGACGATACGCGTATATGAGAGAAAAATCGTATATACGATATGAAAGAATGTTAAAAACTTTGATTCCAATATAAAATAGATGTTTGATCTTATGAAATGCAATGTTCTGAATCGATTGGTAACATTTTTCTAACTGTGGCACAAGTATTATTAAAGATTTCACGATTTTATCTTCGCATATACCGAAATTCGCGTATGTCGATTACGTTTTTCGACAATTATCATATGAAAACGCGTATTTAAACATAGTAAAAACGTTATATTCTTGTTATATTCTTTATTCTGCATCGATAGAATATAAAATCATTGAAATTGAACGAGATTTCAAGTTTTCGTTTTTCGACGATACGCGTATATGAGAGAAAAATCGTATATACGATATGAAAGAATGTTAAAAACTTTGATTCCAATATAAAATAGATGTTTGATCTTATGAAATGCAATGTTCTGAATCGATTGGTAACATTTTTCTAACTGTGGCACAAGTATTATTAAAGATTTCACGATTTTATCTTCGCATATACCGAAATTCGCGTATGTCGATTACGTTTTTCGACAATTATCATATGAAAACGCGTATTTAAACATAGTAAAAACGTTATATTCTTGTTATATTCTTTATTCTGCATCGATAGAATATAAAATCATTGAAATTGAACGAGATTTCAAGTTTTCGTTTTTCGACGATACGCGTATATGAGCGAAAAATCGTATATACGATATGAAAGAATGTTAAAAACTTTGATTCCAATATAAAATAGATGTTTGATCTTATGAAATGCAATGTTCTGAATCGATTGGTAACATTTTTCTAACTGTGGCACAAGTATTATTAAAGATTTCACGATTTTATCTTCGCATATACCGAAATTCGCGTATGTCGATTACGTTTTTTCGACAATTATCATATGAAAACGCGTATTTAAACATAGTAAAAACGTTATATTCTTGTTATATTCTTTATTCTGCATCGATAGAATATAAAATCATTGAAATTGAACGAGATTTCAAGTTTTCGTTTTTCGACGATACGCGTATATGAGCGAAAAATCGTATATACGATATGAAAGAATGTTAAAAACTTTGATTCCAATATAAAATAGATGTTTGATCTTATGAAATGCAATGTTCTGAATCGATTGGTAACATTTTTCTAACTGTGGCACAAGTATTATTAAAGATTTCACGATTTTATCTTCGCATATACCGAAATTCGCGTATGTCGATTACGTTTTTCGACAATTATCATATGAAAACGCGTATTTAAACATAGTAAAAACGTTATATTCTTGTTATATTCTTTATTCTGCATCGATAGAATATAAAATCATTGAAATTGAACGAGATTTCAAGTTTTCGTTTTTCGACGATACGCGTATATGAGCGAAAAATCGTATATACGATATGAAAGAATGTTAAAAACTTTGATTCCAATATAAAATAGATGTTTGATCTTATGAAATGCAATGTTCTGAATCGATTGGTAACATTTTTCTAACTGTGGCACAAGTATTATTAAAGATTTCACGATTTTATCTTCGCATATACCGAAATTCGCGTATGTAGATTACGTTTTTCGACAATTATCATATGAAAACGCGTATTTAAACATAGTAAAAACGTTATATTCTTGTTATATTCTTTATTCTGCATCGATAGAATATAAAATCATTGAAATTGAACGAGATTTCAAGTTTTCGTTTTTCGACGATACGCGTATATGAGCGAAAAATCGTATATACGATATGAAAGAATGTTAAAAACTTTGATTCCAATATAAAATAGATGTTTGATCTTATGAAATGCAATGTTCTGAATCGATTGGTAACATTTTTCTAACTGTGGCACAAGTATTATTAAAGATTTCACGATTTTATCTTCGCATATACCGAAATTCGCGTATGTCGATTACGTTTTTCGACAATTATCATATGAAAACGCGTATTTAAACATAGTAAAAACGTTATATTCTTGTTATATTCTTTATTCTGCATCGATAGAATATAAAATCATTGAAATTGAACGAGATTTCAAGTTTTCGTTTTTCGACGATACGCGTATATGAGCGAAAAATCGTATATACGATATGAAAGAATGTTAAAAACTTTGATTCCAATATAAAATAGATGTTTGATCTTATGAAATGCAATGTTCTGAATCGATTGGTAACATTTTTCTAACTGTGGCACAAGTATTATTAAAGATTTCACGATTTTATCTTCGCATATACCGAAATTCGCGTATGTCGATTACGTTTTTCGACAATTATCATATGAAAACGCGTATTTAAACATAGTAAAAACGTTATATTCTTATTATATTCTTTATTCTGCATCGATAGAATATAAAATCATTGAAATTGAACGAGATTTCAAGTTTTCGTTTTTCGACGATACGCGTATATGAGCGAAAAATCGTATATACGATATGAAAGAATGTTAAAAACTTTGATTCCAATATAAAATAGATGTTTGATCTTATGAAATGCAATGTTCTGAATCGATTGGTAACATTTTTCTAACTGTGGCACATGTATTATTAAAGATTTCACGATTTTATCTTCGCATATACCGAAATTCGCGTATGTCGATTACGTTTTTCGACAATTATCATATGAAAACGCGTATTTAAACATAGTAAAAACGTTATATTCTTGTTATATTCTTTATTCTGCATCGATAGAATATAAAATCATTGAAATTGAACGAGATTTCAAGTTTTCGTTTTTCGACGATACGCGTATATGAGCGAAAAATCGTATATACGATATGAAAGAATGTTAAAAACTTTGATTCCAATATAAAATAGATGTTTGATCTTATGAAATGCAATGTTCTGAATCGATTGGTAACATTTTTCTAACTGTGGCACAAGTATTATTAAAGATTTCACGATTTTATCTTCGCATATACCGAAATTCGCGTATGTCGATTACGTTTTTCGACAATTATCATATGAAAACGCGTATTTAAACATAGTAAAAACGTTATATTCTTATTATATTCTTTATTCTGCATCGATAGAATATAAAATCATTGAAATTGAACGAGATTTCAAGTTTTCGTTTTTCGACGATACGCGTATATGAGCGAAAAATCGTATATACGATATGAAAGAATGTTAAAAACTTTGATTCCAATATAAAATAGATGTTTGATCTTATGAAATGCAATGTTCTGAATCGATTGGTAACATTTTTCTAACTGTGGCACATGTATTATTAAAGATTTCACGATTTTATCTTCGCATATACCGAAATTCGCGTATGTCGATTACGTTTTTCGACAATTATCATATGAAAACGCGTATTTAAACATAGTAAAAACGTTATATTCTTGTTATATTCTTTATTCTGCATCGATAGAATATAAAATCATTGAAATTGAACGAGATTTCAAGTTTTCGTTTTTCGACGATACGCGTATATGAGCGAAAAATCGTATATACGATATGAAAGAATGTTAAAAACTTTGATTCCAATATAAAATAGATGTTTGATCTTATGAAATGCAATGTTCTGAATCGATTGGTAACATTTTTCTAACTGTGGCACAAGTATTATTAAAGATTTCACGATTTTATCTTCGCATATACCGAAATTCGCGTATGTCGATTACGTTTTTCGACAATTATCATATGAAAACGCGTATTTAAACATAGTAAAAACGTTATATTCTTGTTATATTCTTTATTCTGCATCGATAGAATATAAAATCATTGAAATTGAACGAGATTTCAAGTTTTCGTTTTTCGACGATACGCGTATATGAGCGAAAAATCGTGTATACGATATGAAAGAATGTTAAAAACTTTGATTCCAATATAAAATAGATATTTGATCTTATGAAATGCAATGTTCTGAATCGATTGGTAACATTTTTCTAACTGTGGCACAAGTATTATTAAAGATTTCACGATTTTATCTTCGCATATACCGAAATTCGCGTATGTCGATTAAGTTTTTCGACAATTATCATATGAAAACGCGTATTTAAACATAGTAAAAACGTTATATTCTTGTTATATTCTTTATTCTGCATAGATAGAATATAAAATCATTGAAATTGAACGAGATTTCAAGTTTTCGTTTTTCGACGATACGCGTATATTAGCGAAAAATCGTATATACGATATGAAAGAATGTTAAAAACTTTGATTCCAATATAAAATAGATGTTTGATCTTATGAAATGCAATGTTCTGAATCGATTGGTAACATTTTTCTAACTGTGGCACAAGTATTATTAAAGATTTCACGATTTTATCTTCGCATATACCGAAATTCGCGTATGTCGATTACGTTTTTCGACAATTATCATATGAAAACGCGTATTTAAACATAGTAAAAACGTTATATTCTTGTTATATTCTTTATTCTGCATCGATAGAATATAAAATCATTGAAATTGAACGAGATTTCAAGTTTTCGTTTTTCGACGATACGCGTATATGAGCGAAAAATCGTATATACGATATGAAAGAATGTTAAAAACTTTGATTCCAATATAAAATAGATGTTTGATCTTATGAAATGCAATGTTCTGAATCGATTGGTAACATTTTTCTAACTGTGGCACAAGTATTATTAAAGATTTCACGATTTTATCTTCGCATATACCGAAATTCGCGTATGTCGATTACGTTTTTCGACAATTATCATATGAAAACGCGTATTTAAACATAGTAAAAACGTTATATTCTTGTTATATTCTTTATTCTGCATCGATAGAATATAAAATCATTGAAATTGAACGAGATTTCAAGTTTTCGTTTTTCGACGATACGCGTATATGAGCGAAAAATCGTATATACGATATGAAGGAATGTTAAAAACTTTGATTCCAATATAAAATAGATGTTTGATCTTATGAAATGCAATGTTCTGAATCGATTGGTAACATTTTTCTAACTGTGGCACAAGTATTATTAAAGATTTCACGATTTTATCTTCGCATATACCGAAATTCGCGTATGTCGATTACGTTTTTCGACAATTATCATATGAAAACGCGTATTTAAACATAGTAAAAACGTTATATTCTTGTTGTATTCTTTATTCTGCATCGATAGAATATAAAATCATTGAAATTGAACGAGATTTCAAGTTTTCGTTTTTCGACGATACCCGTATATGAGCGAAAAATCGTATATACGATATGAAAGAATGTTAAAAACTTTGATTCCAATATAAAATAGATGTTTGATCTTATGAAATGCAATGTTCTGAATCGATTGGTAACATTTTTCTAACTGTGGCACAAGTATTATTAAAGATTTCACGATTTTATCTTCGCATATACCGAAATTCGCGTATGTCGATTACGTTTTTCGACAATTATCATATGAAAACGCGTATTTAAACATAGTGTAAACATTATATTCTTGTTATATTCTTTATTCTGCATCGATAGAATATAAAATCATTGAAATTGAACGAGATTTCAAGTTTTCGTTTTTCGACGATACGCGTATATGAGCGAAAAATCGTATATACGATATGAAAGAATGTTAAAAACTTTGATTCCAATATAAAATAGATGTTTGATCTTATGAAATGTAATGTTCTGAATCGATTGGTAACATTCTTCTAACTGTGGCACAAGTATTATTAAAGATTTCACGATTTTATCTTCGCATATACCGAAATTCGCGTATGTCGAATACGTTTTTCGACAATTATCATATGAAAACGCGTATTTAAACATAGTAAAAACGTTATATTCTTGTTATATTCTTTATTCTGCATCGATAGAATATATAATCATTGAAATTGAACGAGATTTCAAGTTTTCGTTTTTCGACGATACGCGTATATGAGCGAAAAATCGTATATACGATATGAAAGAATGTTAAAAACTTTGATTCCAATATAAAATAGATGTTTGATCTTATGAAATGCAATGTTCTGAATCGATTGGTAACATTTTTCTAACTGTGGCACAAGTATTATTAAAGATTCCACGATTTTATCTTCGCATATACCGAAATTCGCGTATGTCGATTACGTTTTTCGACAATTATCATATGAAAACGCGTATTTAAACATAGTAAAAACGTTATATTCTTGTTATATTCTTTATTCTGCATCGATAGAATATAAAATCATTGAAATTGAACGAGATTTCAAGTTTTCGTTATTCGACGATACGCGTATATGAGCGAAAAATCGTATATACGATATGAAAGAATGTTAAAAACTTTGATTCCAATATAAAATAGATGTTTGATCTTATGAAATGCAATGTTCTGAATCGATTGGTAACATTTTTCTAACTGTGGCACAAGTATTATTAAAGATTTCACGATTTTATCTTCGCATATACCGAAATTCGCGTATGTCGATTACGTTTTTCGACAATTATCATATGAAAACGCGTATTTAAACATAGTAAAAACGTTATATTCTTGTTATATTCTTTATTCTGCATCGATAGAATATAAAATCATTGAAATTGAACGAGATTTCAAGTTTTCGTTTTTCGACGATACGCGTATATGAGCGAAAAATCGTATATACGATATGAAAGAATGTTAAAAACTTTGATTCCAATATATAATAGATGTTTGATCTTATGAAATGCAATGTTCTGAATCGATTGGTAACATTTTTCTAACTGTGGCACAAGTATTATTAAAGATTTCACGATTTTATCTTCGCATATACCGAAATTCGCGTATGTCGATTAAGTTTTTCGACAATAATCATATGAAAACGCGTATTTAAACATAGTAAAAACGTTATATTCTTGTTATATTCTTTATTCTGCATCGATAGAATATAAAATCATCGAAATTGAACGAGATTTCAAGTTTTCGTTTTTCGACGATACGCGTATATGAGCGAAAAATCGTATATACGATATGAAAGAATGTTAAAAACTTTGATTCCAATATAAAATAGATGTTTGATCTTATGAAATGCAATGTTCTGAATCGATTGGTAACATTTTTCTAACTGTGGCACAAGTATTATTAAAGATTTCACGATTTTATCTTCGCATATACCGAAATTCGCGTATGTCGATTACGTTTTTCGACAATTATCATATGAAAACGCGTATTTAAACATAGTAAAAACGTTATATTCTTGTTATATTCTTTATTCTGCATCGATAGAATATAAAATCATTGAAATTGAACGAGATTTCAAGTTTTCGTTTTTCGACGATACGCGTATATGAGCGAAAAATCGTATATACGATATGAAAGAATGTTAAAAACTTTGATTCCAATATAAAATAGATGTTTGATCTTATGAAATGCAATGTTCTGAATCGATTGGTAACATTTTTCTAACTGTGGCACAAGTATTATTAAAGATTTCACGATTTTATCTTCGCATATACCGAAATTCGCGTATGTCGATTACGTTTTTCGACAATTATCATATGAAAACGCGTATTTAAACATAGTAAAAACGTTATATTCTTGTTATATTCTTTATTCTGCATCGATAGAATATAAAATCATTGAAATTGAACGAGATTTCAAGTTTTCGTTTTTCGACGATACGCGTATATGAGCGAAAAATCGTGTATACGATATGAAAGAATGTTAAAAACTTTGATTCCAATATAAAATAGATATTTGATCTTATGAAATGCAATGTTCTGAATCGATTGGTAACATTTTTCTAACTGTGGCACAAGTATTATTAAAGATTTCACGATTTTATCTTCGCATATACCGAAATTCGCGTATGTCGATTACGTTTTTCGACAATTATCATATGAAAACGCGTATTTAAACATAGTAAAAACGTTATATTCTTGTTATATTCTTTATTCTGCATAGATAGAATATAAAATCATTGAAATTGAACGAGATTTCAAGTTTTCGTTTTTCGACGATACGCGTATATTAGCGAAAAATCGTATATACGATATGAAAGAATGTTAAAAACTTTGATTCCAATATAAAATAGATGTTTGATCTTATGAAATGCAATGTTCTGAATCGATTGGTAACATTTTTCTAACTGTGGCACAAGTATTATTAAAGATTTCACGATTTTATATTCGCATATACCGAAATTCGCGTATGTCGATTACGTTTTTCGACAATTATCATATGAAAACGCGTATTTAAACATAGTAAAAACGTTATATTCTTGTTATATTCTTTATTCTGCATCGATAGAATATAAAATCATTGAAATTGAACGAGATTTCAAGTTTTCGTTTTTCGACGATACGCGTATATGAGCGAAAAATCGTATATACGATATGAAAGAATGTTAAAAACTTTGATTCCAATATAAAATAGATGTTTGATCTTATGAAATGCAATGTTCTGAATCGATTGGTAACATTTTTAGAACTGTGGCACAAGTATTATTAAAGATTTCACGATTTTATCTTCGCATATACCGAAATTCGCGTATGTCGATTACGTTTTTCGACAATTATCATATGAAAACGCGTATTTAAACATAGTAAAAACGTTATATTCTTGTTATATTCTTTATTCTGCATCGATAGAATATAAAATCATTGAAATTGAACGAGATTTCAAGTTTTCGTTTTTCGACGATACGCGTATATGAGCGAAAAATCGTATATACGATATGAAAGAATGTTAAAAACTTTGATTCCAATATAAAATAGATGTTTGATCTTATGAAATGCAATGTTCTGAATCGATTGGTAACATTTTTCTAACTGTGGCACAAGTATTATTAAAGATTTCACGATTTTATCTTCGCATATACCGAAATTCGCGTATGTCGATTACGTTTTTCGACAATTATCATATGAAAACGCGTATTTAAACATAGTAAAAACGTTATATTCTTGTTATATTCTTTATTCTGCATCGATAGAATATAAAATCATTGAAATTGAACGAGATTTCAAGTTTTCGTTTTTCGACGATACGCGTATATGAGCGAAAAATCGTTATACGATATGAAAGAATGTTAAAAACTTTGATTCCAATATAAAATAAATGTTTGATCTTATGAAATGCAATGTTCTGAATCGATTGGTAACATTTTTCTAACTATGGCACAAGTATTATTAAAGATTTCACGATTTTATCTTCGCATATACCGAAATTCGCGTATGTCGATTACGTTTTTCGACAATTATCATATGAAAACGCGTATTTAAACATAGTAAAAACGTTATATTCTTGTTATATTCTTTATTCTGCATAGATAGAATATAAAATCATTGAAATTGAACGAGATTTCAAGTTTTCGTTTTTCGACGATACGCGTATATTAGCGAAAAATCGTATATACGATATGAAAGAATGTTAAAAACTTTGATTCCAATATAAAATAGATGTTTGATCTTATGAAATGCAATGTTCTGAATCGATTGGTAACATTTTTCTAACTGTGGCACAAGTATTATTAAAGATTTCACGATTTTATCTTCGCATATACCGAAATTCGCGTATGTCGATTACGTTTTTCGACAATTATCATATGAAAACGCGTATTTAAACATAGTAAAAACGTTATATTCTTGTTATATTCTTTATTCTGCATCGATAGAATATAAAATCATTGAAATTGAACGAGATTTCAAGTTTTCGTTTTTCGACGATACGCGTATATGAGCGAAAAATCGTATATACGATATGAAAGAATGTTAAAAACTTTGATTCCAATATAAAATAGATGTTTGATCTTATGAAATGCAATGTTCTGAATCGATTGGTAACATTTTTCTAACTGTGGCACAAGTATTATTAAAGATTTCACGATTTTATCTTCGCATATACCGAAATTCGCGTATGTCGATTAAGTTTTTCGACAATTATCATATGAAAACGCGTATTTAAACATAGTAAAAACGTTATATTCTTGTTATATTCTTTATTCTGCATCGATAGAATATAAAATCATTGAAATTGAACGAGATTTCAAGTTTTCGTTTTTCGACGATACGCGTATATGAGCGAAAAATCGTTATACGATATGAAAGAATGTTAAAAACTTTGATTCCAATATAAAATAAATGTTTGATCTTATGAAATGCAATGTTCTGAATCGATTGGTAACATTTTTCTAACTGTGGCACAAGTATTATTAAAGATTTCACGATTTTATCTTCGCATATACCGAAATTCGCGTATGTCGATTACGTTTTTCGACAATTATCATATGAAAACGCGTATTTAAACATAGTAAAAACGTTATATTCTTGTTATATTCTTTATTCTGCATAGATAGAATATAAAATCATTGAAATTGAACGAGATTTCAAGTTTTCGTTTTTCGACGATACGCGTATATTAGCGAAAAATCGTATATACGATATGAAAGAATGTTAAAAACTTTGATTCCAATATAAAATAGATGTTTGATCTTATGAAATGCAATGTTCTGAATCGATTGGTAACATTTTTCTAACTGTGGCACAAGTATTATTAAAGATTTCACGATTTTATCTTCGCATATACCGAAATTCGCGTATGTCGATTACGTTTTTCGACAATTATCATATGAAAACGCGTATTTAAACATAGTAAAAACGTTATATTCTTGTTATATTCTTTATTCTGCATCGATAGAATATAAAATCATTGAAATTGAACGAGATTTCAAGTTTTCGTTTTTCGACGATACGCGTATATGAGCGAAAAATCGTATATACGATATGAAAGAATGTTAAAAACTTTGATTCCAATATAAAATAGATGTTTGATCTTATGAAATGCAATGTTCTGAATCGATTGGTAACATTTTTCTAACTGTGGCACAAGTATTATTAAAGATTTCACGATTTTATCTTCGCATATACCGAAATTCGCGTATGTCGATTACGTTTTTCGACAATTATCATATGAAAACGCGTATTTAAACATAGTAAAAACGTTATATTCTTGTTATATTCTTTATTCTGCATCGATAGAATATAAAATCATTGAAATTGAACGAGATTTCAAGTTTTCGTTTTTCGACGATACGCGTATATGAGCGAAAAATCGTTATACGATATGAAAGAATGTTAAAAACTTTGATTCCAGTATAAAATAAATGTTTGATCTTATGAAATGCAATGTTCTGAATCGAAGGGTAACATTTTTCTAACTGTGGCACAAGTATTATTAAAGATTTCACGATTTTATCTTCGCATATACCGAAATTCGCGTATGTCGATTACGTTTTTCGACAATTATCATATGAAAACGCGTATTTAAACATAGTAAAAACGTTATATTCTTGTTGTATTCTTTATTCTGCATCGATAGAATATAAAATCATTGAAATTGAACGAGATTTCAAGTTTTCGTTTTTCGACGATACGCGTATATGAGCGAAAAATCGTATATACGATATGAAAGAATGTTAAAAACTTTGATTCCAATATAAAATAGATGTTTGATCTTATGAAATGCAATGTTCTGAATCGATTGGTAACATTTTTCTAACTGTGGCACAAGTATTATTAAAGATTTCACGATTTTATCTTCGCATATACCGAAATTCGCGTATGTCGATTACGTTTTTCGACAATTATCATATGAAAACGCGTATTTAAACATAGTGTAAACGTTATATTCTTGTTATATTCTTTATTCTGCATCGATAGAATATAAAATCATTGAAATTGAACGAGATTTCAAGTTTTCGTTTTTCGACGATACGCGTATATGAGCGAAAAATCGTATATACGATATGAAAGAATGTTAAAAACTTTGATTCCAATATAAAATAGATGTTTGATCTTATGAAATGTAATGTTCTGAATCGATTGGTAACATTTTTCTAACTGTGGCACAAGTATTATTAAAGATTTCACGATTTTATCTTCGCATATACCGAAATTCGCGTATGTCGAATACGTTTTTCGACAATTATCATATGAAAACGCGTATTTAAACATAGTAAAAACGTTATATTCTTGTTATATTCTTTATTCTGCATCGATAGAATATAAAATCATTGAAATTGAACGAGATTTCAAGTTTTCGTTTTTCGACGATACGCGTATATGAGCGAAAAATCGTATATACGATATGAAAGAATGTTAAAAACTTTGATTCCAATATAAAATAGATGTTTGATCTTATGAAATGCAATGTTCTGAATCGATTGGTAACATTTTTCTAACTGTGGCACAAGTATTATTAAAGATTCCACGATTTTATCTTCGCATATACCGAAATTCGCGTATGTCGATTACGTTTTTCGACAATTATCATATGAAAACGCGTATTTAAACATAGTAAAAACGTTATATTCTTGTTATATTCTTTATTCTGCATCGATAGAATATAAAATCATTGAAATTGAACGAGATTTCAAGTTTTCGTTATTCGACGATACGCGTATATGAGCGAAAAATCGTATATACGATATGAAAGAATGTTAAAAACTTTGATTCCAATATAAAATAGATGTTTGATCTTATGAAATGCAATGTTCTGAATCGATTGGTAACATTTTTCTAACTGTGGCACAAGTATTATTAAAGATTTCACGATTTTATCTTCGCATATACCGAAATTCGCGTATGTCGATTACGTTTTTCGACAATTATCATATGAAAACGCGTATTTAAACATAGTAAAAACGTTATATTCTTGTTATATTCTTTATTCTGCATCGATAGAATATAAAATCATTGAAATTGAACGAGATTTCAAGTTTTCGTTTTTCGACGATACGCGTATATGAGCGAAAAATCGTATATACGATATGAAAGAATGTTAAAAACTTTGATTCCAATATATAATAGATGTTTGATCTTATGAAATGCAATGTTCTGAATCGATTGGTAACATTTTTCTAACTGTGGCACAAGTATTATTAAAGATTTCACGATTTTATCTTCGCATATACCGAAATTCGCGTATGTCGATTACGTTTTTCGACAATTATCATATGAAAACGCGTATTTAAACATAGTAAAAACGTTATATTCTTGTTATATTCTTTATTCTGCATAGATAGAATATAAAATCATTGAAATTGAACGAGATTTCAAGTTTTCGTTTTTCGACGATACGCGTATATTAGCGAAAAATCGTATATACGATATGAAAGAATGTTAAAAACTTTGATTCCAATATAAAATAGATGTTTGATCTTATGAAATGCAATGTTCTGAATCGATTGGTAACATTTTTCTAACTGTGGCACAAGTATTATTAAAGATTTCACGATTTTATCTTCGCATATACCGAAATTCGCGTATGTCGATTACGTTTTTCGACAATTATCATATGAAAACGCGTATTTAAACATAGTAAAAACGTTATATTCTTGTTATATTCTTTATTCTGCATCGATAGAATATAAAATCATTGAAATTGAACGAGATTTCAAGTTTTCGTTTTTCGACGATACGCGTATATGAGCGAAAAATCGTATATACGATATGAAAGAATGTTAAAAACTTTGATTCCAATATAAAATAGATGTTTGATCTTATGAAATGCAATGTTCTGAATCGATTGGTAACATTTTTCTAACTGTGGCACAAGTATTATTAAAGATTTCACGATTTTATCTTCGCATATACCGAAATTCGCGTATGTCGATTAAGTTTTTCGACAATTATCATATGAAAACGCGTATTTAAACATAGTAAAAACGTTATATTCTTGTTATATTCTTTATTCTGCATCGATAGAAAATAAAATCATTGAAATTGAACGAGATTTCAAGTTTTCGTTTTTCGACGATACGCGTATATGAGCGAAAAATCGTATATACGATATGAAAGAATGTTAAAAACTTTGATTCCAATATAAAATAGATGTTTGATCTTATGAAATGCAATGTTCTGAATCGATTGGTAACATTTTTCTAACTGTGGCACAAGTATTATTAAAGATTTCACGATTTTATCTTCGCATATACCGAAATTCGCGTATGTCGATTACGTTTTTCGACAATTATCATATGAAAACGCGTATTTAAACATAGTAAAAACGTTATATTCTTGTTATATTCTTTATTCTGCATCGAGAGAATATAAAATCATTGAAATTGAACGAGATTTCAAGTTTTCGTTTTTCGACGATACGCGTATATGAGCGAAAAATCGTATATACGATATGAAAGAATGTTAAAAACTTTGATTCCAATATAAAATAGATGTTTGATCTTATGAAATGCAATGTTCTGAATCGATTGGTAACATTTTTCTAACTGTGGCACAAGTATTATTAAAGATTTCACGATTTTATCTTCGCATATACCGAAATTCGCGTATGTCGATTACGTTTTTCGACAATTATCATATGAAAACGCGTATTTAAACATAGTAAAAACGTTATATTCTTGTTATATTCTTTATTCTGCATCGATAGAATATAAAATCATTGAAATTGAACGAGATTTCAAGTTTTCGTTTTTCGACGATACGCGTATATGAGCGAAAAATCGTATATACGATATGAAAGAATGTTAAAAACTTTGATTCCAATATAAAATAGATGTTTGATCTTATGAAATGCAATGTTCTGAATCGATTGGTAACATTTTTCTAACTGTGGCACAAGTATTATTAAAGATTTCACGATTTTATCTTCGCATATACCGAAATTCGCTTATGTCGATTACGTTTTTCGACAATTATCATATGAAAACGCGTATTTAAACATAGTAAAAACGTTATATTCTTGTTATATTCTTTATTCTGCATCGATAGAATATAAAATCATTGAAATTGAACGAGATTTCAAGTTTTCGTTTTTCGACGATACGCGTATATGAGCGAAAAATCGTATATACGATATGAAAGAATGTTAAAAACTTTGATTCCAATATAAAATAGATGTTTGATCTTATGAAATGCAATGTTCTGAATCGATTGGTAACATTTTTCTAACTGTGGCACAAGTATTATTAAAGATTTCACGATTTTATCTTCGCATATACCGAAATTCGCGTATGTCGATTACGTTTTTCGACAATTATCATATGAAAACGCGTATTTAAACATATTAAAAACGTTATATTCTTGTTATATTCTTTATTCTGCATCGATAGAATATAAAATCATTGAAATTGAACGAGATTTCAAGTTTTCGTTTTTCGACGATACGCGTATATGAGCGAAAAATCGTATATACGATATGAAAGAATGTTAAAAACTTTGATTCCAATATAAAATAGATGTTTGATCTTATGAAATGCAATGTTCTGAATCGATTGGTAACATTTTTCTAACTGTGGCACAAGTATTATTAAAGATTCCACGATTTTATCTTCGCATATACCGAAATTCGCGTATGTCGATTACGTTTTTCGACAATTATCATATGAAAACGCGTATTTAAACATAGTAAAAACGTTATATTCTTGTTATATTCTTTATTCTGCATCGATAGAATATAAAATCATTGAAATTGAACGAGATTTCAAGTTTTCGTTATTCGACGATACGCGTATATGAGCGAAAAATCGTATATACGATATGAAAGAATGTTAAAAACTTTGATTCCAATATAAAATAGATGTTTGATCTTATGAAATGCAATGTTCTGAATCGATTGGTAACATTTTTCTAACTGTGGCACAAGTATTATTAAAGATTTCACGATTTTATCTTCGCATATACCGAAATTCGCGTATGTCGATTACGTTTTTCGACAATTATCATATGAAAACGCGTATTTAAACATAGTAAAAACGTTATATTCTTGTTATATTCTTTATTCTGCATCGATAGAATATAAAATCATTGAAATTGAACGAGATTTCAAGTTTTCGTTTTTCGACGATACGCGTATATGAGCGAAAAATCGTATATACGATATGAAAGAATGTTAAAAACTTTGATTCCAATATATAATAGATGTTTGATCTTATGAAATGCAATGTTCTGAATCGATTGGTAACATTTTTCTAACTGTGGCACAAGTATTATTAAAGATTTCACGATTTTATCTTCGCATATACCGAAATTCGCGTATGTCGATTACGTTTTTCGACAATTATCATATGAAAACGCGTATTTAAACATAGTAAAAACGTTATATTCTTGTTATATTCTTTATTCTGCATCGATAGAATATAAAATCATTGAAATTGAACGAGATTTCAAGTTTTCGTTTTTCGACGATACGCGTATATGAGCGAAAAATCGTATATACGATATGAAAGAATGTTAAAAACTTTGATTCCAATATATAATAGATGTTTGATCTTATGAAATGCAATGTTCTGAATCGATTGGTAACATTTTTCTAACTGTGGCACAAGTATTATTAAAGATTTCACGATTTTATCTTCGCATATACCGAAATTCGCGTATGTCGATTACGTTTTTCGACAATTATCATATGAAAACGCGTATTTAAACATAGTAAAAACGTTATATTCTTGTTATATTCTTTATTCTGCATCGATAGAATATAAAATCATTGAAATTGAACGAGATTTCAAGTTTTCGTTTTTCGACGATACGCGTATATGAGCGAAAAATCGTATATACGATATGAAAGAATGTTAAAAACTTTGATTCCAATATAAAAGAGATGTTTGATCTTATGAAATGCAATGTTCTGAATCGATTGGTAACATTTTTCTAACTGTGGCACAAGTATTATTAAAGATTTCACGATTTTATCTTCGCATATACCGAAATTCGCGTATGTCGATTACGTTTTTCGACAATTATCATATGAAAACGCGTATTTAAACATAGTAAAAACGTTATATTCTTGTTATATTCTTTATTCTGCATCGATAGAATATAAAATCATTGAAATTGAACGAGATTTCAAGTTTTCGTTTTTCGACGATACGCGTATATGAGCGAAAAATCGTACATACGATATGAAAGAATGTTAAAAACTTTGATTCCAATATAAAATAGATGTTTGATCTTATGAAATGCAATGTTCTGAATCGATTGGTAACATTTTTCTAACTGTGGCACAAGTATTATTAAAGATTTCACGATTTTATCTTCGCATATACCGAAATTCGCGTATGTCGATTACGTTTTTCGACAATTATCATATGAAAACGCGTATTTAAACATAGTAAAAACGTTATATTCTTGTTATATTCTTTATTCTGCATCGATAGAATATAAAATCATTGAAATTGAACGAGATTTCAAGTTTTCGTTTTTCGACGATACGCGTATATGAGCGAAAAATCGTATATACGATATGAAAGAATGTTAAAAACTTTGATTCCATTATAAAATAGATGTTTGATCTTATGAAATGCAATGTTCTGAATCGATTGGTAACATTTTTCTAACTGTGGCACAAGTATTATTAAAGATTTCACGATTTTATCTTCGCATATACCGAAATTCGCGTATGTCGATTACGTTTTTCGACAATTATCATATGAAAACGCGTATTTAAACATATTAAAAACGTTATATTCTTGTTATATTCTTTATTCTGCATCGATAGAATATAAAATCATTGAAATTGAACGAGATTTCAAGTTTTCGTTTTTCGACGATACGCGTATATGAGCGAAAAATCGTATATACGATATGAAAGAATGTTAAAAACTTTGATTCCAATATAAAATAGATGTTTGATCTTATGAAATGCAATGTTCTGAATCGATTGGTAACATTTTTCTAACTGTGGCACAAGTATTATTAAAGATTCTACGATTTTATCTTCGCATATACCGAAATTCGCGTATGTCGATTACGTTTTTCGACAATTATCATATGAAAACGCGTATTTAAACATAGTAAAAACGTTATATTCTTGTTATATTCTTTATTCTGCATCGATAGAATATAAAATCATTGAAATTGAACGAGATTTCAAGTTTTCGTTATTCGACGATACGCGTATATGAGCGAAAAATCGAATATACGATATGAAAGAATGTTAAAAACTTTGATTCCAATATAAAATAGATGTTTGATCTTATGAAATGCAATGTTCTGAATCGATTGGTAACATTTTTCTAACTGTGGCACAAGTATTATTAAAGATTTCACGATTTTATCTTCGCATATACTGAAATTCGCGTATGTCGATTACGTTTTTCGACAATTATCATATGAAAACGCGTATTTAAACATAGTAAAAACGTTATATTCTTGTTATATTCTTTATTCTGCATCGATAGAATATAAAATCATTGAAATTGAACGAGATTTCAAGTTTTCGTTTTTCGACGATACGCGTATATGAGCGAAAAATCGTATATACGATATGAAAGAATGTTAAAATCTTTGATTCCAATATATAATAGATGTTTGATCTTATGAAATGCAATGTTCTGAATCGATTGGTAACATTTTTCTAACTGTGGCACAAGTATTATTAAAGATTTCACGATTTTATCTTCGCATATACCGAAATTCGCGTATGTCGATTACGTTTTTCGACAATTATCATATGAAAACGCGTATTTAAACATAGTAAAAACGTTATATTCTTGTTATATTCTTTATTCTGCATTGATAGAATATAAAATCATTGAAATTGAACGAGATTTCAAGTTTTCGTTTTTCGACGATACGCGTATATGAGCGAAAAATCGTATATACGATATGAAAGAATGTTAAAAACTTTGATTCCAATATAAAATAGATGTTTGATCTTATGAAATGCAATGTTCTGAATCGATTGGTAACATTTTTCTAACTGTGGCACAAGTATTATTAAAGATTTCACGATTTTATCTTCGCATATACCGAAATTCGCGTATGTCGATTACGTTTTTCGACAATTATCATATGAAAACGCGTATTTAAACATAGTAAAAACGTTATATTCTGGTTATATTCTTTATTCTGCATCGATAGAATATAAAATCATTGAAATTGAACGAGATTTCAAGTTTTCGTTTTTCGACGATACGCGTATATGAGCGAAAAATCGTATATACGATATGAAAGAATGTTAAAAACTTTGATTCCAATATAAAATAGATGTTTGATCTTATGAAATGCAATGTTCTGAATCGATTGGTAACATTTTTCTAACTGTGGCACAAGTATTATTAAAGATTTCACGATTTTATCTTCGCATATACCGAAATTCGCGTATGTCGATTACGTTTTTCGACAATTATCATATGAAAACGCGTATTTAAACATAGTAAAAACGTTATATTCTTGTTATATTCTTTATTCTGCATCGATAGAATATAAAATCATTGAAATTGAACGAGATTTCAAGTTTTCGTTTTTCGACGATACGCGTATATGAGCGAAAAATCGTATATACGATATGAAAGAATGTTAAAAACTTTGATTCCAATATAAAATAGATGTTTGATCTTATGAAATGCAATGTTCTGAATCGATTGGTAACACTTTTCTAACTGTGGCACAAGTATTATTAAAGATTTCACGATTTTATCTTCGCATATACCGAAATTCGCGTATGTCGATTACGTTTTTCGACAATTATCATATGAAAACGCGTATTTAAACATATTAAAAACGTTATATTCTTGTTATATTCTTTATTCTGCATCGATAGAATATAAAATCATTGAAATTGAACGAGATTTCAAGTTTTCGTTTTTCGACGATACGCGTATATGAGCGAAAAATCGTATATACGATATGAAAGAATGTTAAAAACTTTGATTCCAATATAAAATAGATGTTTGATCTTATGAAATGCAATGTTCTGAATCGATTGGTAACATTTTTCTAACTGTGGCACAAGTATTATTAAAGATTCCACGATTTTATCTTCGCATATACCGAAATTCGCGTATGTCGATTACGTTTTTCGACAATTATCATATGAAAACGCGTATTTAAACATAGTAAAAACGTTATATTCTTGTTATATTCTTTATTCTGCATCGATAGAATATAAAATCATTGAAATTGAACGAGATTTCAAGTTTTCGTTATTCGACGATACGCGTATATGAGCGAAAAATCGTATATACGATATGAAAGAATGTTAAAAACTTTGATTCCAATATAAAATAGATGTTTGATCTTATGAAATGCAATGTTCTGAATCGATTGGTAACATTTTTCTAACTGTGGCACAAGTATTATTAAAGATTTCACGATTTTATCTTCGCATATACCGAAATTCGCGTATGTCGATTACGTTTTTCGACAATTATCATATGAAAACGCGTATTTAAACATAGTAAAAACGTTATATTCTTGTTATATTCTTTATTCTGCATCGATAGAATATAAAATCATTGAAATTGAACGAGATTTCAAGTTTTCGTTTTTCGACGATACGCGTATATGAGCGAAAAATCGTATATACGATATGAAAGAATGTTAAAAACTTTGATTCCAATATATAATAGATGTTTGATCTTATGAAATGCAATGTTCTGAATCGATTGGTAACATTTTTCTAACTGTGGCACAAGTATTATTAAAGATTTCAGGATTTTATCTTCGCATATACCGAAATTCGCGTATGTCGATTACGTTTTTCGACAATTATCATATGAAAACGCGTATTTAAACATAGTAAAAACGTTATATTCTTGTTATATTCTTTATTCTGCATCGATAGAATATAAAATCATTGAAATTGAACGAGATTTCAAGTTTTCGTTTTTCGACGATACGCGTATATGAGCGAAAAATCGTATATACGATATGAAAGAATGTTAAAAACTTTGATTCCAATATATAATAGATGTTTGATCTTATGAAATGCAATGTTCTGAATCGATTGGTAACATTTTTCTAACTGTGGCACAAGTATTATTAAAGATTTCACGATTTTATCTTCGCATATACCGAAATTCGCGTATGTCGATTACGTTTTTCGACAATTATCATATGAAAACGCGTATTTAAACATAGTAAAAACGTTATATTCTTGTTATATTCTTTATTCTGCATCGATAGAATATAAAATCATTGAAATTGAACGAGATTTCAAGTTTTCGTTTTTCGACGATACGCGCATGTGAGCGAAAAATCGTATATACGATATGAAAGAATGTTAAAAACTTTGTTTCCAATATAAAATAGATGTTTGATCTCAAGAAATGCATTGTTCTGAATCGATTAGTAACATTTTTCTAACTGTGACACAAGTATTATTAAAGATTTCACGATTTTATCTTCGCATATACCGAAATTCGCGTATGTCGATTACGTTTTTCGACAATTATCATAAGAAAACGCGTATTTAAACATAGTAAAAACGTTATATTCTTGTTATATTCTTTATTCTGCATCGATAGAATATAAAATCATTGAAATTGAACGAGATTTCAAGTTTTCGTTTTTCGACGATACGCGTATATGAGCGAAAAATCGTATATACGATATGAAAGAATGTTAAAAACTTTGATTCCAATATAAAATAGATGTTTGATCTTATGAAATGCAATGTTCTGAATCGATTGGTAACATTTTTCTAACTGTGGCAAAAGTATTATTAAAGATTTCACGATTTTATCTTCGCATATACCGAAATTCGCGTATGTCGATTACGTTTTTCGACAATTATCATATGAAAACGCGTATTTTAACATAGTAAAAACGTTATATTCTTGTTATATTCTTTATTCTGCATCGATAGAATATAAAATCATTGAAATTGAACGAGATTTCAAGTTTTCGTTTTTCGACGATACGCGTATATGAGCGAAAAATCGTATATACGATATGAAAGAATGTTAAAAACTTTGTTTCCAATATAAAATAGATGTTTGATCTTATGAAATGCAATGTTCTGAATCGATTGGTAACATTTTTCTAACTGTGGCACAAGTATTATTAAAGATTTCACGATTTTATCTTCGCATATACCGAAATTCGCGTATGTCGATTACGTTTTTCGAAAATTATCATATGAAAACGCGTATTTAAACATAGTAAAAACGTTATATTCTTGTTATATTCTTTATTCTGCATCGATAGAATATAAAATCATTGAAATTGAACGAGATTTCAAGTTTTCGTTTTTCGACGATACGCGTATATGAGCGAAAAATCGTATATACGATATGAAAGAATGTTAAAAACTTTGATTCCAATATAAAATAGATGTTTGATCTTATGAAATGCAATGTTCTGAATCGATTGGTAACATTTTTCTAACTGTGGCACAAGTATTATTAAAGATTTCACGATTTTATCTTCGCATATACCGAAATTCGCGTATGTCGATTACGTTTTTCGACAATTATCAAATGAAAACGCGTATTTAAACATAGTAAAAACGTTATATTCTTGTTATATTCTTTATTCTGCATCGATAGAATATAAAATCATTGAAATTGAACGAGATTTCAAGTTTTCGTTTTTCGACGATACGCGTATATGAGAGAAAAATCGTATATACGATATGAAAGAATGTTAAAAACTTTGATTCCAATATAAAATAGATGTTTGATCTTATGAAATGCAATGTTCTGAATCGATTGGTAACATTTTTCTAACTGTGGCACAAGTATTATTAAAGATTTCATGATTTTATCTTCGCATATACCGAAATTCGCGTATGTCGATTACGTTTTTCGACAATTATCATATGAAAACGCGTATTTAAACATAGTAAAAACGTTATATTCTTGTTATATTCTTTATTCTGCATCGATAGAATATAAAATCATTGAAATTGAACGAGATTTCAAGTTTTCGTTTTTCGACGATACGCGTATATGAGCGAAAAATCGTATATACGATATGAAAGAATGTTAAAAACTTTGATTCCAATATAAAATAGATGTTTGATCTTATGAAATGCAATGTTCTGAATCGATTGGTAACATTTTTCTAACTGTGGCACAAGTATTATTAAAGATTTCACGATTTTATCTTCGCATATACCGAAATTCGCGTATGTCGATTACGTTTTTCGACAATTATCATATGAAAACGCGTATTTAAACATATTAAAAACGTTATATTCTTGTTATATTCTTTATTCTGCATCGATAGAATATAAAATCATTGAAATTGAACGAGATTTCAAGTTTTCGTTTTTCGACGATACGCGTATATGAGCGAAAAATCGTATATACGATATGAAAGAATGTTAAAAACTTTGATTCCAATATAAAATAGATGTTTGATCTTATGAAATGCAATGTTCTGAATCGATTGGTAACATTTTTCTAACTGTGGCACAAGTATTATTAAAGATTCCACGATTTTATCTTCGCATATACCGAAATTCGCGTATGTCGATTACGTTTTTCGACAATTATCATATGAAAACGCGTATTTAAACATAGTAAAAACGTTATATTCTTGTTATATTCTTTATTCTGCATCGATAGAATATAAAATCATTGAAATTGAACGAGATTTCAAGTTTTCGTTATTCGACGATACGCGTATATGAGCGAAAAATCGAATATACGATATGAAAGAATGTTAAAAACTTTGATTCCAATATAAAATAGATGTTTGATCTTATGAAATGCAATGTTCTGAATCGATTGGTAACATTTTTCTAACTGTGGCACAAGTATTATTAAAGATTTCACGATTTTATCTTCGCATATACTGAAATTCGCGTATGTCGATTACGTTTTTCGACAATTATCATATGAAAACGCGTATTTAAACATAGTAAAAACGTTATATTCTTGTTATATTCTTTATTCTGCATCGATAGAATATAAAATCATTGAAATTGAACGAGATTTCAAGTTTTCGTTTTTCGACGATACGCGTATATGAGCGAAAAATCGTATATACGATATGAAAGAATGTTAAAAACTTTGATTCCAATATATAATAGATGTTTGATCTTATGAAATGCAATGTTCTGAATCGATTGGTAACATTTTTCTAACTGTGGCACAAGTATTATTAAAGATTTCACGATTTTATCTTCGCATATACCGAAATTCGCGTATGTCGATTACGTTTATCGACAATTATCATATGAAAACGCGTATTTAAACATAGTAAAAACGTTATATTCTTGTTATATTCTTTATTCTGCATTGATAGAATATAAAATCATTGAAATTGAACGAGATTTCAAGTTTTCGTTTTTCGACGATACGCGTATATGAGCGAAAAATCGTATATACGATATGAAAGAATGTTAAAAACTTTGATTCCAATATATAATAGATGTTTGATCTTATGAAATGCAATGTTCTGAATCGATTGGTAACATTTTTCTAACTGTGGCACAAGTATTATTAAAGATTTCACGATTTTATCTTCGCATATACCGAAATTCGCGTATGTCGATTAGGTTTTTCGACAATTATCATATGAAAACGCGTATTTAAACATAGTAAAAACGTTATATTCTTGTTATATTCTTTATTCTGCATCGATAGAATATAAAATCATTGAAATTGAACGAGATTTCAAGTTTTCGTTTTTCGACGATACGCGTATATGAGCGAAAAATCGTATATACGATATGAAAGAATGTTAAAAACTTTGATTCCAATATATAATAGATGTTTGATCTTATGAAATGCAATGTTCTGAATCGATTGGTAACATTTTTCTAACTGTGGCACAAGTATTATTAAAGATTTCACGATTTTATCTTCGCATATACCGAAATTCGCGTATGTCGATTACGTTTTTCGACAATTATCATATGAAAACGCGTATTTAAACATAGTAAAAACGTTATATTCTTGTTATATTCTTTATTCTGCATCGATAGAATATAAAATCATTGAAGTTGAACGAGATTTCAAGTTTTCGTTTTTCGACGATACGCGTATATGAGCGAAAAATCGTATATACGATATGAAAGAATGTTAAAAACTTTGATTCCAATATATAATAGATGTTTGATCTTATGAAATGCAATGTTCTGAATCGATTGGTAACATTTTTCTAACTGTGGCACAAGTATTATTAAAGATTTCACGATTTTATCTTCGCATATACCGAAATTCGCGTATGTCGATTACGTTTTTCGACAATTATCATATGAAAACGCGTATTTAAACATAGTAAAAACGTTATATTCTTGTTATATTCTTTATTCTGCATCGATAGAATATAAAATCATTGAAATTGAACGAGATTTCAAGTTTTCGTTTTTCGACGATACGCGTATATGAGCGAAAAATCGTATATACGATATGAAAGAATGTTAAAAACTTTGATTCCAATATAAAATAGATGTTTGATCTTATGAAATGCAATGTTCTGAATCGATTGGTAACATTTTTCTAACTGTGGCACAAGTATTATTAAAGATTTCACGATTTTATCTTCGCATATACCGAAATTCGCGTATGTCGATTACGTTTTTCGACAATTATCATATGAAAACGCGTATTTAAACATAGTAAAAACGTTATATTCTTGTTATATTCTTTATTCTGCATCGATAGAATATAAAATCATTGAAATTGAACGAGATTTCAAGTTTTCGTTTTTCGACGATACGCGTATATGAGCGAAAAATCGTATATACGATATGAAAGAATGTTAAAAACTTTGATTCCAATATATAATAGATGTTTGATCTTATGAAATGCAATGTTCTGAATCGATTGGTAACATTTTTCTAACTGTGGCACAAGTATTATTAAAGATTTCACGATTTTATCTTCGCATATACCGAAATTCGCGTATGTCGATTACGTTTTTCGACAATTATCATATGAAAACGCGTATTTAAACATAGTAAAAACGTTATATTCTTGTTATATTCTTTATTCTGCATCGATAGAATATAAAATCATTGAAATTGAACGAGATTTCAAGTTTTCGTTTTTCGACGATACGCGTATATGAGCGAAAAATCGTATATACGATATGAAAGAATGTTAAAAACTTTGATTCCAATATAAAATAGATGTTTGATCTTATGAAATGCAATCTTCTGAATCGATTGGTAACATTTTTCTAACTGTGGCACAAGTATTATTAAAGATTTCACGATTTTATCTTCGCATATACCGAAATTCGCGTATGTCGATTACGTTTTTCGACAATTATCATATGAAAACGCGTATTTAAACATAGTAAAAACGTTATATTCTTGTTATATTCTTTATTCTGCATCGATAGAATATAAAATCATTGAAATTGAACGAGATTTCAAGTTTTCGTTTTTCGACGATACGCGTATATGAGCGAAAAATCGTATATACGATATGAAAGAATGTTAAAAACTTTGATTCCAATATATAATAGATGTTTGATCTTATGAAATGCAATGTTCTGAATCGATTGGTAACATTTTTCTAACTGTGGCACAAGTATTATTAAAGATTTCACGATTTTATCTTCGCATATACCGAAATTCGCGTATGTCGATTACGTTTTTCGACAATTATCATATGAAAACGCGTATTTAAACATAGTAAAAACGTTATATTCTTGTTATATTCTTTATTCTGCATCGATAGAATATAAAATCATTGAAATTGAACGAGATTTCAAGTTTTCGTTTTTCGACGATACGCGTGTATGAGCGAAAAATCGTATATACGATATGAAAGAATGTTAAAAACTTTGATTCCAATATAAAATAGATGTTTGATCTTATGAAATGCAATGTTCTGAATCGATTGGTAACATTTTTCTAACTGTGGCACAAGTATTATTAAAGATTTCACGATTTTATCTTCGCATATACCGAAATTCGCGTATGTCGATTACGTTTTTCGACAATTATCATATGAAAACGCGTATTTAAACATAGTAAAAACGTTATATTCTTGTTATATTCTTTATTCTGCATCGATAGAATATAAAATCATTGAAATTGAACGAGATTTCAAGTTTTCGTTTTTCGACGATACGCGTATATGAGCGAAAAATCGTATATACGATATGAAAGAATGTTAAAAACTTTGATTCCAATATAAAATAGATGTTTGATCTTATGAAATGCAATGTTCTGAATCGATTGGTAACATTTTTAGAACTGTGGCACAAGTATTATTAAAGATTTCACGATTTTATCTTCGCATATACCGAAATTCGCGTATGTCGATTACGTTTTTCGACAATTATCATATGAAAACGCGTATTTAAACATAGTAAAAACGTTATATTCTTGTTATATTCTTTATTCTGCATCGATAAAATATAAAATCATTGAAATTGAACAAGATTTCAAGTTTTCGTTTTTCGACGATACGCGTATATGAGCGAAAAATCGTATATACGATATGAAAGAATGTTAAAAACTTTGATTCCAATATAAAATAGATGTTTGATCTTATGAAATGCAATGTTCTGAATCGATTGGTAACATTTTTCTAACTGTGGCACAAGTATTACTAAAGATTTCACGATTTTATATTCGCATATACCGAAATTCGCGTATGTCGATTACGTTTTTCGACAATTATCATATGAAAACGCGTATTTAAACATAGTAAAAACGTTATATTCTTGTTATATTCTTTATTCTGCATCGATAGAATATAAAATCATTGAAATTGAACGAGATTTCAAGTTTTCGTTTTTCGACGATACGCGTATATGAGCGAAAAATCGTATATACGATATGAAAGAATGTTAAAAACTTTGATTCCAATATAAAATAGATGTTTGATCTTATGAAATGCAATGTTCTGAATCGATTGGTAACATTTTTCTAACTGTGGCACAAGTATTATTAAAGATTTCACGATTTTATCTTCGCATATACCGAAATTCGCGTATGTCGATTACGTTTTTCGACAATTATCATATGAAAACGCGTATTTAAACATAGTAAAAACGTTATATTCTTGTTATATTCTTTATTCTGCATCGATAGAATATAAAATCATTGAAATTGAACGAGATTTCAAGTTTTCGTTTTTCGACGATACGCGTATATGAGCGAAAAATCGTATATACGATATGAAAGAATGTTAAAAACTTTGATTCCAATATATAATAGATGTTTGATCTTATGAAATGCAATGTTCTGAATCGATTGGTAACATTTTTCTAACTGTGGCACAAGTATTATTAAAGATTTCTCGATTTTATCTTCGCATATACCGAAATTCGCGTATGTCGATTACGTTTTTCGACAATTATCATATGAAAACGCGTATTTAAACATAGTAAAAACGTTATATTCTTGTTATATTCTTTATTCTGCATCGATAGAATATAAAATCATTGAAATTGAACGAGATTTCAAGTTTTCGTTTTTCGACGATACGCGTATATGAGCGAAAAATCGTATATACGATATGAAAGAATGTTAAAAACTTTGATTCCAATATATAATAGATGTTTGATCTTATGAAATGCAATGTTCTGAATCGATTGGTAACATTTTTCTAACTGTGGCACAAGTATTATTAAAGATTTCACGATTTTATCTTCGCATATACCGAAATTCGCGTATGTCGATTACGTTTTTCGACAATTATCATATGAAAACGCGTATTTAAACATAGTAAAAACGTTATATTCTTGTTATATTCTTTATTCTGCATCGATAGAATATAAAATCATTGAAATTGAACGAGATTTCAAGTTTTCGTTTTTCGACGATACGCGTATATGAGCGAAAAATCGTATATACGATATGAAAGAATGTTAAAAACTTTGATTCCAATATAAAATAGATGTTTGATCTTATGAAATGCAATGTCCTGAATCGATTGGTAACATTTTTCTAACTGTGGCACAAGTATTATTAAAGATTTCACGATTTTATCTTCGCATATACCGAAATTCGCGTATGTCGATTACGTTTTTCGACAATTATCATATGAAAACGCGTATTTAAACATAGTAAAAACGTTATATTCTTGTTATATTCTTTATTCTGCATCGATAGAATATAAAATCATTGAAATTGAACGAGATTTCAAGTTTTCGTTTTTCGACGATACGCGTATATGAGCGAAAAATCGTACATACGATATGAAAGAATGTTAAAAACTTTGATTCCAATATATAATAGATGTTTGATCTTATGAAATGCAATGTTCTGAATCGATTGGTAACATTTTTCTAACTGTGGCACAAGTATTATTAAAGATTTCACGATTTTATCTTCGCATATACCGAAATTCGCGTATGTCGATTACGTTTTTCGACAATTATCATATGAAAACGCGTATTTAAACATAGTAAAAACGTTATATTCTTGTTATATTCTTTATTCTGCATCGATAGAATATAAAATCATTGAAATTGAACGAGATTTCAAGTTTTCGTTTTTCGACGATACGCGTATATGAGCGAAAAATCGTATATACGATATGAAAGAATGTTAAAAACTTTGATTCCAATATATAATAGATGTTTGATCTTATGAAATGCAATGTTCTGAATCGATTGGTAACATTTTTCTAACTGTGGCACAAGTATTATTAAAGATTTCACGATTTTATCTTCGCATATACCGAAATTCGCGTATGTCGATTACGTTTTTCGACAATTATCATATGAAAACGCGTATTTAAACATAGTAAAAACGTTATATTCTTGTTATATTCTTTATTCTGCATCGATAGAATATAAAATCATTGAAATTGAACGAGATTTCAAGTTTTCGTTTTTCGACGATACGCGTATATGAGCGAAAAATCGTATATACGATATGAAAGAATGTTAAAAACTTTGATTCCAATATAAAATAGATGTTTGATCTTATGAAATGCAATGTTCTGAATCGATTGGTAACATTTTTCTAACTGTGGCACAAGTATTATTAAAGATTTCACGATTTTATCTTCGCATATACCGAAATTCGCGTATGTCGATTACGTTTTTCGACAATTATCATATGAAAACGCGTATTTAAACATAGTAAAAACGTTATATTCTTGTTATATTCTTTATTCTGCATCGATAGAATATAAAATCATTGAAATTGAACGAGATTTCAAGTTTTCGTTTTTCGACGATACGCGTATATGAGCGAAAAATCGTATATACGATATGAAAGAATGTTAAAAACTTTGATTCCAATATATAATAGATGTTTGATCTTATGAAATGCAATGTTCTGAATCGATTGGTAACATTTTTCTAACTGTGGCACAAGTATTATTAAAGATTTCACGATTTTATCTTCGCATATACCGAAATTCGCGTATGTCGATTACGTTTTTCGACAATTATCATATGAAAACGCGTATTTAAACATAGTAAAAACGTTATATTCTTGTTATATTCTTTATTCTGCATCGATAGAATATAAAATCATTGAAATTGAACGAGATTTCAAGTTTTCGTTTTTCGACGATACGCGTATATGAGCGAAAAATCGTATATACGATATGAAAGAATGTTAAAAACTTTGATTCCAATATAAAATAGATGTTTGATCTTATGAAATGCAATGTTCTGAATCGATTGGTAACATTTTTCTAACTGTGGCACAAGTATTATTAAAGATTTCACGATTTTATCTTCGCATATACCGAAATTCGCGTATGTCGATTACGTTTTTCGACAATTATCATATGAAAACGCGTATTTAAACATAGTAAAAACGTTATATTCTTGTTATATTCTTTATTCTGCATCGATAGAATATAAAATCATTGAAATTGAACGAGATTTCAAGTTTTCGTTTTTCGACGATACGCGTATATGAGCGAAAAATCGTATATACGATATGAAAGAATGTTAAAAACTTTGATTCCAATATAAAATAGATGTTTGATCTTATGAAATGCAATGTTCTGAATCGATTGGTAACATTTTTCTAACTGTGGCACAAGTATTATTAAAGATTTCACGATTTTATCTTCGCATATACCGAAATTCGCGTATGTCGATTACGTTTTTCGACAATTATCATATGAAAACGCGTATTTAAACATAGTAAAAACGTTATATTCTTGTTATATTCTTTATTCTGCATCGATAGAATATAAAATCATTGAAATTGAACGAGATTTCAAGTTTTCGTTTTTCGACGATACGCGTATATGAGCGAAAAATCGTATATACGATATGAAAGAATGTTAAAAACTTTGATTCCAATATAAAATAGATGTTTGATCTTATGAAATGCAATGTTCTGAATCGATTGGTAACATTTTTCTAACTGTGGCACAAGTATTATTAAAGATTTCACGATTTTATCTTCGCATATACGGAAATTCGCGTATGTCGATTACGTTTTTCGACAATTATCATATGAAAACGCGTATTTAAACATATTAAAAACGTTATATTCTTGTTATATTCTTTATTCTGCATCGATAGAATATAAAATCATTGAAATTGAACGAGATTTCAAGTTTTCGTTTTTCGACGATACGCGTATATGAGCGAAAAATCGTATATACGTTATGAAAGAATGTTAAAAACTTTGATTCCAATATAAAATAGATGTTTGATCTTATGAAATGCAATGTTCTGAATCGATTGGTAACATTTTTCTAACTGTGGCACAAGTATTATTAAAGATTTGACGATTTTATCTTCGCATATACCGAAATTCGCGTATGTCGATTACGTTTTTCGACAATTATCATATGAAAACGCGTATTTACACATAGTAAAAACGTTATATTCTTGCTATATTCTTTATTCTGCATCGATAGAATATAAAATCATTGAAATTGAACGAGATTTCAAGTTTTCGTTTTTCGACGATAAGCGTATATGAGCGAAAAATCGTATATACGATATGAAAGAATATTAAAAACTTTGATTCCAATATAAAATAGATGTTTGAACTTATGAAATGCAATGTTCTGAATCGATTGGTAACATTTTTCTAACTGTGGCACAAGTATTATTAAAGATTTCACGATTTTATCTTCGCATATACCGAAATTCGCGTATGTCGATTACGTTTTTCGACAATTATCATATGAAAACGCGTATTTAAACATAGTAAAAACGTTATATTCTTGTTATATTCTTTATTCTGCATCGATAGAATATAAAATCATTGAAATTGAACGAGATTTCAAGTTTTCGTTTTTCGACGATACGCGTATATGAGCGAAAAATCGTATATACGATATGACAGAATGTTAAAAACTTTGATTCCAATATAAAATAGATGTTTGATCTTATGAAATGCAATGTTCTGAATCGATTGGTAACATTTTTCTAACTGTGGCACAAGTATTATTAAAGATTTCACGATTTTATCTTCGCATATACCGAAATTCGCGTTTGTCGATTACGTTTTTCGACAATTATCATATGAAAACGCGTATTTAAACATAGTAAAAACGTTATATTCTTATTATATTCTTTATTCTGCATCGATAGAATATAAAATCATTGAAATTGAACGAGATTTCAAGTTTTCGTTTTTCGACGATACGCGTATATGAGCGAAAAATCGTATATACGATATGAAAGAATGTTAAAAACTTTGATTCCAATATAAAATAGATGTTTGATCTTATGAAATGCAATGTTCTGAATCGATTGGTAACATTTTTCTAACTGTGGCACAAGTATTATTAAAGATTTCTCGATTTTATCTTCGCATATACCGAAATTCGGGTATGTCGATTACGTTTTTCGACAATTATCATATGAAAACGCGTATTTAAACATATTAAAAACGTTATATTCTTGTTATATTCTTTACTCTGCATCGATAGAATATAAAATCATTGAAATTGAACGAGATTTCATGTTTTCGTTTTTCGACGATACGCGTATATGAGCGAAAAATCGTATATACGTTATGAAAGAATGTTAAAAACTTTGATTCCAATATAAAATAGATGTTTGATCTTATGAAATGCAATGTTCTGAATCGATTGGTAACATTTTTCTAACTGTGGCACAAGTATTATTAAAGATTTCACGATTTTATCTTCGCATATACCGAAATTCGCGTATGTCGATTACGTTTTTCGACAATTATCATATGAAAACGCGTATTTAAACATAGTAAAAACGTTATATTCTTGTTATATTCTTTATTCTGCATCGATAGAATATAAAATCATTGAAATTGAACGAGATTTCAAGTTTTCGTTTTTCGACGATACGCGTATATGAGCGAAAAATCGTATATACGATATGAAAGAATGTTAAAAACTTTGATTCCAATATAAAATAGATGTTTGATCTTATGAAATGCATTGTTCTGAATCGATTGGTAACATTTTTCTAACTGTGGCACAAGTATTATTAAAGATTTCACGATTTTATCTTCGCATATACCGAAATTCGCGTATGTCGATTACGTTTTTCGACAATTATCATATGAAAACGCGTATTTAAACATAGTAAAAACGTTATATTCTTGTTATATTCTTTATTCTGCATCGATAGAATATAAAATCATTGAAATTGAACGAGATTTCAAGTTTTCGTTTTTCGACGATACGCGTATATGAGCGAAAAATCGTATATACGATATGAAAGAATGTTAAAAACTTTGATTCCAATATAAAATAGATGTTTGATCTTATGAAATGCAATGTTCTGAATCGATTGGTAACATTTTTCTAACTGTGGCACAAGTATTATTAAAGATTTCACGATTTTATCTTCGCGTATACCGAAATTCGCGTATGTCGATTACGTTTTTCGACAATTATCATATGAAAACGCGTATTTAAACATAGCAAAAACGTTATATTCTTGTTATATTCTTTATTCTGCATCGATAGAATATAAAATCATTGAAATTGAACGAGATTTCAAGTATTCGTTTTTCGACGATACGCGTATATGAGCGAAAAATCGTATATATGATATGAAAGAATGTTAAAAACTTTGATTCCAATATAAAATAGATGTTTGATCTTATGAAATGCAATGTTCTGAATTGATTGGTAACATTTTTCTAACTGTGGCACAAGTATTATTAAAGATTTCACGATTTTATCTTCGCATATACCGAAATTCGCGTATGTCGATTACGTTTTTCGACAATTATCATATGAAAACGCGTATTTAAACATAGTAAAAACGTTATATTCTTGTTATATTCTTTATTCTGCATCGATAGAATATAAAATCATTGAAATTGAACGAGATTTCAAGTTTTCGTTTTTCGACGATACGCGTATATGAGCGAAAAATCGTATATACGATATGAAAGAATGTTAAAAACTTTGATTCCAATATAAAATAGATGTTTGATCTTATGAAATGCAATGTTCTGAATCGATTGGTAACATTTTTCTAACTGTGGCACAAGTATTATTAAAGATTTCACGATTTTAACTTCGCATATACCGAAATTCGCGTATGTCGATTACGTTTTTCGACAATTATCATATGAAAACGCGTATTTAAACATAGTAAAAACGTTATATTCTTGTTATATTCTTTATTCTGCATCGATAGAATATAAAATCATTGAAATTGAACGAGATTTCAAGTTTTCGTTTTTCGACGATACGCGTATATGAGCGAAAAATCGTATATACGATATGAAAGAATGTTAAAAACTTTGATTCCAATATAAAATAGATGTTTGATCTTATGAAATGCAATGTTCTGAATCGATTGGTAACATTTTTCTAACTGTGGCACAAGTATTATTAAAGATTTCACGATTTTATCTTCGCATATACCGAAATTCGCGTATGTCGATTACGTTTTTCGACAATTATCATATGAAAACGCGTATTTAAACATAGTAAAAACGTTATATTCTTGTTATATTCTTTATTCTGCATCGATAGAATATAAAATCATTGAAATTGAACGAGATTTCAAGTTTTCGTTTTTCGACGATACGCGTATATGAGCGAAAAATCGTATATACGATATGAAAGAATGTTAAAAACTTTGATTCCAATATAAAATAGATGTTTGATCTTATGAAATGCAATGTTCTGAATCGATTGGTAACATTTTTCTAACTGTGGCACAAGTATTATTAAAGATTTCACGATTTTATCTTCGCATATACCGAAATTCGCGTATGTCGATTACGTTTTTCGAAAATTATCATATGAAAACGCGTATTTAAACATAGTAAAAACGTTATATTCTTGTTATATTCTTTATTCTGCATCGATAGAATATAAAATCATTGAAATTGAACGAGATTTCAAGTTTTCGTTTTTCGACGATACGCGTATATGAGCGAAAAATCGTATATACGATATGAAAGAATGTTAAAAACTTTGATTCCAATATAAAATAGATGTTTGATCTTATGAAATGCAATGTTCTGAATCGATTGGTAACATTTTTCTAACTGTGGCACAAGTATTATTAAAGATTTCACGATTTTATCTTCGCATATACCGAAATTCGCGTATGTCGATTACGTTTTTCGACAATTATCATATGAAAACGCGTATTTAAACATATTAAAAACGTTATATTCTTGTTATATTCTTTATTCTGCATCGATAGAATATAAAATCATTGAAATTGAACGAGATTTCAAGTTTTCGTTTTTCGACGATACGCGTATATGAGCGAAAAATCGTATATACGATATGAAAGAATGTTAAAAACTTTGATTCCAATATAAAATAGATGTTTGATCTTATGAAATGCAATGTTCTGAATCGATTGGTAACATTTTTCTAACTGTGGCACAAGTATTATTAAAGATTTCACGATTTTATCTTCGCATATACCGAAATTCGCGTATGTCGATTACGTTTTTCGACAATTATCATATGAAAACGCGTATTTAAACATAGTAAAAACGTTATATTCTTGTTATATTCTTTATTCTGCATCGATAGAATATAAAATCATTGAAATTGAACGAGATTTCAAGTTTTCGTTTTTCGACGATACGCGTATATGAGCGAAAAATCGTATATACGATATGAAAGAATGTTAAAAACTTTGATTCCAATATAAAATAGATGTTTGATCTTATGAAATGCAATGTTCTGAATCGATTGGTAACATTTTTCTAACTGTGGCACAAGTATTATTAAAGATTTCACGATTTTATCTTCGCATATACCGAAATTCGCGTATGTCGATTACGTTTTTCGACAATTATCATATGAAAACGCGTATTTAAACATATTAAAAACGTTATATTCTTGTTATATTCTTTATTCTGCATCGATAGAATATAAAATCATTGAAATTGAACGAGATTTCAAGTTTTCGTTTTTCGACGATACGCGTATATGAGCGAAAAATCGTATATACGATATGAAAGAATGTTAAAAACTTTGATTCCAATATAAAATAGATGTTTGATCTTATGAAATGCAATGTTCTGAATCGATTGGTAACATTTTTCTAACTGTGGCACAAGTATTATTAAAGATTTCACGATTTTATCTTCGCATATACCGAAATTCGCGTATGTCGATTACGTTTTTCGACAATTATCATATGAAAACGCGTATTTAAACATAGTAAAAACGTTATATTCTTGTTATATTCTTTATTCTGCATCGATAGAATATAAAATCATTGAAATTGAACGAGATTTCAAGTTTTCGTTTTTCGACGATACGCGTATATGAGCGAAAAATCGTATATACGATATGAAAGAATGTTAAAAACTTTGATTCCAATATAAAATAGATGTTTGATCTTATGAAATGCAATGTTCTGAATCGATTGGTAACATTTTTCTAACTGTGGCACAAGTATTATTAAAGATTTCACGATTTTATCTTCGCATATACCGAAATTCGCGTATGTCGATTACGTTTTTCGACAATTATCATATGAAAACGCGTATTTAAACATATTAAAAACGTTATATTCTTGTTATATTCTTTATTCTGCATCGATAGAATATAAAATCATTGAAATTGAACGAGATTTCAAGTTTTCGTTTTTCGACGATACGCGTATATGAGCGAAAAATCGTATATACGATATGAAAGAATGTTAAAAACTTTGATTCCAATATAAAATAGATGTTTGATCTTATGAAATGCAATGTTCTGAATCGATTGGTAACATTTTTCTAACTGTGGCACAAGTATTATTAAAGATTTCACGATTTTATCTTCGCATATACCGAAATTCGCGTATGTCGATTACGTTTTTCGACAATTATCATATGAAAACGCGTATTTAAACATAGTAAAAACGTTATATTCTTGTTATATTCTTTATTCTGCATCGATAGAATATAAAATCATTGAAATTGAACGAGATTTCAAGTTTTCGTTTTTCGACGATACGCGTATATGAGCGAAAAATCGTATATACGATATGAAAGAATGTTAAAAACTTTGATTCCAATATAAAATAGATGTTTGATCTTATGAAATGCAATGTTCTGAATCGATTGGTAACATTTTTCTAACTGTGGCACAAGTATTATTAAAGATTTCACGATTTTATCTTCGCATATACCGAAATTCGCGTATGTAGATTACGTTTTTCGACAATTATCATATGAAAACGCGTATTTAAACATAGTAAAATCGTTATATTCTTGTTATATTCTTTATTCTGCATCGATAGAATATAAAATCATTGAAATTGAACGAGATTTCAAGTTTTCGTTTTTCGACGATACGCGTATATGAGCGAAAAATCGTATATACGATATGAAAGAATGTTAAAAACTTTGATTCCAATATAAAATAGATGTTTGATCTTATGAAATGCAATGTTCTGAATCGATTGGTAACATTTTTCTAACTGTTGCACAAGTATTATTAAAGATTTCACGATTTTATCTTCGCATATACCGAAATTCGCGTATGTCGATAACGTTTTTCAACAATTATCATATGAAAACGCGTATTTAAACATAGTAAAAACGTTATATTCTTTATTCTGCATCGATAGAATATAAAATCATTGAAATTGAACGAGATTTCAAGTTTTCGTTTTTCGACGATACGCGTATATGAGCGATAAATCGTATATACGATATGAAAGAATGTTAAAAACTTTGATTCCAATATTAAATAGATGTTTGATCTTATGAAATGCAATGTTCTGAATCGATTGGTAACATTTTTCTAACTGTGGCACAAGTATTATTAAAGATTTCACGATTTTATCTTCGCATATACCGAAATTCGCGTATGTCGATTACGTTTTTCGACAATTATCATATGAAAACGCGTATTTAAACATAGTAAAAACGTTATATTCTTGTTATATTCTTTATTCTGCATCGATAGAATATAAAATCATTGAAATTGAACGAGATTTCAAGTTTTCGTTTTTCGACGATACGCGTATATGAGCGAAAAATCGTATATACGATATGAAAGAATGTTAAAAACTTTGATTCCAATATAAAATAGATGTTTGATCTTATGAAATGCAATGTTCTGAATCGATTGGTAACATTTTTCTAACTGTGGCACAAGTATTATTAAAGATTTCACGATTTTATCTTCGCATATACCGAAATTCGCGTATGTCGATTACGTTTTTCGACAATTATCATATGAAAACGCGTATTTAAACATAGCAAAAACGTTATATTCTTGTTATATTCTTTATTCTGCATCGATAGAATATAAAATCATTGAAATTGAACGAGATTTCAAGTTTTCGTTTTTCGACGATACGCGTATATGAGCGAAAAATCGTATATACGATATGAAAGAATGTTAAAAACTTTGATTCCAATATAAAATAGATGTTTGATCTTATGAAATGCAATGTTCTGAATCGATTGGTAACATTTTTCTAACTGTGGCACAAGTATTATTAAAGATTTCACGATTTTATCTTCGCATATACCGAAATTCGCGTATGTCGATTACGTTTTTCGACAATTATCATATGAAAACGCGTATTTAAACATAGTAAAAACGTTATATTCTTGTTATATTCTTTATTCTGCATCGATAGAATATAAAATCATTGAAATTGAACGAGATTTCAAGTTTTCGTTTTTCGACGATACGCGTATATGAGCGAAAAATCGTATATACGATATGAAAGAATGTTAAAAACTTTGATTCCAATATAAAATAGATGTTTGATCTTATGAAATGCAATGTTCTGAATCGATTGGTAACATTTTTCTAACTGTGGCACAAGTATTATTAAAGATTTCACGATTTTATCTTCGCATATACCGAAATTCGCGTATGTCGATTACGTTTTTCGACAATTATCATATGAAAACGCGTATTTAAACATATTAAAAACGTTATATTCTTGTTATATTCTTTATTCTGCATCGATAGAATATAAAATCATTGAAATTGAACGAGATTTCAAGTTTTCGTTTTTCGACGATACGCGTATATGAGCGAAAAATCGTATATACGATATGAAAGAATGTTAAAAACTTTGATTCCAATATAAAATAGATGTTTGATCTTATGAAATGCAATGTTCTGAATCGATTGGTAACATTTTTCTAACTGTGGCACAAGTATTATTAAAGATTTCACGATTTTATCTTCGCATATACCGAAATTCGCGTATGTCGATTACGTTTTTCGACAATTATCATATGAAAACGCGTATTTACGCATAGTAAAAACGTTATATTCTTGCTATATTCTTTATTCTGCATCGATAGAATATAAAATCATTGAAATTGAACGAGATTTCAAGTTTTCGTTTTTCGACGATACGCGTATATGAGCGAAAAATCGTATATACGATATGAAAGAATGTTAAAAACTTTGATTCCAATATAAAATAGATGTTTGATCTTATGAAATGCAATGTTCTGAATCGATTGGTAACATTTTTCTAACTGTGGCACAAGTATTATTAAAGATTTCACGATTTTATCTTCGCATATACCGAAATTCGCGTATGTCGATTACGTTTTTCGACAATTATCATATGAAGACGCGTATTTAAACATAGTAAAAACGTTATATTCTTGTTATATTCTTTATTCTGCATCGATAGAATATAAAATCATTGAAATTGAACGAGATTTCAAGTTTTCGTTTTTCGACGATACGCGTATATGAGCGAAAAATCGTATATACGATATGAAAGAATGTTAAATACTTTGATTCCAATATAAAATAGATGTTTGATCTTATGAAATGCAATGTTCTGAATCGATTGGTAACATTTTTCTAACTGTGGCACAAGTATTATTAAAGATTTCACGATTTTATCTTCGCATATACCGAAATTCGCGTATGTCGATTACGTTTTTCGACAATTATCATATGAAAACGCGTATTTAAACATAGTAAAAACGTTATATTCTTGTTATATTCTTTATTCTGCATCGATAGAATATAAAATCATTGAAATTGAACGAGATTTCAAGTTTTCGTTTTTCGACGATACGCGTATATGAGCGAAAAATCGTATATACGATATGAAAGAATGTTAAAAACTTTGATTCCAATATAAAATAGATGTTTGATCTTATGAAATGCAATGTTCTGAATCGATTGGTAACATTTTTCTAACTGTGGCACAAGTATTATTAAAGATTTCACGATTTTATCTTCGCATATACCGAAATTCGCGTATGTCGATTACGTTTTTCGACAATTATCATATGAAAACGCGTATTTAAACATAGTAAAAACGTTATATTCTTGTTATATTCTTTATTCTGCATCGATAGAATATAAAATCAATGAAATTGAACGAGATTTCAAGTTTTCGTTTTTCGACGATACGCGTATATGAGCGAAAAATCGTATATACGATATGAAAGAATGTTAAAAACTTTGATTCCAATATAAAATAGATGTTTGATCTTATGAAATGCAATGTTCTGAATCGATTGGTAACATTTTTCTAACTGTGGCACAAGTATTATTAAAGATTTCACGATTTTATCTTCGCATATACCGAAATTCGCGTATGTAGATTACGTTTTTCGACAATTATCATATGAAAACGCGTATTTAAACATAGTAAAAACGTTATATTCTTTATTCTGCATCGATAGAATATAAAATCAATGAAATTGAACGAGATTTCAAGTTTTCGTTTTTCGACGATACGCGTATATGAGCGATAAATCGTATATACGATATGAAAGAATGTTAAAAACTTTGATTCCAATATAAAATAGATGTTTGATCTTATGAAATGCAATGTTCTGAATCGATTGGTAACATTTTTCTAACTGTGGCACAAGTATTATTAAAGATTTCACGATTTTATCTTCGCATATACCGAAATTCGCGTATGTCGATTACGTTTTTCGACAATTATCATATGAAAACGCGTATTTAAACATAGTAAAAACGTTATATTCTTGTTATATTCTTTATTCTGCATCGATAGAATATAAAATCATTGAAATTGAACGAGATTTCAAGTTTTCGTTTTTCGACGATACGCGTATATGAGCGAAAAATCGTATATACGATATGAAAGAATGTTAAAAACTTTGATTCCAATATAAAATAGATGTTTGATCTTATGAAATGCAATGTTCTGAATCGATTGGTAACATTTTTCTAACTGTGGCACAAGTATTATTAAAGATTTCACGATTTTATCTTCGCATATACCGAAATTCGCGTATGTCGATTACGTTTTTCGACAATTATCATATGAAAACGCGTATTTAAACATAGTAAAAACGTTATATTCTTGTTATATTCTTTATTCTGCATCGATAGAATATAAAATCATTGAAATTGAACGAGATTTCAAGTTTTCGTTTTTCGACGATACGCGTACATGAGCGAAAAATCGTATATACGATATGAAAGAATGTTAAAAACTTTGATTCCAATATAAAATAGATGTTTGATCTTATGAAATGCAATGTTCTGAATCGATTGGTAACATTTTTCTAACTGTGGCACAAGTATTATTAAAGATTTCACGATTTTATCTTCGCATATACCGAAATTCGCGTATGTCGATTACGTTTTTCGACAATTATCATATGAAAACGCGTATTTAAACATAGTAAAAACGTTATATTCTTGTTATATTCTTTATTCTGCATCGATAGAATATAAAATCATTGAAATTGAACGAGATTTCAAGTTTTCGTTTTTCGACGATACGCGTATATGAGCGAAAAATCGTATATACGATATGAAAGAATGTTAAAAACTTTGATTCCAATATAAAATAGATGTTTGATCTTATGAAATGCAATGTTCTGAATCGATTGGTAACATTTTTCTAACTGTGGCACAAGTATTATTAAAGATTTCACGATTTTATCTTCGCATATACCGAAATTCGCGTATGTAGATTACGTTTTTCGACAATTATCATATGAAAACGCGTATTTAAACATAGTAAAAACGTTATATTCTTTATTCTGCATCGATAGAATATAAAATCATTGAAATTGAACGAGATTTCAAGTTTTCGTTTTTCGACGATACGCGTATATGAGCGATAAATCGTATATACGATATGAAAGAATGTTAAAAACTTTGATTCCAATATAAAATAGATGTTTGATCTTATGAAATGCAATGTTCTGAATCGATTGGTAACATTTTTCTAACTGTGGCACAAGTATTATTAAAGATTTCACGATTTTATCTTCGCATATACCGAAATTCGCGTATGTCGATTACGTTTTTCGACAATTATCATATGAAAACGCGTATTTAAACATAGTAAAAACGTTATATTCTTGTTATATTCTTTATTCTGCATCGATAGAATATAAAATCATTGAAATTGAACGAGATTTCAAGTTTTCGTTTTTCGACGATACGCGTATATGAGCGAAAAATCGTATATACGATATGAAAGAATGTTAAAAACTTTGATTCCAATATAAAATAGATGTTTGATCTTATGAAATGCAATGTTCTGAATCGATTGGTAACATTTTTCTAACTGTGGCACAAGTATTATTAAAGATTTCACGATTTTATCTTCGCATATACCGAAATTCGCGTATGTCGATTACGTTTTTCGACAATTATCATATGAAAACGCGTATTTAAACATAGTAAAAACGTTATATTCTTGTTATATTCTTTATTCTGCATCGATAGAATATAAAATCATTGAAATTGAACGAGATTTCAAGTTTTCGTTTTTCGACGATACGCGTATATGAGCGAAAAATCGTATATACGATATGAAAGAATGTTAAAAACTTTGATTCCAATATAAAATAGATGTTTGAACTTATGAAATGCAATGTTCTGAATCGATTGGTAACATTTTTCTAACTGTGGCACAAGTATTATTAAAGATTTCACGATTTTATCTTCGCATATACCGAAATTCGCGTATGTCGATTACGTTTTTCGACAATTATCATATGAAAACGCGTATTTAAACATAGTAAAAACGTTATATTCTTGTTATATTCTTTATTCTGCATCGATAGAATATAAAATCATTGAAATTGAACGAGATTTCAAGTTTTCGTTTTTCGACGATACGCGTATATGAGCGAAAAATCGTATATATGATATGAAAGAATGTTAAAAACTTTGATTCCAATATAAAATAGATGTTTGATCTTATGAAATGCAATGTTCTGAATCGATTGGTGACATTTTTCTAACTGTGGCACAAGTATTATTAAAGATTTCACGATTTTATCTTCGCATATTCCGAAATTCGCGTATGTCGATTACGTTTTTCGACAATTATCATATGAAAACGCGTATTTAAACATAGTAAAAACGTTATATTCTTGTTATATTCTTTATTCTGCATCGATAGAATATAAAATCATTGAAGTTGAACGAGATTTCAAGTTTTCGTTTTTCGACGATACGCGTATATTAGCGAAAAATCGTATATACGATATGAAAGAATGTTAAAAACTTTGATTCCAATATAAAATAGATGTTTGATCTTATGAAATGCAATGTTCTGAATCGATTGGTAACATTTTTCTAATTGTGGCACAAGTATTATTAAAGATTTCACGATTTTATCTTCGCATATACCGAAATTCGCGTATGTCGATTAGGTTTTTCGACAATTATCATATGAAAACGCGTATTTAAACATAGTAAAAACGTTATATTCTTGTTATATTCTTTATTCTGCATCGATAGAATATAAAATCATTGAAATTGAACGAGATTTCAAGTTTTCGTTTTTCGACGATACGCGTATATGAGCGAAAAATCGTATATACGATATGAAAGAATGTTAAAAACTTTGATTCCAATATAAAATAGATGTTTGATCTTATGAAATGCAATGTTCTGAATCGATTGGTAACATTTTTCTAACTGTGGCACAAGTATTATTAAAGATTTCACGATTTTATCTTCGCATATACCGAAATTCGCGTATGTCGATTACGTTTTTCGACAATTATCATATGAAAACGCGTATTTAAACATAGTGAAAACGTTATATTCTTGTTATATTCTTTATTCTGCATCGATAGAATATAAAATCATTGAATTTGAACGAGATTTCAAGTTTTCGTTTTTCGACGATACGCGTATATGAGCGAAAAATCGTATATACGATATGAAAGAATGTTAAAAACTTTGATTCCAATATAAAATAGATGTTTGATCTTATGAAATGCAATGTTCTGAATCGATTGGTAACATTTTTCTAACTGTGGCACAAGTATTATTAAAGATTTCACGATTTCATCTTCGCATATACCGAAATTCGCGTAAGTCGATTACGTTTTTCGACAATTATCATATGAAAACGCGTATTTAAACATAGTAAAAACGTTATATTCTTGTTATATTCTTTATTCTGCATCGATAGAATATAAAATCATTGAAATTGAACGAGATTTCAAGTTTTCGTTTTTCGACGATACGCGTATATGAGCGAAAAATCGTATATACGATATGAAAGAATGTTAAAAACTTTGATTCCAATATAAAATAGATGTTTGATCTTATGAAATGCAATGTTCTGAATCGATTGGTAACATTTTTCTAACTGTGGCACAAGTATTATTAAAGATTTCACGATTTTATCTTCGCATATACCGAAATTCGCGTATGTCGATTACGTTTTTCGACAATTATCATATGAAAACGCGTATTTGAACATAGTAAAAACGTTATATTCTTGTTATATTCTTTATTCTGCATCGATAGAATATAAAATCATTGAAATTGAACGAGATTTCAAGTTTTCGTTTTTCGACGATACGCGTATATGAGCGAAAAATCGTATATACGATATGAAAGAATGTTAAAAACTTTGATTCCAATATACAATAGATGTTTGATCTTATGAAATGCAATGTCCTGAATCGATTGGTAACATTTTTCTAACTGTGGCACAAGTATTATTAAAGATTTCACGATTTTATCTTCGCATATACCGAAATTCGCGTATGTCGATTACGTTTTTCGACAATTATCATATGAAAACGCGTATTTAAACATAGTAAAAACGTTATATTTGTGTTATATTCTTTATTCTGCATCGATAGAATATAAAATCATTGAAATTGAACGAGATTTCAAGTTTTCGTTTTTCGACGATACGCGTATATGAGCGAAAAATCGTATATACGATATGAAAGAATGTTAAAAACTTTGATTCCAATATAAAATAGATGTTTGATCTTATGAAATGCAATGTTCTGAATCGATTGGTAACATTTTTCTAACTGTGGCACAAGTATTATTAAAGATTTCACGATTTTATCTTCGCATATTCCGAAATTCGCGTATGTCGATTACGTTTTTCGACAATTATCATATGAAAACGCGTATTTAATCATAGTAAAAACGTTATGTTCTTGTTATATTCTTTATTCTGCATCGATAGAATATAAAATCATTGAAATTGAACGAGATTTCAAGTTTTCGTTTTTCGACGATACGCGTATATGAGCGAAAAATCGTATATACGATATGAAAGAATGTTAAAAACTTTGATTCCAATATAAAATAGATGTTTGAACTTATGAAATGCAATGTTCTGAATCGATTGGTAACATTTTTCTAACTGTGGCACAAGTATTATTATAGATTTCACGATTTTATCTTCGCATATACCGAAATTCGCGTATGTCGATTACGTTTTTCGACAATTATCATATGAAAACGCGTATTTAAACATAGTAAAAACGTTATATTCTTGTTATATTCTTTATTCTGCATCGATAGAATATAAAATCATTGAAATTGAACGAGATTTCAAGTTTTCGTTTTTCGACGATACGCGTATATGAGCGAAAAATCGTATATACGATATGAAAGAATGTTAAAAACTTTGATTCCAATATAAAATAGATGTTTGATCTTATGAAATGCAATGTTCTGAATCGATTGGTAACATTTTTCTAACTGTGGCACAAGTATTATTAAAGATTTCACGATTTTATCTTCGCATATACCGAAATTCGCGTAAGTCGATTACGTTTTTCGACAATTATCATATGAAAACGCGTATTTAAACATAGTAAAAACGTTATATTCTTGTTATATTCTTTATTCTGCATCGATAGAATATAAAATCATTGAAATTGAACGAGATTTCAAGTTTTCGTTTTTCGACGATACGCGTATATGAGCGAAAAATCGTATATACGATATGAAAGAATGTTAAAAACTTTGATTCCAATATAAAATAGATGTTTGATCTTATGAAATGCAATGTTCTGAATCGATTGGTAACATTTTTCTAACTGTGGCACAAGTATTATTAAAGATTTCACGATTTTATCTTCGCATATACCGAAATTCGCGTATGTCGATTACGTTTTTCGACAATTATCATATGAAAACGCGTATTTAAACATAGTAAAAACGTTATATTCTTGTTATATTCTTTATTCTGCATCGATAGAATATAAAATCATTGAAATTGAACGAGATTTCAAGTTTTCGTTTTTCGACGATACGCGTATATGAGCGAAAAATCGTATATACGATATGAAAGAATGTTAAAAACTTTGATTCCAATATAAAATAGATGTTTGTTCTTATGAAATGCAATGTTCTGAATCGATTGGTAACATTTTTCTAACTGTGGCACAAGTATTATTAAAGATTTCACGATTTTATCTTCGCATATACCGAAATTCGCGTATGTCGATTACGTTTTTCGACAATTATCATATGAAAACGCGTATTTAAACATAGTAAAAACGTTATATTCTTGTTATATTCTTTATTCTGCATCGATAGAATATAAAATCATTGAAATTGAACGAGATTTCAAGTTTTCGTTTTTCGACGATACGCGTATATGAGCGAAAAATCGTATATACGATATGAAAGAATGTTAAAAACTTTGATTCCAATATACAATAGATGTTTGATCTTATGAAATGCAATGTTCTGAATCGATTGGTAACATTTTTCTAACTGTGGCACAAGTATTATTAAAGATTTCACGATTTTATCTTCGCATATACCGAAATTCGCGTATGTCGATTACGTTTTTCGACAATTATCATATGAAAACGCGTATTTAAACATAGTAAAAACGTTATATTTGTGTTATATTCTTTATTCTGCATCGATAGAATATAAAATCATTGAAATTGAACGAGATTTCAAGTTTTCGTTTTTCGACGATACGCGTATATGAGCGAAAAATCGTATATACGATATGAAAGAATGTTAAAAACTTTGATTCCAATATAAAATAGATGTTTGATCTTATGAAATGCAATGTTCTGAATCGATTGGTAACATTTTTCTAACTGTGGCACAAGTATTATTAAAGATTTCACGATTTTATCTTCGCATATTCCGAAATTCGCGTATGTCGATTACGTTTTTCGACAATTATCATATGAAAACGCGTATTTAATCATAGTAAAAACGTTATATTCTTGTTATATTCTTTATTCTGCATCGATAGAATATAAAATCATTGAAATTGAACGAGATTTCAAGTTTTCGTTTTTCGACGATACGCGTATATGAGCGAAAAATCGTATATACGATATGAAAGAATGTTAAAAACTTTGATTCCAATATAAAATAGATGTTTGATCTTATGAAATGCAATGTTCTGAATCGATTGGTAACATTTTTCTAACTGTGGCGCAAGTATTATTAAAGATTTCACGATTTTATCTTCGCATATACCGAAATTCGCGTATGTCGATTACGTTTTTCGACAATTATCATATGAAAACGCGTATTTAAACATAGTAAAAACGTTATATTCTTGTTATATTCTTTATTCTGCATCGATAGAATATAAAATCATTGAAATTGAACGAGATTTCAAGTTTTCGTTTTTCGACGATACGCGTATATGAGCGAAAAATCGTATATACGATATGAAAGAATGTTAAAAACTTTGATTCCAATATAAAACAGATGTTTGATCTTATGAAATGCAATGTTCTGAATCGATTGGTAACATTTCTCTAACTGTGGCACAAGTATTATTAAAGATTTCACGATTTTATCTTTGCATATACCGAAATTCTAGTATGTCGATTACGTTTTTCGACAATTATCATATGAAAACGCGTATTTAAACATAGTAAATACGTTATATTCTTGTTATATTCTTTATTCTGCATCGATAGAATATAAAATCATTGAAATTGAACGAGATTTCAAGTTTTCGTTTTTCGACGATACGCGTATATGAGCGAAAAATCGTATATACGATATGAAAGAATGTTAAAAACTTTGATTCCAATATAAAACAGATGTTTGATCTTATGAAATGCAATGTTCTGAATCGATTGGTAACATTTCTCTAACTGTGGCACAAGTATTATTAAAGATTTCACGATTTTATCTTCGCATATACCGAAATTCGCGTATGTCGATTACGTTTTTCGACAATTATCATATGAAAACGCGTATTTAAACATAGTAAAAACGTTATATTCTTGTTATATTCTTTATTCTGCATCGATAGAATATAAAATCATTGAAATTGAACGAGATTTCAAGTTTTCGTTTTTCGACGATACGCGTATAAGAGCGAAAACTCGTATATACGATATGAAAGAATGTTAAAAACTTTGATTCCAATATAAAATAGATGTTTGATCTTATGAAATGCAATGTTCTGAATCGATTGGTAACATTTTTCTAACTGTGGCACAAGTATTATTAAAGATTTCACGATTTTATCTTCGCATATACCGAAATTCGCGTATGTCGATTACGTTTTTCGACAATTATCATATGAAAACGCGTATTTAAACATAGTAAAAACGTTATATTCTTGTTATATTCTTTATTCTGCATCGATAGAATATAAAATCATTGAAATTGAACGAGATTTCAAGTTTTCGTTTTTCGACGATACGCGTATAAGAGCGAAAACTCGTATATACGATATGAAAGAATGTTAAAAACTTTGATTCCAATATAAAATAGATGTTTGATCTTATGAAATGCAATGTTCTGAATCGATTGGTAACATTTTTCTAACTGTGGCACAAGTATTATTAAAGATTTCACGATTTTATCTTCGCATATACCGAAATTCGCGTATGTCGATTAAGTTTTTCGACAATTATCATATGAAAACGCCTATTTAAACATAGTAAAAACGTTATATTCTTGTTATATTCTTTATTCTGCATCGATAGAATATAAAATCATTGAAATTGAACGAGATTTCAAGTTTTCGTTTTTCGACGATACGCGTATATGAGCGAAAAATCGTATATACGATATGAAAGAATGTTAAAAACTTTGATTCCAATATAAAATAGATGTTTGATCTTATGAAATGCAATGTTCTGAATCGATTGGTAACATTTTTCTAACTGTGGCACAAGTATTATTAAAGATTTCACGATTTTATCTTCGCATATACCGAAATTCGCGTATGTCGATTACGTTTTTCGACAATTATCATATGAAAACGCGTATTTAAACATAGTAAAAACGTTATATTCTTGTTATATTCCTTATTCTGCATCGATAGAATATAAAATCATTGAAATTGAACGAGATTTCAAGTTTTCGTTTTTCGACGATACGCGTATATGAGCGAAAAATCGTATATACGATATGAAAGAATGTTAAAAACTTTGATTCCAATATAAAATAGATGTTTGATCTTATGAAATGCAATGTTCTGAATCGATTGGTAACATTTTTCTAACTGTGGCACAAGTATTATTAAAGATTTCACGATTTTATCTTCGCATATACCGAAATTCGCGTATGCCGATTACGTTTTTCGACAATTATCATATGAAAACGCGTATTTAAACATAGTAAAAACGTTATATTCTTGTTATATTCTTTATTCTGCATCGATAGAATATAAAATCATTGAAATTGAACGAGATTTCAAGTTTTCGTTTTTCGACGATACGCGTATATGAGCGAAAAATCGTATATACGATATGAAAGAATGTTAAAAACTTTGATTCCAATATAAAATAGATGTTTGATCTTATGAAATGCAATGTTCTGAATCGATTGGTAACATTTTTCTAACTGTGGCACAAGTATTATTAAAGATTTCACGATTTTATCTTCGCATATACCGAAATTCGCGTATGCCGATTACGTTTTTCGACAATTATCATATGAAAACGCGTATTTAAACATAGTAAAAACGTTATATTCTTGTTATATTCTTTATTCTGTATCGATAGAATATAAAATCATTGAAATTGAACGAGATTTCAAGTTATCGTTTTTCGACGATACGCGTATATGAGCGAAAAATCGTATATACGATATGAAAGAATGTTAAAAACTTTGATTCCAATATAAAATAGATGTTTGATCTTATGAAATGCAATGTTCTGAATCGATTGGTAACATTTTTCTAACTGTGGCACAAGTATTATTAAAGATTTCACGATTTTATCTTCGCATATACCGAAATTCGCGTATGTCGATTACGTTTTTCGACAATTATCATATGAAAACGCGTATTTAAACATAGTAAAAACGTTATATTCTTGTTATATTCTTTATTCTGCATCGATAGAATATAAAATCATTGAAATTGAACGAGATTTCAAGTTTTCGTTTTTCGACGATACGCGTATATGAGCGAAAAATCGTATATACGATATGAAAGAATGTTAAAAACTTTGATTCCAATATAAAATAGATGTTTGATCTTATGAAATGCAATGTTCTGAATCGATTGGTAACATTTTTCTAACTGTGGCACAAGTATTATTAAAGATTTCACGATTTTATCTTCGCATATACCGAAATTCGCGTATGTCGATTACGTTTTTCGACAATTATCATATGAAAACGCGTATTTAAACATAGTAAAAACGTTATATTCTTGTTATATTCTTTATTCTGCATCGATAGAATATAAAATCATTGAAATTGAACGAGATTTCAAGTTTTCGTTTTTCGACGATACGCGTATATGAGCGAAAAATCGTATATACGATATGAAAGAATGTTAAAAACTTTGATTCCAATATATAATAGATGTTTGATCTTATGAAATGCAATGTTCTGAATCGATTGGTAACATTTTTCTAACTGTGGCACAAGTATTATTAAAGATTTCACGATTTTATCTTCGCATATACCGAAATTCGCGTATGTCGATTACGTTTTTCGACAATTATCATATGAAAACGCGTATTTAAACATAGTAAAAACGTTATATTCTTGTTATATTCTTTATTCTGCATCGATAGAATATGAAATCATTGAAATTGAACGAGATTTCAAGTTTTCGTTTTTCGACGATACGCGTATATGAGCGAAAAATCGTATATACGATATGAAAGAATGTTAAAAACTTTGATTCCAATATAAAATAGATGTTTGATCTTATGAAATGCAATGTTCTGAATCGATTGGTAACATTTTTCTAACTGTGGCACAAGTATTATTAAAGATTTCACGATTTTATCTTCGCATATACCGAAATTCGCGTATGTCGATTACGTTTTTCGACAATTATCATATGAAAACGCGTATTTAAACATAGTAAAAACGTTATATTCTTGTTATATTCTTTATTCTGCATCGATAGAATATAAAATCATTGAAATTGAACGAGATTTCAAGTTTTCGTTTTTCGACGATACGCGTATATGAGCGAAAAATCGTATATACGATATGAAAGAATGTTAAAAACTTTGATTCCAATATATAATAGATGTTTGATCTTATGAAATGCAATGTTCTGAATCGATTGGTAACATTTTTCTAACTGTGGCACAAGTATTATTAAAGATTTCACGATTTTATCTTCGCATATACCGAAATTCGCGTATGTCGATTACGTTTTTCAACAATTATCATATGAAAACGCGTTTTTAAACATAGTAAAAACGTTATATTCTTGTTATATTCTTTATTCTGCATCGATAGAATATAAAATCATTGAAATTGAACGAGATTTCAAGTTTTCGTTTTTCGACGATACGCGTGTATGAGCGAAAAATCGTATATACGATATGAAAGAATGTTAAAAACTTTGATTCCAATATATAATAGATGTTTGATCTTATGAAATGCAATGTTCTGAATCGATTGGTAACATTTTTCTAACTGTGGCACAAGTATTATTAAAGATTTCACGATTTTATCTTCGCATATACCGAAATTCGCGTATGTCGATTACGTTTTTCGACAATTATCATATGAAAACGCGTATTTAAACATAGTAAAAACGTTATATTCTTGTTATATTCTTTATTCTGCATCGATAGAATATAAAATCATTGAAATTGAACGAGATTTCAAGTTTTCGTTTTTCGACGATACGCGTATATGAGCGAAAAATCGTATATACGATATGAAAGAATGTTAAAAACTTTGATTCCAATATAAAATAGATGTTTGATCTTATGAAATGCAATGTTCTGAATCGATTGGTAACATTTTTCTAACTGTGGCACAAGTATTATTAAAGATTTCACGATTTTATCTTCGCATATACCGAAATTCGCGTATGTCGATTAGGTTTTTCGACAATTATCATATGAAAACGCGTATTTAAACATAGTAAAAACGTTATATTCTTGTTATATTCTTTATTCTGCATCGATAGAATATAAAATCATTGAAATTGAACGAGATTTCAAGTTTTCGTTTTTCGACGATACGCGTATATGAGCGAAAAATCGTATATACGATATGAAAGAATGTTAAAAACTTTGATTCCAATATAAAATAGATGTTTGATCTTATGAAATGCAATGTTCTGAATCGATTGGTAACATTTTTCTAACTGTGGCACAAGTATTATTAAAGATTTCACGATTTTATCTTCGCATATACCGAAATTCGCGTATGTCGATTACGTTTTTCGACAATTATCATATGAAAACGCGTATTTAAACATAGTAAAAACGTTATATTCTTGTTATATTCTTTATTCTGCATCGATAGAATATAAAATCATTGAAATTGAACGAGATTTCAAGTTTTCGTTTTTCGACGATACGCGTATATGAGCGAAAAATCGTATATACGATATGAAAGAATGTTAAAAACTTTGATTCCAATATAAAATAGATGTTTGATCTTATGAAATGCAATGTTCTGAATCGATTGGTAACATTTTTAGAACTGTGGCACAAGTATTATTAAAGATTTCACGATTTTATCTTCGCATATACCGAAATTCGCGTATGTCGATTACGTTTTTCGACAATTATCATATGAAAACGCGTATTTAAACATAGTAAAAACGTTATATTCTTGTTATATTCTTTATTCTGCATCGATAGAATATAAAATCAATGAAATTGAACGAGATTTCAAGTTTTCGTTTTTCGACGATACGCGTATATGAGCGAAAAATCGTATATACGATATGAAAGAATGTTAAAAACTTTGATTCCAATATAAAATAGATGTTTGATCTTATGAAATGCAATGTTCTGAATCGATTGGTAACATTTTTAGAACTGTGGCACAAGTATTATTAAAGATTTCACGATTTTATCTTCGCATATACCGAAATTCGCGTATGTCGATTACGTTTTTCGACAATTATCATATGAAAACGCGTATTTAAACATAGTAAAAACGTTATATTCTTGTTATATTCTTTATTCTGCATCGATAAAATATAAAATCATTGAAATTGAACGAGATTTCAAGTTTTCGTTTTTCGACGATACGCGTATATGAGCGAAAAATCCTATATACGATATGAAAGAATGTTAAAAACTTTGATTCCAATATAAAATAGATGTTTGATCTTATGAAATGCAATGTTCTGAATCGATTGGTAACATTTTTCTAACTGTGGCACAAGTATTATTAAAGATTTCACGATTTTATATTCGCATATACCGAAATTCGCGTATGTCGATTACGTTTTTCGACAATTATCATATGAAAACGCGTATTTAAACATAGTAAAAACGTTATATTCTTGTTATATTCTTTATTCTGCATCGATAGAATATAAAATCATTGAAATTGAACGAGATTTCAAGTTTTCGTTTTTCGACGATACGCGTATATGAGCGAAAAATCGTATATACGATATGAAAGAATGTTAAAAACTTTGATTCCAATATAAAATAGATGTTTGATCTTATGAAATGCAATGTTCTGAATCGATTGGTAACATTTTTAGAACTGTGGCACAAGTATTATTAAAGATTTCACGATTTTATCTTCGCATATACCGAAATTCGCGTATGTCGATTACGTTTTTCGACAATTATCATATGAAAACGCGTATTTAAACATAGTAAAAACGTTATATTCTTGTTATATTCTTTATTCTGCATCGATAGAATATAAAATCATTGAAATTGAACGAGATTTCAAGTTTTCGTTTTTCGACGATACGCGTATATGAGCGAAAAATCGTATATACGATATGAAAGAATGTTAAAAACTTTGATTCCAATATAAAATAGATGTTTGATCTTATGAAATGCAATGTTCTGAATCGATTGGTAACATTTTTAGAACTGTGGCACAAGTATTATTAAAGATTTCACGATTTTATCTTCGCATATACCGAAATTCGCGTATGTCGATTACGTTTTACGACAATTATCATATGAAAACGCGTATTTAAACATAGTAAAAACGTTATATTCTTGTTATATTCTTTATTCTGCATCGATAAAATATAAAATCATTGAAATTGAACGAGATTTCAAGTTTTCGTTTTTCGACGATACGCGTATATGAGCGAAAAATCCTATATACGATATGAAAGAATGTTAAAAACTTTGATTCCAATATAAAATAGATGTTTGATCTTATGAAATGCAATGTTCTGAATCGATTGGTAACATTTTTCTAACTGTGGCACAAGTATTATTAAAGATTTCACGATTTTATATTCGCATATACCGAAATTCACGTATGTCGATTACGTTTTTCGACAATTATCATATGAAAACGCGTATTTAAACATAGTAAAAACGTTATATTCTTGTTATATTCTTTATTCTGCATCGATAGAATATAAAATCATTGAAATTGAACGAGATTTCAAGTTTTCGTTTTTCGACGATACGCGTATATGAGCGAAAAATCGTATATACGATATGAAAGAATGTTAAAAACTTTGATTCCAATATAAAATAGATGTTTGATCTTATGAAATGCAATGTTCTGAATCGATTGGTAACATTTTTCTAACTGTGGCACAAGTATTATTAAAGATTCCACGATTTTATCTTCGCATATACCGAAATTCGCGTATGTCGATTACGTTTTTCGACAATTATCATATGAAAACGCGTATTCAAACATAGTAAAAACGTTATATTCTTGTTATATTCTTTATTCTGCATCGATAGAATATAAAATCATTGAAATTGAACGAGATTTCAAGTTTTCGTTATTCGACGATACGCGTATATGAGCGAAAAATCGTATATACGATATGAAAGAATGTTAAAAACTTTGATTCCAATATAAAATAGATGTTTGATCTTATGAAATGCAATGTTCTGAATCGATTGGTGACATTTTTCTAACTGTGGCACAAGTATTATTAAAGATTTCACGATTTTATCTTCGCATATACTGAAATTCGCGTATGTCGATTACGTTTTTCGACAATTATCATATGAAAACGCGTATTTAAACATAGTAAAAACGTTATATTCTTGTTATATTCTTTATTCTGCATCGATAGAATATAAAATCATTGAAATTGAACGAGATTTCAAGTTTTCGTTTTTCGACGATACGCGTATATGAGCGAAAAATCGTATATACGATATGAAAGAATGTTAAAAACTTTGATTCCAATATATAATAGATGTTTGATCTTATGAAATGCAATGTTCTGAATCGATTGGTAACATTTTTCTAACTGTGGCACAAGTATTATTAAAGATTTCACGATTTTATCTTCGCATATACCGAAATTCGCGTATGTCGATTACGTTTTTCGACAATTATCATATGAAAACGCGTATTTAAACATAGTAAAAACGTTATATTCTTGTTATATTCTTTATTCTGCATCGATAGAATATAAAATCATTGAAATTGAACGAGATTTCAAGTTTTCGTTTTTCGACGATACGCGTATATGAGCGAAAAATCGTATATACGATATGAAAGAATGTTAAAAACTTTGATTCCAATATATAATAGATGTTTGATCTTATGAAATGCAATGTTCTGAATCGATTGGTAACATTTTTCTAACTGTGGCACAAGTATTATTAAAGATTTCACGATTTTATCTTCGCATATACCGAAATTCGCGTATGTCGATTACGTTTTTCGACAATTATCATATGAAAACGCGTATTTAAACATAGTAAAAACGTTATATTCTTGTTATATTCTTTATTCTGCATCGATAGAATATAAAATCATTGAAATTGAACGAGATTTCAAGTTTTCGTTTTTCGACGATACGCGTATATGAGCGAAAAATCGTATATACGATATGAAAGAATGTTAAAAACTTTGATTCCAATATAAAATAGATGTTTGATCTTATGAAATGCAATGTTCTGAATCGATTGGTAACATTTTTCTAACTGTGGCACAAGTATTATTAAAGATTTCACGATTTTATCTTCGCATATACCGAAATTCGCGTATGTCGATTACGTTTTTCGACAATTATCATATGAAAACGCGTATTTAAACATAGTAAAAACGTTATATTCTTGTTATATTCTTTATTCTGCATCGATAGAATATAAAATCATTGAAATTGAACGAGATTTCAAGTTTTCGTTTTTCGACGATACGCGTATATGAGCGAAAAATCGTATATACGATATGAAAGAATGTTAAAAACTTTGATTCCAATATAAAATAGATGTTTGATCTTATGAAATGCAATGTTCTGAATCGATTGGTAACATTTTTCTAACTGTGGCACAAGTATTATTAAAGATTTCACGATTTTATCTTCGCATATACCGAAATTCGCGTATGTCGATTACGTTTTTCGACAATTATCATATGAAAACGCGTATTTAAACATAGTAAAAACGTTATATTCTTGTTATATTCTTTATTCTGCATCGATAGAATATAAAATCATTGAAATTGAACGAGATTTCAAGTTTTCGTTTTTCGACGATACGCGTATATGAGCGAAAAATCGTATATACGATATGAAAGAATGTTAAAAACTTTGATTCCAATATATAATAGATGTTTGATCTTATGAAATGCAATGTTCTGAATCGATTGGTAACATTTTTCTAACTGTGGCACAAGTATTTTTAAAGATTTCACGATTTTATCTTCGCATATACCGAAATTCGCGTATGTCGATTACGTTTTTCGACAATTATCATATGAAAACGCGTATTTAAACATAGTAAAAACGTTATATTCTTGTTATATTCTTTATTCTGCATCGATAGAATATAAAATCATTGAAATTGAACGAGATTTCAAGTTTTCGTTTTTCGACGATACGCGTATATGAGCGAAAAATCGTATATACGATATGAAAGAATGTTAAAAACTTTGATTCCAATATAAAATAGATGTTTGATCTTATGAAATGCAATGTTCTGAATCGATTGGTAACATTTTTCTAACTGTGGCACAAGTATTATTAAAGATTTCACGATTTTATCTTCGCATATACCGAAATTCGCGTATGTCGATTACGTTTTTCGACAATTATCATATGAAAACGCGTATTTAAACATAGTAAAAACGTTATATTCTTGTTATATTCTTTATTCTGCATCGATAGAATATAAAATCATTGAAATTGAACGAGATTTCAAGTTTTCGTTTTTCGACGATACGCGTATATGAGCGAAAAATCGTTATATACGATATGAAAGAATGTTAAAAACTTTGATTCCAATATATAATAGATGTTTGATCTTATGAAATGCAATGTTCTGAATCGATTGGTAACATTTTTCTAACTGTGGCACAAGTATTATTAAAGATTTCACGATTTTATCTTCGCATATACCGAAATTCGCGTATGTCGATTACGTTTTTCGACAATTATCATATGAAAACGCGTATTTAAACATAGTAAAAACGTTATATTCTTGTTATATTCTTTATTCTGCATCGATAGAATATAAAATCATTGAAATTGAACGAGATTTCAAGTTTTCGTTTTTCGACGATACGCGTATATGAGCGAAAAATCGTATATACGATATGAAAGAATGTTAAAAACTTTGATTCCAATATATAATAGATGTTTGATCTTATGAAATGCAATGTTCTGAATCGATTGGTAACATTTTTCTAACTGTGGCACAAGTATTATTAAAGATTTCACGATTTTATCTTCGCATATACCGAAATTCGCGTATGTCGATTACGTTTTTCGACAATTATCATATGAAAACGCGTATTTAAACATAGTAAAAACGTTATATTCTTGTTATATTCTTTATTCTGCATCGATAGAATATAAAATCATTGAAATTGAACGAGATTTCAAGTTTTCGTTTTTCGACGATACGCGTATATGAGCGAAAAATCGTATATACGATATGAAAGAATGTTAAAAACTTTGATTCCAATATAAAATAGATGTTTGATCTTATGAAATGCAATGTTCTGAATCGATTGGTAACATTTTTCTAACTGTGGCACAAGTATTATTAAAGATTTCACGATTTTATCTTCGCATATACCGAAATTCGCGTATGTCGATTACGTTTTTCGACAATTATCATATGAAAACGCGTATTTAAACATAGTAAAAACGTTATATTCTTGTTATATTCTTTATTCTGCATCGATAGAATATAAAATCATTGAAATTGAACGAGATTTCAAGTTTTCGTTTTTCGACGATACGCGTATATGAGCGAAAAATCGTATATACGATATGAAAGAATGTTAAAAACTTTGATTCCAATATATAATAGATGTTTGATCTTATGAAATGCAATGTTCTGAATCGATTGGTAACATTTTTCTAACTGTGGCACAAGTATTATTAAAGATTTCACGATTTTATCTTCGCATATACCGAAATTCGCGTATGTCGATTACGTTTTTCGACAATTATCATATGAAAACGCGTATTTAAACATAGTAAAAACGTTATATTCTTGTTATATTCTTTATTCTGCATCGATAGAATATAAAATCATTGAAATTGAACGAGATTTCAAGTTTTCGTTTTTCGACGATACGCGTATATGAGCGAAAAATCGTATATACGATATGAAAGAATGTTAAAAACTTTGATTCCAATATATAATAGACGTTTGATCTTATGAAATGCAATGTTCTGAATCGATTGGTAACATTTTTCTAACTGTGGCACAAGTATTATTAAAGATTTCACGATTTTATCTTCGCATATACCGAAATTCGCGTATGTCGATTACGTTTTTCGACAATTATCATATGAAAACGCGTATTTAAACATATTAAAAACGTTATATTCTTGTTATATTCTTTATTCTGCATCGATAGAATATAAAATCATTGAAATTGAACGAGATTTCAAGTTTTCGATTTTCGACGATACGCGTATATGAGCGAAAAATCGTATATACGTTATGAAAGAATGTTAAAAACTTTGATTCCAATATAAAATAGATGTTTGATCTTATGAAATGCAATGTTCTGAATCGATTGGTAACATTTTTCTAACTGTGGCACAAGTATTATTAAAGATTTGACGATTTTATCTTCGCATATACCGAAATTCGCGTATGTCGATTACGTTTTTCGACAATTATCATATGAAAACGCGTATTTACACATAGTAAAAACGTTATATTCTTGCTATATTCTTTATTCTGCATCGATAGAATATAAAATCATTGAAATTGAACGAGATTTCAAGTTTTCGTTTTTCGACGATAAGCGTATATGAGCGAAAAATCGTATATACGATATGAAAGAATGTTAAAAACTTTGATTCCAATATAAAATAGATGTTTGAACTTATGAAATGCAATGTTCTGAATCGATTGGTAACATTTTTCTAACTGTGGCACTAGTATTATTAAAGATTTCACGATTTTATCTTCGCATATACCGAAATTCGCGTATGTCGATTACGTTTTTCGACAATTATCATATGAAAACGCGTATTTAAACATAGTAAAAACGTTATATTCTTGTTATATTCTTTATTCTGCATCGATAGAATATAAAATCATTGAAATTGAACGAGATTTCAAGTTTTCGTTTTTCGACGATACGCGTATATGAGCGAAAAATCGTATATACGATATGAAATAATGTTAAAAACTTTGATTCCAATATAAAATAGATGTTTGATCTTATGAAATGCAATGTTCTGAATCGATTGGTAACATTTTTCTAACTGTGGTACAAGTATTATTAAAGATTTCACGATTTTATCTTCGCATATACCGAAATTCGCGTTTGTCGATTACGTTTTTCGACAATTATCATATGAAAACGCGTATTTAAACATAGTAAAAACGTTATATTCTTATTATATTCTTTATTCTGCATCGATAGAATATAAAATCATTGAAATTGAACGAGATTTCAAGTTTTCGTTTTTCGACGATACGCGTATATGAGCGAAAAATCGTATATACGATATGAAAGAATGTTAAAAACTTTGATTCCAATATAAAATAGATGTTTGATCTTATGAAATGCAATGTTCTGAATCGATTGGTAACATTTTTCTAACTGTGGCACAAGTATTATTAAAGATTTAACGATTTTATCTTCGCATATACCGAAATTCGCGTATGTCGATTACGTTTTTCGACAATTATCATATGAAAACGCGTATTTAAACATAGTAAAAACTTTATATTCTTGTTATATTCTTTATTCTGCATCGATAGAATATGAAATCATTTAAATTGAACGAGATTTCAAGTTTTCGTTTTTCGACGATACGCGTATATGAGCGAAAAATCGTATATACGATATGAAAGAATGTTAAAAACTTTGATTCCAATATAAAATAGATGTTTGATCATATGAAATGCAATGTTCTGAATCGATTGGTAACATTTTTCTAACTGTGGCACAAGTTTTATTAAAGATTTCACGATTTTATCTTCGCATATACCGAAATTCGCGTATGTCGATTACGTTTTTCGACAATTATCATATGAAAACGCGTATTTAAACATAGTAAAAACGTTATATTCTTGTTATATTCTTTATTCTGCATCGATAGAATATAAAATCATTGAAATTGAACGAGATTTCAAGTTTTCGTTTTTCGACGATACGCGTATATGAGCGAAAAATCGTATATACGATATGAAAGAATGTTAAAAACTTTGATTCCAATATAAAATAGATGTTTGATCTTATGAAATGCAATGTTCTGAATCGATTGGTAACATTTTTCTAACTGTGGCACAAGTATTATTAAAGATTTCACGATTTTATCTTCGCATATACCGAAATTCGCGTATGTCGATTACGTTTTTCGACAATTATCATATGAAAACGCGTATTTAAACATAGCAAAAACGTTATATTCTTGTTATATTCTTTATTCTGCATCGATAGAATATAAAATCATTGAAATTGAACGAGATTTCAAGTATTCGTTTTTCGACGATACGCGTATATGAGCGAAAAATCGTATATACGATATGAAAGAATGTTATAAACTTTGATTCCAATATAAAATAGATGTTTGATCTTATGAAATGCAATGTTCTGAATCGATTGGTAACATTTTTCTAACTGTGGCACAAGTATTATTAAAGATTTCACGATTTTATCTTCGCATATACCGAAATTCGCGTATGTCGATTACGTTATTCGACAATTATCATATGAAAACGCGTATTTAAACATAGTAAAAACTTTATATTCTTGTTATATTCTTTATTCTGCATCGATAGAATATGAAATCATTGAAATTGAACGAGATTTCAAGTTTTCGTTTTTCGACGATACGCGTATATGAGCGAAAAATCGTATATACGATATGAAAGAATGTTAAAAACTTTGATTCCAATATAAAATAGATGTTTGATCATATGAAATGCAATGTTCTGAATCGATTGGTAACATTTTTCTAACTGTGGCACAAGTATTATTAAAGATTTCACGATTTTATCTTCGCATATACCGAAATTCGCGTATGTCGATTACGTTTTTCGACAATTATCATATGAAAACGCGTATTTAAACATAGTAAAAACGTTATATTCTTGTTATATTCTTTATTCTGCATCGATAGAATATAAAATCATTGAAATTGAACGAGATTTCAAGTTTTCGTTTTTCGACGATACGCGTATATGAGCGAAAAATCGTATATACGATATGAAAGAATGTTAAAAACTTTGATTCCAATATAAAATAGATGTTTGATCTTATGAAATGCAATGTTCTGAATCGATTGGTAACATTTTTCTAACTGTGGCACAAGTATTATTAAAGATTTCACGATTTTATCTTCGCATATACCGAAATTCGCGTATGTCGATTACGTTTTTCGACAATTATCATATGAAAACGCGTATTTAAACATAGCAAAAACGTTATATTCTTGTTATATTCTTTATTCTGCATCGATAGAATATAAAATCATTGAAATTGAACGAGATTTCAAGTATTCGTTTTTCGACGATACGCGTATATGAGCGAAAAATCGTATATACGATATGAAAGAATGTTATAAACTTTGATTCCAATATAAAATAGATGTTTGATCTTATGAAATGCAATGTTCTGAATCGATTGGTAACATTTTTCTAACTGTGGCACAAGTATTATTAAAGATTTCACGATTTTATCTTCGCATATACCGAAATTCGCGTATGCCGATTACGTTTTTCGACAATTATCATATGAAAACGCGTATTTAAACATAGTAAAAACGTTATATTCTTATTATATTCTTTATTCTGCACCGATAGAATATAAAATCATTGAAATTGAACGAGATTTCAAGTTTTCGTTTTTCGACGATACGCGTATATGAGCGAAAAATCGTATATACGATATGAAAGAATGTTAAAAACTTTGATTCCAATATAAAATAGATGTTTGATCTTATGAAATGCAATGTTCTGAATCGATTGGTAACATTTTTCTAACTGTGGCACAAGTATTATTAAAGATTTCTCGATTTTATCTTCGCATATACCGAAATTCGGGTATGTCGATTACGTTTTTCGACAATTATCATATGAAAACGCGTATTTAAACATATTAAAAACGTTATATTCTTGTTATACTCTTTACTCTGCATCGATAGAATATAAAATCATTGAAATTGAACGAGATTTCATGTTTTCGTTTTTCGACGATACGCGTATATGAGCGAAAAATCGTATATACGTTATGAAAGAATGTTAAAAACTTTGATTCCAATATAAAATAGATGTTTGATCTTATGAAATGCAATGTTCTGAATCGATTGGTAACATTTTTCTAACTGTGGCACAAGTATTATTAAAGATTTCACGATTTTATCTTCGCATATACCGAAATTCGCGTATGTCGATTACGTTTTTCGACAATTATCATATGAAAACGCGTATTTAAACATAGTAAAAACGCTATATTCTTGTTATATTCTTTATTCTGCATCGATAGAATATAAAATCATTGAAATTGAACGAGATTTCAAGTTTTCGTTTTTCGACGATACGCGTATATGAGCGAAAAATCGTATATACGATATGAAGGAATGTTAAAAACTTTGATTCCAATATAAAATAGATGTTTGATCTTATGAAATGCATTGTTCTGAATCGATTGGTAACATTTTTCTAACTGTGGCACAAGTATTATTAAAGATTTCACGATTTTATCTTCGCATATACCGAAATTCGCGTATGTCGATTACGTTTTTCGACAATTATCATATGAAAACGCGTATTTAAACATAGTAAAAACGTTATATTCTTGTTATATTCTTTATTCTGCATCGATAGAATATAAAATCATTGAAATTGAACGAGATTTCAAGTTTTCGTTTTTCGACGATACGCGTATATGAGCGAAAAATCGTATATACGATATGAAAGAATGTTAAAAACTTTGATTCCAATATAAAATAGATGTTTGATCTTATGAAATGCAATGTTCTGAATCGATTGGTAACATTTTTCTAACTGTGGCACAAGTATTATTAAAGATTTCACGATTTTATCTTCGCGTATACCGAAATTCGCGTATGTCGATTACGTTTTTCGACAATTATCATATGAAAACGCGTATTTAAACATAGCAAAAACGTTATATTCTTGTTATATTCTTTATTCTGCATCGATAGAATATAAAATCATTGAAATTGAACGAGATTTCAAGTATTCGTTTTTCGACGATACGCGTATATGAGCGAAAAATCGTATATACGATATGAAAGAATGTTAAAAACTTTGATTCCAATATAAAATAGATGTTTGATCTTATGAAATGCAATGTTCTGAATTGATTGGTAACATTTTTCTAACTGTGGCACAAGTATTATTAAAGATTTCACGATTTTATCTTCGCATATACCGAAATTCGCGTATGTCGATTACGTTTTTCGACAATTATCATATGAAAACGCGTATTTAAACATAGTAAAAACGTTATATTCTTGTTATATTCTTTATTCTGCATCGATAGAATATAAAATCATTGAAATTGAACGAGATTTCAAGTTTTCGTTTTTCGACGATACGCGTATATGAGCGAAAAATCGTATATACGATATGAAAGAATGTTAAAAACTTTGATTCCAATATAAAATAGATGTTTGATCTTATGAAATGCAATGTTCTGAATCGATTGGTAACATTTTTCTAACTGTGGCACAAGTATTATTAAAGATTTCACGATTTTATCTTCGCATATACCGAAATTCGCGTATGTCGATTACGTTTTTCGACAATTATCATATGAAAACGCGTATTTAAACATGGTAAAAACTTTATATTCTTGTTATATTCTTTATTCTGCATCGATAGAATATAAAATCATTGAAATTGAACGAGATTTCAAGTTTTCGTTTTTCGACGATACGCGTATATGAGCGAAAAATCGTATATACGATATGAAAGAATGTTAAAAACTTTGATTCCAATATATAATAGATGTTTGATCTTATGAAATGCAATGTTCTGAATCGATTGGTAACATTTTTCTAACTGTGGCACAAGTATTATTAAAGATTTCACGATTTTATCTTCGCATATACCGAAATTCGCGTATGTCGATTACGTTTTTCGACAATTATCATATGAAAACGCGTATTTAAACATAGTAAAAACGTTATATTCTTGTTATATTCTTTATTCTGCATCGATAGAATATAAAATCATTGAAATTGAACGAGATTTCAAGTTTTCGTTTTTCGACGATACGCGTATATGAGCGAAAAATCGTATATACGATATGAAAGAATGTTAAAAACTTTGATTCCAATATAAAATAGATGTTTGATCTTATGAAATGCAATGTTCTGAATCGATTGGTAACATTTTTCTAACTGTGGCACAAGTATTATTAAAGATTTCACGATTTTATCTTCGCATATACCGAAATTCGCGTATGTCGATTACGTTTTTCGACAATTATCATATGAAAACGCGTATTTAAACATAGTAAAAACGTTATATTCTTGTTATATTCTTTATTCTGCATCGATAGAATATAAAATCATTGAAATTGAACGAGATTTCAAGTTTTCGTTTTTCGACGATACGCGTATATGAGCGAAAAATCGTATATACGATATGAAAGAATGTTAAAAACTTTGATTCCAATATAAAATAGATGTTTGATCTTATGAAATGCAATGTTCTGAATCGATTGGTAACATTTTTCTAACTGTGGCACAAGTATTATTAAAGATTTCACGATTTTATCTTCGCATATACCGAAATTCGCGTATGTCGATTACGTTTTTCGACAATTATCATATGAAAACGCGTATTTAAACATAGTAAAAACGTTATATTCTTGTTATATTCTTTATTCTGCATCGATAGAATATAAAATCATTGAAATTGAACGAGATTTCAAGTTTTCGTTTTTCGACGATACGCGTATATGAGCGAAAAATCGTATATACGATATGAAAGAATGTTAAAAACTTTGATTCCAATATAAAATAGATGTTTGATCTTATGAAATGCAATGTTCTGAATCGATTGGTAACATTTTTCTAACTGTGGCACAAGTATTATTAAAGATTTCACGATTTTATCTTCGCATATACCGAAATTCGCGTATGTCGATTACGTTTTTCGACAATTATCATATGAAAACGCGTATTTAAACATAGTAAAAACGTTATATTCTTGTTATATTCTTTATTCTGCATCGATAGAATATAAAATCATTGAAATTGAACGAGATTTCAAGTTTTCGTTTTTCGACGATACGCGTATATGAGCGAAAAATCGTATATACGATATGAAAGAATGTTAAAAACTTTGATTCCAATATAAAATAGATGTTTGATCTTATGAAATGCAATGTTCTGAATCGATTGGTAACATTTTTCTAACTGTGGCACAAGTATTATTAAAGATTTCACGATTTTATCTTCGCATATACCGAAATTCGCGTATGTCGATTACGTTTTTCGACAATTATCATATGAAAACGCGTATTTAAACATATTAAAAACGTTATATTCTTGTTATATTCTTTATTCTGCATCGATAGAATATAAAATCATTGAAATTGAACGAGATTTCAAGTTTTCGTTTTTCGACGATACGCGTATATGAGCGAAAAATCGTATATACGATATGAAAGAATGTTAAAAACTTTGATTCCAATATAAAATAGATGTTTGATCTTATGAAATGCAATGTTCTGAATCGATTGGTAACATTTTTCTAACTGTGGTACAAGTATTATTAAAGATTTCACGATTTTATCTTCGCATATACCGAAATTCGCGTATGTCGATTACGTTTTTCGACAATTATCATATGAAAACGCGTATTTAAACATAGTAAAAACGTTATATTCTTGTTATATTCTTTATTCTGCATCGATAGAATATAAAATCATTGAAATTGAACGAGATTTCAAGTTTTCGTTTTTCGACGATACGCGTATATGAGCGAAAAATCGTATATACGATATGAAAGAATGTTAAAAACTTTGATTCCAATATAAAATAGATGTTTGATCTTATGAAATGCAATGTTCTGAATCGATTGGTAACATTTTTCTAACTGTGGCACAAGTATTATTAAAGATTTCACGATTTTATCTTCGCATATACCGAAATTCGCGTATGTAGATTACTTTTTTCGACAATTATCATATGAAAACGCGTATTTAAACATAGTAAAAAAGTTATATTCTTGTTATATTCTTTATTCTGCATCGATAGAATATAAAATCATTGAAATTGAACGAGATTTCAAGTTTTCGTTTTTCGACGATACGCGTATATGAGCGAAAAATCGTATATACGATATGAAAGAATGTTAAAAACTTTGATTCCAATATAAAATAGATGTTTGATCTTATGAAATGCAATGTTCTGAATCGATTGGTAACATTTTTCTAACTGTTGCACAAGTATTATTAAAGATTTCACGATTTTATCTTCGCATATACCGAAATTCGCGTATGTCGATAACGTTTTTCGACAATTATCATATGAAAACGCGTATTTAAACATAGTAAAAACGTTATATTCTTTATTCTGCATCGATAGAATATAAAATCATTGAAATTGAACGAGATTTCAAGTTTTCGTTTTTCGACGATACGCGTATATGAGCGATAAATCGTATATACGATATGAAAGAATGTTAAAAACTTTGATTCCAATATAAAATAGATGTTTGATCTTATGAAATGCAATGTTCTGAATCGATTGGTAACATTTTTCTAACTGTGGCACAAGTATTATTAAAGATTTCACGATTTTATCTTCGCATATACCGAAATTCGCGTATGTCGATTACGTTTTTCGACAATTATCATATGAAAACGCGTATTTAAACATAGTAAAAACGTTATATTCTTGTTATATTCTTTATTCTGCATCGATAGAATATAAAATCATTGAAATTGAACGAGATTTCAAGTTTTCGTTTTTCGACGATACGCGTATATGAGCGAAAAATCGTATATACGATATGAAAGAATGTTAAAAACTTTGATTCCAATATAAAATAGATGTTTGATCTTATGAAATGCAATGTTCTGAATCGATTGGTAACATTTTTCTAACTGTGGCACAAGTATTATTAAAGATTTCACGATTTTATCTTCGCATATACCGAAATTCGCGTATGTCGATTACGTTTTTCGACAATTATCATATGAAAACGCGTATTTAAACATAGTAAAAACGTTATATTCTTGTTATATTCTTTATTCTGCATCGATAGAATATAAAATCATTGAAATTGAACGAGATTTCAAGTTTTCGTTTTTCGACGATACGCGTATATGAGCGAAAAATCGTATATACGATATGAAAGAATGTTAAAAACTTTGATTCCAATATAAAATAGATGTTTGAACTTATGAAATGCAATGTTCTGAATCGATTGGTAACATTTTTCTAACTGTGGCACAAGTATTATTAAAGATTTCACGATTTTACCTTCGCATATACCGAAATTCGCGTATGTCGATTACGTTTTTCGACAATTATCATATGAAAACGCGTATTTAAACATAGTAAAAACGTTATATTCTTGTTATATTCTTTATTCTGCATCGATAGAATATAAAATCATTGAAATTGAACGAGATTTCAAGTTTTCGTTTTTCGACGATACGCGTATATGAGCGAAAAATCGTATATACGATATGAAAGAATGTTAAAAACTTTGATTCCAATATAAAATAGATGTTTGATCTTATGAAATGCAATGTTCTGAATCGATTGGTAACATTTTTCAAACTGTGGCACAAGTATTATTAAAGATTTCACGATTTTATCTTCGCATATTCCGAAATTCGCGTATGTCGATTACGTTTTTCGACAATTATCATATGAAAACGCGTATTTAAACATAGTAAAAACGTTATATTCTTGTTATATTCTTTATTCTGCATCGATAGAATATAAAATCATTGAAATTGAACGAGATTTCAAGTTTTCGTTTTTCGACGATACGCGTATATTAGCGAAAAATCGTATATACGATATGAAAGAATGTTAAAAACTTTGATTCCAATATAAAATAGATGTTTCATCTTATGAAATGCAATGTTCTGAATCGATTGGTAACATTTTTCTAATTGTGGCACAAGTATTATTAAAGATTTCACGATTTTATCTTCGCATATACCGAAATTCGCGTATGTCGATTAGGTTTTTCGACAATTATCATATGAAAACGCGTATTTAAACATAGTAAAAACGTTATATTCTTGTTATATTCTTTATTCTGCATCGATAGAATATAAAATCATTGAAATTGAACGAGATTTCAAGTTTTCGTTTTTCGACGATACGCGTATATGAGCGAAAAATCGTATATACGATATGAAAGAATGTTAAAAACTTTGATTCCAATATAAAATAGATGTTTGATCTTATGAAATGCAATGTTCTGAATCGATTGGTAACATTTTTCTAACTGTGGCACAAGTATTATTAAAGATTTCACGATTTTATCTTCGCATATACCGAAATTCGCGTATGTCGATTACGTTTTTCGACAATTATCATATGAAAACGCGTATTTAAACATAGTAAAAACGTTATATTCTTGTTATATTCTTTATTCTGCATCAATAGAATATAAAATCATTGAATTTGAACGAGATTTCAAGTTTTCGTTTTTCGACGATACGCGTATATGAGCGAAAAATCGTATATACGATATGAAAGAATGTTAAAAACTTTGATTCCAATATAAAATAGATGTTTGATCTTATGAAATGCAATGTTCTGAATCGATTGGTAACATTTTTCTAACTGTGGCACAAGTATTATTAAAGATTTCACGATTTCATCTTCGCATATACCGAAATTCGCGTATGTCGATTACGTTTTTCGACAATTATCATATGAAAACGCGTATTTAAACATAGTAAAAACGTTATATTCTTGTTATATTCTTTATTCTGCATCGATAGAATATAAAATCATTGAAATTGAACGAGATTTCAAGTTTTCGTTTTTCGACGATACGCGTATATGAGCGAAAAATCGTATATACGATATGAAAGAATGTTAAAAACTTTGATTCCAATATAAAATAGATGTTTGATCTTATGAAATGCAATGTTCTGAATCGATTGGTAACATTTTTCTAACTGTGGCACAAGTATTATTAAAGATTTCACGATTTTATCTTCGCATATACCGAAATTCGCGTATGTCGATTACGTTTTTCGACAATTATCATATGAAAACGCGTATTTAAACATAGTAAAAACGTTATATTCTTGTTATATTCTTTATTCTGCATCGATAGAATATAAAATCATTGAAATTGAACGAGATTTCAAGTTTTCGTTTTTCGACGATACGCGTATATGAGCGAAAAATCGTATATACGATATGAAAGAATGTTAAAAACTTTGATTCCAATATACAATAGATGTTTGATCTTATGAAATGCAATGTTCTGAATCGATTGGTAACATTTTTCTAACTGTGGCACAAGTATTATTAAAGATTTCACGATTTTATCTTCGCATATACCGAAATTCGCGTATGTCGATTACGTTTTTCGACAATTATCATATGAAAACGCGTATTTAAACATAGTAAAAACGTTATATTTGTGTTATATTCTTTATTCTGCATCGATAGAATATAAAATCATTGAAATTGAACGAGATTTCAAGTTTTCGTTTTTCGACGATACGCGTATATGAGCGAAAAATCGTATATACGATATGAAAGAATGTTAAAAACTTTGATTCCAATATAAAATAGATGTTTGATCTTATGAAATGCAATGTTCTGAATCGATTGGTAACATTTTTCTAACTGTGGCACAAGTATTATTAAAGATTTCACGATTTTATCTTCGCATATTCCGAAATTCGCGTATGTCGATTACGTTTTTCGACAATTATCATATGAAAACGCGTATTTAATCATAGTAAAAACGTTATGTTCTTGTTATATTCTTTATTCTGCATCGATAGAATATAAAATCATTGAAATTGAACGAGATTTCAAGTTTTCGTTTTTCGACGATACGCGTATATGAGCGAAAAATCGTATATACGATATGAAAGAATGTTAAAAACTTTGATTCCAATATAAAATAGATGTTTGAACTTATGAAATGCAATGTTCTGAATCGATTGGTAACATTTTTCTAACTGTGGCACAAGTATTATTATAGATTTCACGATTTTATCTTCGCATATACCGAAATTCGCGTATGTCGATTACGTTTTTCGACAATTATCATATGAAAACGCGTATTTAAACATAGTAAAAACGTTATATTCTTGTTATATTCTTTATTCTGCATCGATAGAATATAAAATCATTGAAATTGAACGAGATTTCAAGTTTTCGTTTTTCGACGATACGCGTATATGAGCGAAAAATCGTATATACGATATGAAAGAATGTTAAAAACTTTGATTCCAATATAAAATAGATGTTTGATCTTATGAAATGCAATGTTCTGAATCGATTGGTAACATTTTTCTAACTGTGGCACAAGTATTATTAAAGATTTCACGATTTTATCTTCGCATATACCGAAATTCGCGTAAGTCGATTACGTTTTTCGACAATTATCATATGAAAACGCGTATTTAAACATAGTAAAAACGTTATATTCTTGTTATATTCTTTATTCTTCATCGATAGAATATAAAATCATTGAAATTGAACGAGATTTCAAGTTTTCGTTTTTCGACGATACGCGTATATGAGCGAAAAATCGTATATACGATATGAAAGAATGTTAAAAACTTTGATTCCAATATAAAATAGATGTTTGATCTTATGAAATGCAATGTTCTGAATCGATTGGTAACATTTTTCTAACTGTGGCACAAGTATTATTAAAGATTTCACGATTTTATCTTCGCATATACCGAAATTCGCGTATGTCGATTACGTTTTTCGACAATTATCATATGAAAACGCGTATTTAAACATAGTAAAAACGTTATATTCTTGTTATATTCTTTATTCTGCATCGATAGAATATAAAATCATTGAAATTGAACGAGATTTCAAGTTTTCGTTTTTCGACGATACGCGTATATGAGCGAAAAATCGTATATACGATATGAAAGAATGTTAAAAACTTTGATTCCAATATAAAATAGATGTTTGTTCTTATGAAATGCAATGTTCTGAATCGATTGGTAACATTTTTCTAACTGTGGCACAAGTATTATTAAAGATTTCACGATTTTATCTTCGCATATACCGAAATTCGCGTATGTCGATTAAGTTTTTCGACAATTATCATATGAAAACGCGTATTTAAACATAGTAAAAACGTTATATTCTTGTTATATTCTTTATTCTGCATCGATAGAATATAAAATCATTGAAATTGAACGAGATTTCAAGTTTTCGTTTTTCGACGATACGCGTATATGAGCGAAAAATCGTATATACGATATGAAAGAATGTTAAAAACTTTGATTCCAATATACAATAGATGTTTGATCTTATGAAATGCAATGTTCTGAATCGATTGGTAACATTTTTCTAACTGTGGCACAAGTATTATTAAAGATTTCACGATTTTATCTTCGCATATACCGAAATTCGCGTATGTCGATTACGTTTTTCGACAATTATCATATGAAAACGCGTATTTAAACATAGTAAAAACGTTATATTTGTGTTATATTCTTTATTCTGCATCGATAGAATATAAAATCATTGAAATTGAACGAGATTTCAAGTTTTCGTTTTTCGACGATACGCGTATATGAGCGAAAAATCGTATATACGATATGAAAGAATGTTAAAAACTTTGATTCCAATATAAAATAGATGTTTGATCTTATGAAATGCAATGTTCTGAATCGATTGGTAACATTTTTCTAACTGTGGCACAAGTATTATTAAAGATTTCACGATTTTATCTTCGCATATTCCGAAATTCGCGTATGTCGATTACGTTTTTCGACAATTATCATATGAAAACGCGTATTTAAACATAGTAAAAACGTTATATTCTTGTTATATTCTTTATTCTGCATCGATAGAATATAAAATCATTGAAATTGAACGAGATTTCAAGTTTTCGTTTTTCGACGATACGCGTATATGAGCGAAAAATCGTATATACGATATGAAAGAATGTTAAAAAACTTTGATTCCAATATAAAATAGATGTTTGATCTTATGAAATGCAATGTTCTGAATCGATTGGTAACATTTTTCTAACTGTGGCACAAGTATTATTAAAGATTTCACGATTTTATCTTTGCATATACCGAAATTCTAGTATGTCGATTACGTTTTTCGACAATTATCATATGAAAACGCGTATTTAAACATAGTAAATACGTTATATTCTTGTTATATTCTTTATTCTGCATCGATAGAATATAAAATCATTGAAATTGAACGAGATTTCAAGTTTTCGTTTTTCGACGATACGCGTATATGAGCGAAAAATCGTATATACGATATGAAGGAATGTTAAAAACTTTGATTCCAATATAAAATAGATGTTTGATCTTATGAAATGCAATGTTCTGAATCAATTGGTAACATTTTTCTAACTGTGGCACAAGTATTATTAAAGATTTCACGATTTTATCTTCGCATATACCGAAATTCGCGTATGTCGATTACGTTTTTCGACAATTATCATATGAAAACGCGTATTTAAACATAGTAAAAACGTTATATTCTTGTTATATTCTTTATTCTGCATCGATAGAATATAAAATCATTGAAATTGAACGAGATTTCAAGTTTTCGTTTTTCGACGATACGCGTATAAGAGCGAAAACTCGTATATACGATATGAAAGAATGTTAAAAACTTTGATTCCAATATAAAATAGATGTTTGATCTTATGAAATGCAATGTTCTGAATCGATTGGTAACATTTTTCTAACTGTGGCACAAGTATTATTAAAGATTTCACGATTTTATCTTCGCATATACCGAAATTCGCGTATGTCGATTAAGTTTTTCGACAATTATCATATGAAAACGCCTATTTAAACATAGTAAAAACGTTATATTCTTGTTATATTCTTTATTCTGCATCGATAGAATATAAAATCATTGAAATTGAACGAGATTTCAAGTTTTCGTTTTTCGACGATACGCGTATATGAGCGAAAAATCGTATATACGATATGAAAGAATGTTAAAAACTTTGATTCCAATATAAAATAGATGTTTGATCTTATGAAATGCAATGTTCTGAATCGATTGGTAACATTTTTCTAACTGTGGCACAAGTATTATTAAAGATTTCACGATTTTATCTTCGCATATACCGAAATTCGCGTATGTCGATTACGTTTTTCGACAATTATCATATGAAAACGCGTATTTAAACATAGTAAAAACGTTATATTCTTGTTATATTCTTTATTCTGCATCGATAGAATATAAAATCATTGAAATTGAACGAGATTTCAAGTTTTCGTTTTTCGACGATACGCGTATATGAGCGAAAAATCGTATATACGATATGAAAGAATGTTAAAAACTTTGATTCCAATATAAAATAGATGTTTGATCTTATGAAATGCAATGTTCTGAATCGATTGGTAACATTTTTCTAACTGTGGCACAAGTATTATTAAAGATTTCACGATTTTATCTTCGCATATACCGAAATTCGCGTATGCCGATTACGTTTTTCGACAATTATCATATGAAAACGCGTATTTAAACATAGTAAAAACGTTATATTCTTGTTATATTCTTTATTCTGCATCGATAGAATATAAAATCATTGAAATTGAACGAGATTTCAAGTTTTCGTTTTTCGACGATACGCGTATATGAGCGAAAAATCGTATATACGATATGAAAGAATGTTAAAAACTTTGATTCCAATATAAAATAGATGTTTGATCTTATGAAATGCAATGTTCTGAATCGATTGGTAACATTTTTCTAACTGTGGCACAAGTATTATTAAAGATTTCACGATTTTATCTTCGCATATACCGAAATTCGCGTATGCCGATTACGTTTTTCGACAATTATCATATGAAAACGCGTATTTAAACATAGTAAAAACGTTATATTCTTGTTATATTCTTTATTCTGTATCGATAGAATATAAAATCATTGAAATTGAACGAGATTTCAAGTTTTCGTTTTTCGACGATACGCGTATATGAGCGAAAAATCGTATATACGATATGAAAGAATGTTAAAAACTTTGATTCCAATATAAAATAGATGTTTGATCTTATGAAATGCAATGTTCTGAATCGATTGGTAACATTTTTCTAACTGTGGCACAAGTATTATTAAAGATTTCACGATTTTATCTTCGCATATACCGAAATTCGCGTATGTCGATTACGTTTTTCGACAATTATCATATGAAAACGCGTATTTAAACATAGTAAAAACGTTATATTCTTGTTACATTCTTTATTCTGCATCGATAGAATATAAAATCATTGAAATTGAACGAGATTTCAAGTTTTCGTTTTTCGACGATACGCGTATATGAGCGAAAAATCGTATATACGATATGAAAGAATGTTAAAAACTTTGATTCCAATATAAAATAGATGTTTGATCTTATGAAATGCAATGTTCTGAATCGATTGGTAACATTTTTCTAACTGTGGCACAAGTATTATTAAAGATTTCACGATTTTATCTTCGCATATACCGAAATTCGCGTATGTCGATTACGTTTTTCGACAATTATCATATGAAAACGCGTATTTAAACATAGTAAAAACGTTATATTCTTGTTATATTCTTTATTCTGCATCGATAGAATATAAAATCATTGAAATTGAACGAGATTTCAAGTTTTCGTTTTTCGACGATGCGCGTATAAGAGCGAAAACTCGTATATACGATATGAAAGAATGTTAAAAACTTTGATTCCAATATAAAATAGATGTTTGATCTTATGAAATGCAATGTTCTGAATCGATTGGTAACATTTTTCTAACTGTGGCACAAGTATTATTAAAGATTTCACGATTTTATCTTCGCATATACCGAAATTCGCGTATGTCGATTAAGTTTTTCGACAATTATCATATGAAAACGCCTATTTAAACATAGTAAAAACGTTATATTCTTGTTATATCCTTTATTCTGCATCGATAGAATATAAAATCATTGAAATTGAACGAGATTTCAAGTTTTCGTTTTTCGACGATACGCGTATTTGAGCGAAAAATCGTATATACGATATGAAAGAATGTTAAAAACTTTGATTCCAATATAAAATAGATGTTTGATCTTATGAAATGCAATGTTCTGAATCGATTGGTAACATTTTTCTAACTGTGGCACAAGTATTATTAAAGATTTCACGATTTTATCTTCGCATATACCGAAATTCGCGTATGTCGATTACGTTTTTCGACAATTATCATATGAAAACGCGTATTTAAACATAGTAAAAACGTTATATTCTTGTTATATTCTTTATTCTGCATCGATAGAATATAAAATCATTGAAATTGAACGAGATTTCAAGTTTTCGTTTTTCGACGATACGCGTATATGAGCGAAAAATCGTATATACGATATGAAAGAATGTTAAAAACTTTGATTCCAATATAAAATAGATGTTTGATCTTATGAAATGCAATGTTCTGAATCGATTGGTAACATTTTTCTAACTGTGGCACAAGTATTATTAAAGATTTCACGATTTCATCTTCGCATATACCGAAATTCGCGTATGTAGATTACGTTTTTCGACAATTATCATATGAAAACGCGTATTTAAACATAGTAAAAACGTTATATTCTTGTTATATTCTTTATTCTGCATCGATAGAATATAAAATCATTGAAATTGAACGAGATTTCAAGTTTTCGTTTTTCGACGATACGCGTATATGAGCGAAAAATCGTATATACGATATGAAAGAATGTTAAAAACTTTGATTCCAATATAAAATAGATGTTTGATCTTATGAAATGCAATGTTCTGAATCGATTGGTAACATTTTTCTAACTGTGGCACAAGTATTATTAAAGATTTCACGATTTTATCTTCGCATATACCGAAATTCGCGTATGTCGATTACGTTTTTCGACAATTATCATATGAAAACGCGTATTTAAACATAGTAAAAACGTTATATTCTTGTTATATTCTTTATTCTGCATCGATAGAATATAAAATCATTGAAATTGAACGAGATTTCAAGTTTTCGTTTTTCGACGATACGCGTATATGAGCGAAAAATCGTATATACGATATGAAAGAATGTTAAAAACTTTGATTCCAATATAAAATAGATGTTTGATCTTATGAAATGCAATGTTCTGAATCGATTGGTAACATTTTTCTAACTGTGGCGCAAGTATTATTAAAGATTTCACGATTTTATCTTCGAATATACCGAAATTCGCGTATGTCGATTACGTTTTTCGACAATTATCATATGAAAACGCGTATTTAAACATAGTAAAAACGTTATATTCTTGTTATATTCTTTATTCTGCATCGATAGAATATAAAATCATTGAAATTGAACGAGATTTCAAGTTTTCGTTTTTCGACGATACGCGTATATGAGCGAAAAATCGTATATACGATATGAAAGAATGTTAAAAACTTTGATTCCAATATAAAATAGATGTTTGATCTTATGAAATGCAATGTTCTGAATCGATTGGTAACATTTTTCTAACTGTGGCACAAGTATTATTAAAGATTTCACGATTTTATCTTCGCATATACCGAAATTCTAGTATGTCGATTACGTTTTTCGACAATTATCATATGAAAACGCGTATTTAAACATAGTAAATACGTTATATTCTTGTTATATTCTTTATTCTGCATCGATAGAATATAAAATCATTGAAATTGAACGAGATTTCAAGTTTTCGTTTTTCGACGATACGCGTATATGAGCGAAAAATCGTATATACGATATGAAAGAATGTTAAAAACTTTGATTCCAATATAAAATAGATGTTTGATCTTATGAAATGCAATGTTCTGAATCGATTGGTAACATTTTTCTAACTGTGGCACAAGTATTATTAAAGATTTCACGATTTTATCTTCGCATATACCGAAATTCGCGTATGTCGATTACGTTTTTCGACAATTATCATATGAAAACGCGTATTTAAACATAGTAAAAACGTTATATTCTTGTTATATTCTTTATTCTGCATCGATAGAATATAAAATCATTGAAATTGAACGAGATTTCAAGTTTTCGTTTTTCGACGATACGCGTATAAGAGCGAAAACTCGTATATACGATATGAAAGAATGTTAAAAACTTTGATTCCAATATAAAATAGATGTTTGATCTTATGAAATGCAATGTTCTGAATCGATTGGTAACATTTTTCTAACTGTGGCACAAGTATTATTAAAGATTTCACGATTTTATCTTCGCATATACCGAAATTCGCGTATGTCGATTAAGTTTTTCGACAATTATCATATGAAAACGCCTATTTAAACATAGTAAAAACGTTATATTCTTGTTATATTCTTTATTCTGCATCGATAGAATATAAAATCATTGAAATTGAACGAGATTTCAAGTTTTCGTTTTTCGACGATACGCGTATATGAGCGAAAAATCGTATATACGATATGAAAGAATGTTAAAAACTTTGATTCCAATATAAAATAGATGTTTGATCTTATGAAATGCAATGTTCTGAATCGATTGGTAACATTTTTCTAACTGTGGCACAAGTATTATTAAAGATTTCACGATTTTATCTTCGCATATACCGAAATTCGCGTATGTCGATTAAGTTTTTCGACAATTATCATATGAAAACGCCTATTTAAACATAGTAAAAACGTTATATTCTTGTTATATTCTTTATTCTGCATCGATAGAATATAAAATCATTGAAATTGAACGAGATTTCAAGTTTTCGTTTTTCGACGATACGCGTATATGAGCGAAAAATCGTATATACGATATGAAAGAATGTTAAAAACTTTGATTCCAATATAAAATAGATGTTTGATCTTATGAAATGCAATGTTCTGAATCGATTGGTAACATTTTTCTAACTGTGGCACAAGTATTATTAAAGATTTCACGATTTTATCTTCGCATATACCGAAATTCGCGTATGTCGATTACGTTTTTCTACAATTATCATATGAAAACGCGTATTTAAACATAGTAAAAACGTTATATTCTTGTTATATTCTTTATTCTGCATCGATAGAATATAAAATCATTGAAATTGAACGAGATTTCAAGATTTCGTTTTTCGACGATACGCGCATATGAGCGAAAAATCGTATATACGATATGAAAGAATGTTAAAAACTTTGATTCCAATATAAAATAGATGTTTGATCTTATGAAATGCAATGTTCTGAATCGATTGGTAACATTTTTCTAACTGTGGCACAAGTATTATTAAAGATTTCACGATTTTATCTTCGCATATACCGAAATTCGCGTATGTCGATTACGTTTTTCGACAATTATCATATGAAAACGCGTATTTAAACATAGTAAAAACGTTATATTCTTGTTATATTCTTTATTCTGCATCGATAGAATATAAAATCATTGAAATTGAACGAGATTTCAAGTTTTCGTTTTTCGACGATACGCGTATAAGAGCGAAAACTCGTATATACGATATGAAAGAATGTTAAAAACTTTGATTCCAATATAAAATAGATGTTTGATCTTATGATATGCAATGTTCTGAATCGATTGGTAACATTTTTCTAACTGTGGAACAAGTATTATTAAAGATTTCACGATTTTATCTTCGCATATACCGAAATTCGCGTATGTCGATTAAGTTTTTCGACAATTATCATATGAAAACGCCTATTTAAACATAGTAAAAACGTTATATTCTTGTTATATTCTTTATTCTGCATCGATAGAATATAAAATCATTGAAATTGAACGAGATTTCAAGTTTTCGTTTTTCGACGATACGCGTATATGAGCGAAAAATCGTATATACGATATGAAAGTATGTTAAAAACTTTGATTCCAATATAAAATAGATGTTTGATCTTATGAAATGCAATGTTCTGAATCGATTGGTAACATTTTTCTAACTGTGGCACAAGTATTATTAAAGATTTCACGATTTTATCTTCGCATATACCGAAATTCGCGTATGTCGATTAAGTTTTTCGACAATTATCATATGAAAACGCCTATTTAAACATAGTAAAAACGTTATATTCTTGTTATATTCTTTATTATGCATCGATAGAATATAAAATCATTGAAATTGAACGAGATTTCAAGTTTTCGTTTTTCGACGATACGCGTATATGAGCGAAAAATCGTATATACGATATGAAAGAATGTTAAAAACTTTGATTCCAATATAAAATAGATGTTTGATCTTATGAAATGCAATGTTCTGAATCGATTGGTAACATTTTTCTAACTGTGGCACAAGTATTATTAAAGATTTCACGATTTTATCTTCGCATATACCGAAATTCGCGTATGTCGATTACGTTTTTCTACAATTATCATATGAAAACGCGTATTTAAACATAGTAAAAACGTTATATTCTTGTTATATTCTGTATTCTGCATCGATAGAATATAAAATCATTGAAATTGAACGAGATTTCAAGATTTCGTTTTTCGACGATACGCGCATATGAGCGAAAAATCGTATATACGATATGAAAGAATGTTAAAAACTTTGATTCCAATATAAAATAGATGTTTGATCTTATGAAATGCAATGTTCTGAATCGATTGGTAACATTTTTCTAACTGTGGCACAAGTATTATTAAAGATTTCACGATTTTATCTTCGCATATACCGAAATTCGCGTATGTCGATTACGTTTTTCGACAATTATCATATGAAAACGCGTATTTAAACATAGTAAAAACGTTATATTCTTGTTATATTCTTTATTCTGCATCGATAGAATATAAAATCATTGAAATTGAACGAGATTTCTAGTTTTCGTTTTTCGACGATACGCGTATAAGAGCGAAAACTCGTATATACGATATGAAAGAATGTTAAAAACTTTGATTCCAATATAAAATAGATGTTTGATCTTATGAAATGCAATGTTCTGAATCGATTGGTAACATTTTTCTAACTGTGGCACAAGTATTATTAAAGATTTCACGATTTTATCTTCGCATATACCGAAATTCGCGTATGTCGATTAAGTTTTTCGACAATTATCATATGAAAACGCCTATTTAAACATAGTAAAAACGTTATATTCTTGTTATATTCTTTATTCTGCATCGATAGAATATAAAATCATTGAAATTGAACGAGATTTCAAGTTTTCGTTTTTCGACGATACGCGTATATGAGCGAAAAATCGTATATACGATATGAAAGTATGTTAAAAACTTTGATTCCAATATAAAATAGATGTTTGATCTTATGAAATTCAATGTTCTGAATCGATTGGTAACATTTTTCTAACTTTGGCGCAAGTATTATTAAAGATTTCACGATTTTATCTTCGCATATACCGAAATTCGCGTATGTCGATTACGTTTTTCGACAATTATCATATGAAAACGCGTATTTAAACATAGTAAAAACGTTATATTCTTGTTATATTCTTTATTCTGCATCGATAGAATATAAAATCATTGAAATTGAACGAGATTTCAAGTTTTCGTTTTTCGACGATACGCGTATATGAGCGAAAAATCGTATATACGATATGAAAGAATGTTAAAAACTTTGATTCCAATATAAAATAGATGTTTGATCTTATGAAATGCAATGTTCTGAATCGATTGGTAACATTTTTCTAACTGTGGCACAAGTATTATTAAAGATTTCACGATTTTATCTTCGCATATACCGAAATTCGCGTATGTCGATTACGTTTTTCGACAATTATCATATGAAAACGCGTATTTAAACATAGTAAAAACGTTATATTCTTGTTATATTCTCTATTCTGCATCGATAGAATATAAAATCATTGAAATTGAACGAGATTTCAAGTTTTCGTTTTTCGACGATACGCGTATATGAGCGAAAAATCGTATATACGATATGAAAGAATGTTAAAAACTTTGATTCCAATATAAAATAGATGTTTGATCTTATGAAATGCAATGTTCTGAATCGATTGGTAACATTTTTCTAACTGTGGCACAAGTATTATTAAAGATTTCACGATTTTATCTTCGCATATACCGAAATTCGCGTATGTCGATTAAGTTTTTCGACAATTATCATATGAAAACGCGTATTTAAACATAGTAAAAACGTTATATTCTTGTTATATTCTTTATTCTGCATCGATAGAATATAAAATCATTGAAATTGAACGAGATTTCAAGTTTTCGTTTTTCGACGATACGCGTATATGAGCGAAAAATCGTATATACGATATGAAAGAATGTTAAAAACTTTGATTCCAATATAAAATAGATGTTTGATCTTATGAAATGCAATGTTCTGAATCGATTGGTAACATTTTTCTAACTGTGGCACAAGTATTATTAAAGATTTCACGATTTTATCTTCGCATATACCGAAATTCGCGTATGTCGATTACGTTTTTCGACAATTATCATATGAAAACGCGTATTTAAACATAGTAAAAACGTTATATTCTTGTTATATTCTTTATTCTGCATCGATAGAATATAAAATCATTGAAATTGAACGAGATTTCAAGTTTTCGTTTTTCGACGATACGCGTATAAGAGCGAAAACTCGTATATACGATATGAAAGAATGTTAAAAACTTTGATTCCAATATAAAATAGATGTTTGATCTTATGAAATGCAATGTTCTGAATCGATTGGTAACATTTTTCTAACTGTGGCACAAGTATTATTAAAGATTTCACGATTTTATCTTCGCATATACCGAAATTCGCGTATGTCGATTAAGTTTTTCGACAATTATCATATGAAAACGCCTATTTAAACATAGTAAAAACGTTATATTCTTGTTATATTCTTTATTCTGCATCGATAGAATATAAAATCATTGAAATTGAACGAGATTTCAAGTTTTCGTTTTTCGACGATACGCGTATATGAGCGAAAAATCGTATATACGATATGAAAGAATGTTAAAAACTATGATTCCAATATAAAATAGATGTTTGATCTTATGAAATGCAATGTTCTGAATCGATTGGTAACATTTTTCTAACTGTGGCACAAGTATTATTAAAGATTTCACGATTTTATCTTCGCATATACCGAAATTCGCGTATGTCGATTAGGTTTTTCGACAATTATCATATGAAAACGCGTATTTAAACATAGTAAAAACGTTATATTCTTGTTATATTCTTTATTCTGCATCGATAGAATATAAAATCATTGAAATTGAACGAGATTTCAAGTTTTCGTTTTTCGACGATACGCGTATATGAGCGAAAAATCGTATATACGATATGAAAGAATGTTAAAAACTTTGATTCCAATATAAAATAGATGTTTGATCTTATGAAATGCAATGTTCTGAATCGATTGGTAACATTTTTCTAACTGTGGCACAAGTATTATTAAAGATTTCACGATTTCATCTTCGCATATACCGAAATTCGCGTATGTAGATTACGTTTTTCGACAATTATCATATGAAAACGCGTATTTAAACATAGTAAAAACGTTATATTCTTGTTATATTCTTTATTCTGCATCGATAGAATATAAAATCATTGAAATTGAGCGAGATTTCAAGTTTTCGTTTTTCGACGATACGCGTATATGAGCGAAAAATCGTATATACGATATGAAAGAATGTTAAAAACTTTGATTCCAATATAAAATAGATGTTTGATCTTATGAAATGCAATGTTCTGAATCGATTGGTAACATTTTTCTAACTGTGGCACAAGTATTATTAAAGATTTCACGATTTTATCTTCGCATATACCGAAATTCGCGTATGTCGATTACGTTTTTCGACAATTATCATATGAAAACGCGTATTTAAACATAGTAAAAACGTTATATTCTTGTTATATTCTTTATTCTGCATCGATAGAATATAAAATCATTGAAATTGAACGAGATTTCAAGTTTTCGTTTTTCGACGATACGCGTATATGAGCGAAAAATCGTATATACGATATGAAAGAATGTTAAAAACTTTGATTCCAATATAAAATAGATGTTTGATCTTATGAAATGCAATGTTCTGAATCGATTGGTAACATTTTTCTAACTGTGGCGCAAGTATTATTAAAGATTTCACGATTTTATCTTCGCATATACCGAAATTCGCGTATGTCGATTACGTTTTTCGACAATTATCATATGAAAACGCGTATTTAAACATAGTAGAAACGTTATATTCTTGTTATATTCTTTATTCTGCATCGATAGAATATAAAATCATTGAAATTGAACGAGATTTCAAGTTTTCGTTTTTCGACGATACGCGTATATGAGCGAAAAATCGTATATACGATATGAAAGAATGTTAAAAACTTTGATTCCAATATAAAATAGATGTTTGATCTTATGAAATGCAATGTTCTGAATCGATTGGTAACATTTTTCTAACTGTGGCACAAGTATTATTAAAGATTTCACGATTTTATCTTCGCATATACCGAAATTCTAGTATGTCGATTACGTTTTTCGACAATTATCATATGAAAACGCGTATTTAAACATAGTAAATACGTTATATTCTTGTTATATTCTTTATTCTGCATCGATAGAATATAAAATCATTGAAATTGAACGAGATTTCAAGTTTTCGTTTTTCGACGATACGCGTATATGAGCGAAAAATCGTATATACGATATGAAGGAATGTTAAAAACTTTGATTCCAATATAAAATAGATGTTAGATCTTATGAAATGCAATGTTCTGAATCGATTGGTAACATTTTTCTAACTGTGGCACAAGTATTATTAAAGATTTCACGATTTTATCTTCGCATATACCGAAATTCGCGTATGTCGATTACGTTTTTCGACAATTATCATATGAAAACGCGTATTTAAACATAGTAAAAACGTTATATTCTTGTTATATTCTTTATTCTGCATCGATAGAATATAAAATCATTGAAATTGAACGAGATTTCAAGTTTTCGTTTTTCGACGATACGCGTATATGAGCGAAAAATCGTATATACGATATGAAAGAATGTTAAAAACTTTGATTCCAATATAAAATAGATGTTTGATCTTATGAAATGCAATGTTCTGAATCGATTGGTAACATTTTTCTAACTGTGACACAAGTATTATTAAAGATTTCACGATTTCATCTTCGCATATACCGAAATTCGCGTATGTAGATTACGTTTTTCGACAATTTTCATATGAAAACGCGTATTTAAACATAGTAAAAACGTTATATTCTTGTTATATTCTTTATTCTGCATCGATAGAATATAAAATCATTGAAATTGAACGAGATTTCAAGTTTTCGTTTTTCGACGATACGCGTATATGAGCGAAAAATCGTATATACGATATGAAAGAATGTTAAAAACTTTGATTCCAATATAAAATAGATGTTTGATCTTATGAAATGCAATGTTCTGAATCGATTGGTAACATTTTTCTAACTGTGGCACAAGTATTATTAAAGATTTCACGATTTTATCTTCGCATATACCGAAATTCGCGTATGTCGATTACGTTTTTCGACAATTATCATATGAAAACGCGTATTTAAACATAGTAAAAACGTTATATTCTTGTTATATTCTTTATTCTGCATCGATAGAATATAAAATCATTGAAATTGAACGAGATTTCAAGTTTTCGTTTTTCGACGATACGCGTATATGAGCGAAAAATCGTATATACGATATGAAAGAATGTTAAAAACTTTGATTCCAATATAAAATAGATGTTTGATCTTATGAAATGCAATGTTCTGAATCGATTGGTAACATTTTTCTAACTGTGGCGCAAGTATTATTAAAGATTTCACGATTTTATCTTCGCATATACCGAAATTCGCGTATGTCGATTACGTTTTTCGACAATTATCATATGAAAACGCGTATTTAAACATAGTAAAAACGTTATATTCTTGTTATATTCTTTATTCTGCATCGATAGAATATAAAATCATTGAAATTGAACGAGATTTCAAGTTTTCGTTTTTCGACGATACGCGTATATGAGCGAAAAATCGTATATACGATATGAAAGAATGTTAAAAACTTTGATTCCAATATAAAATAGATGTTTGATCTTATGAAATGCAATGTTCTGAATCGATTGGTAACATTTTTCTAACTGTGGCACAAGTATTATTAAAGATTTCACGATTTTATCTTCGCATATACCGAAATTCTAGTATGTCGATTAAGTTTTTCGACAATTATCATATGAAAACGCGTATTTAAACATAGTAAATACGTTATATTCTTGTTATATTCTTTATTCTGCATCGATAGAATATAAAATCATTGAAATTGAACGAGATTTCAAGTTTTCGTTTTTCGACGATACGCGTATATGAGCGAAAAATCGTATATACGATATGAAGGAATGTTAAAAACTTTGATTCCAATATAAAATAGATGTTTGATCTTATGAAATGCAATGTTCTGAATCGATTGGTAACATTTTTCTAACTGTGGCACAAGTATTATTAAAGATTTCACGATTTTATCTTCGCATATACCGAAATTCGCGTATGTCGATTACGTTTTTCGACAATTATCATATGAAAACGCGTATTTAAACATAGTAAAAACGTTATATTCTTGTTATATTCTTTATTCTGCATCGATAGAATATAAAATCATTGAAATTGAACGAGATTTCAAGTTTTCGTTTTTCGACGATACGCGTATATGAGCGAAAAATCGTATATACGATATGAAAGAATGTTAAAAACTTTGATTCCAATATAAAATAGATGTTTGATCTTATGAAATGCAATGTTCTGAATCGATTGGTAACATTTTTCTAACTGTGGCGCAAGTATTATTAAAGATTTCACGATTTTATCTTCGCATATACCGAAATTCGCGTATGTCGATTACGTTTTTCCACAATTATCATATGAAAACGCGTATTTAAACATAGTAAAAACGTTATATTCTTGTTATATTCTTTATTCTGCATCGATAGAATATAAAATCATTGAAATTGAACGAGATTTCAAGTTTTCGTTTTTCGACGATACGCGTATATGAGCGAAAAATCGTATATACGATATGAAAGAATGTTAAAAACTTTGATTCCAATATAAAATAGATGTTTGATCTTATGAAATGCAATGTTCTGAATCGATTGGTAACATTTTTCTAACTGTGGCACAAGTATTATTAAAGATTTCACGATTTTATCTTCGCATATACCGAAATTCTAGTATGTCGATTACGTTTTTCGACAATTATCATATGAAAACGCGTATTTAAACATAGTAAATACGTTATATTCTTGTTATATTCTTTATTCTGCATCGATAGAATATAAAATCATTGAAATTGAACGAGATTTCAAGTTTTCGTTTTTCGACGATACGCGTATATGAGTGAAAAATCGTATATACGATATGAAGGAATGTTAAAAACTTTGATTCCAATATAAAATAGATGTTTGATCTTATGAAATGCAATGTTCTGAATCGATTGGTAACATTTTTCTAACTGTGGCACAAGTATTATTAAAGATTTCACGATTTTATCTTCGCATATACCGAAATTCGCGTATGTCGATTACGTTTTTCGACAATTATCATATGAAAACGCGTATTTAAACATAGTAAAAACGTTATATTCTTTATTCTGCATCGATAGAATATAAAATCATTGAAATTGAACGAGATTTCAAGTTTTCGTTTTTCGACGATACGCGTATATGAGCGAAAAATCGTATATACGATATGAAAGAATGTTAAAAACTTTGATTCCAATATAAAATAGATGTTTGATCTTATGAAATGCAATGTTCTGAATCGATTGGTAACATTTTTCTAACTGTGGCGCAAGTATTATTAAAGATTTCACGATTTTATCTTCGCATATACCGAAATTCGCGTATGTCGATTACGTTTTTCGACAATTATCATATGAAAACGCGTATTTAAACATAGTAAAAACGTTATATTCTTGTTATATTCTTTATTCTGCATCGATAGAATATAAAATCATTGAAATTGAACGAGATTTCAAGATTTCGTTTTTCGACGATACGCGCATATGAGCGAAAAATCTTATATACGATATGAAAGAATGTTAAAAACTTTGATTCCAATATAAAATAGATGCTTGATCTTATGAAATGCAATGTTCTGAATCGATTGGTAACATTTTTCTAACTGTGGCACAAGTATTATTAAAGATTTCACGATTTTATCTTCGCATATACCGAAATTCGCGTATGTCGATTACGTTTTTCGACAATTATCATATGAAAACGCGTATTTAAACATAGTAAAAACGTTATATTCTTGTTATATTCTTTATTCTGCATCGATAGAATATAAAATCATTGAAATTGAACGAGATTTCAAGTTTTCGTTTTTCGACGATACGCGTATAAGAGCGAAAACTCGTATATACGATATGAAAGAATGATAAAAACTTTGATTCCAATATAAAATAGATGTTTGATCTTATGAAATGCAATGTTCTGAATCGATTGGTAACATTTTTCTAACTGTGGCACAAGTATTATTAAAGATTTCACGATTTTATCTTCGCATATACCGAAATTCGCGTATGTCGATTAAGTTTTTCGACAATTATCATATGAAAACGCCTATTTAAACATAGTAAAAACGTTATATTCTTGTTATATTCTTTATTCTGCATCGATAGAATATAAAATCATTGAAATTGAACGAGATTTCAAGTTTTCGTTTTTCGACGATACGCGTATATGAGCGAAAAATCGTATATACGATATGAAAGAATGTTAAAAACTTTGATTCCAATATAAAATAGATGTTTGATCTTATGAAATGCAATGTTCTGAATCGATTGGTAACATTTTTCTAACTGTGGCACAAGTATTATTAAAGATTTCACGATTTTATCTTCGCATATACCGAAATTCGCGTATGTCGATTACGTTTTTCGACAATTATCATATGAAAACGCGTATTTAAACATAGTAAAAACGTTATATTCTTGTTATATTCTTTATTCTGCATCGATAGAATATAAAATCATTGAAATTGAACGAGATTTCAAGTTTTCGTTATTCGACGATACGCGTATATGAGCGAAAAATCGTATATACGATATGAAAGAATGTTAAAAACTTTGATTCCAATATAAAATAGATGTTTGATCTTATGAAATGCAATGTTCTGAATCGATTGGTAACATTTTTCTAACTGTGGCACAAGTATTATTAAAGATTTCACGATTTTATCTTCGCATATACCGAAATTCGCGTATGCCGATTACGTTTTTCGACAATTATCATATGAAAACGCGTATTTAAACATAGTAAAAACGTTATATTCTTGTTATATTCTTTATTCTGCATCGATAGAATATAAAATCATTGAAATTGAACGAGATTTCAAGTTTTCGTTTTTCGACGATACGCGTATATGAGCGAAAAATCGTATATACGATATGAAAGAATGTTAAAAACTTTGATTCCAATATAAAATAGATGTTTGATCTTATGAAATGCAATGTTCTGAATCGATTGGTAACATTTTTCTAACTGTGGCACAAGTATTATTAAAGATTTCACGATTTTATCTTCGCATATACCGAAATTCGCGTATGTCGATTAGGTTTTTCGACAATTATCATATGAAAACGCGTATTTAAACATAGTAAAAACGTTATATTCTTGTTATATTCTTTATTCTGCATCGATAGAATATAAAATCATTGAAATTGAACGAGATTTCAAGTTTTCGTTTTTCGACGATACGCGTATATGAGCGAAAAATCGTATATACGATATGAAAGAATGTTAAAAACTTTGATTCCAATATAAAATAGATGTTTGATCTTATGAAATGCAATGTTCTGAATCGATTGGTAACATTTTTCTAACTGTGGCACAAGTATTATTAAAGATTTCACGATTTCATCTTCGCATATACCGAAATTCGCGTATGTAGATTACGTTTTTCGACAATTTTCATATGAAAACGCGTATTTAAACATAGTAAAAACGTTATATTCTTGTTATATTCTTTATTCTGCATCGATAGAATATAAAATCATTGAAATTGAACGAGATTTCAAGTTTTCGTTTTTCGACGATACGCGTATATGAGCGAAAAATCGTATATACGATATGAAAGAATGTTAAAAACTTTGATTCCAATATAAAATAGATGTTTGATCTTATGAAATGCAATGTTCTGAATCGATTGGTAACATTTTTCTAACTGTGGCGCAAGTATTATTAAAGATTTCACGATTTTATCTTCGCATATACCGAAATTCGCGTATGTCGATTACGTTTTTCGACAATTATCATATGAAAACGCGTATTTAAACATAGTAAAAACGTTATATTCTTGTTATATTCTTTATTCTGCATCGATAGAATATAAAATCATTGAAATTGAACGAGATATCAAGATTTCGTTTTTCGACGATACGCGCATATGAGCGAAAAATCTTATATACGATATGAAAGAATGTTAAAAACTTTGATTCCAATATAAAATAGATGCTTGATCTTATGAAATGCAATGTTCTGAATCGATTGGTAACATTTTTCTAACTGTGGCACAAGTATTATTAAAGATTTCACGATTTTATCTTCGCATATACCGAAATTCGCGTATGTCGATTACGTTTTTCGACAATTATCATATGAAAACGCGTATTTAAACATAGTAAAAACGTTATATTCTTGTTATATTCTTTATTCTGCATCGATAGAATATAAAATCATTGAAATTGAACGAGATTTCAAGTTTTCGTTTTTCGACGATACGCGTATAAGAGCGAAAACTCGTATATACGATATGAAAGAATGATAAAAACTTTGATTCCAATATAAAATAGATGTTTGATCTTATGAAATGCAATGTTCTGAATCGATTGGTAACATTTTTCTAACTGTGGCACAAGTATTATTAAAGATTTCACGATTTTATCTTCGCATATACCGAAATTCGCGTATGTCGATTAAGTTTTTCGACAATTATCATATGAAAACGCCTATTTAAACATAGTAAAAACGTTATATTCTTGTTATATTCTTTATTCTGCATCGATAGAATATAAAATCATTGAAATTGAACGAGATTTCAAGTTTTCGTTTTTCGACGATACGCGTATATGAGCGAAAAATCGTATATACGATATGAAAGAATGTTAAAAACTTTGATTCCAATATAAAATAGATGTTTGATCTTATGAAATGCAATGTTCTGAATCGATTGGTAACATTTTTCTAACTGTGGCACAAGTATTATTAAAGATTTCACGATTTTATCTTCGCATATACCGAAATTCGCGTATGTCGATTACGTTTTTCGACAATTATCATATGAAAACGCGTATTTAAACATAGTAAAAACGTTATATTCTTGTTATATTCTTTATTCTGCATCGATAGAATATAAAATCATTGAAATTGAACGAGATTTCAAGTTTTCGTTATTCGACGATACGCGTATATGAGCGAAAAATCGTATATACGATATGAAAGAATGTTAAAAACTTTGATTCCAATATAAAATAGATGTTTGATCTTATGAAATGCAATGTTCTGAATCGATTGGTAACATTTTTCTAACTGTGGCACAAGTATTATTAAAGATTTCACGATTTTATCTTCGCATATACCGAAATTCGCGTATGCCGATTACGTTTTTCGACAATTATCATATGAAAACGCGTATTTAAACATAGTAAAAACGTTATATTCTTGTTATATTCTTTATTCTGCATCGATAGAATATAAAATCATTGAAATTGAACGAGATTTCAAGTTTTCGTTTTTCGACGATACGCGTATATGAGCGAAAAATCGTATATACGATATGAAAGAATGTTAAAAACTTTGATTCCAATATAAAATAGATGTTTGATCTTATGAAATGCAATGTTCTGAATCGATTGGTAACATTTTTCTAACTGTGGCACAAGTATTATTAAAGATTTCACGATTTTATCTTCGCATATACCGAAATTCGCGTATGTCGATTAGGTTTTTCGACAATTATCATATGAAAACGCGTATTTAAACATAGTAAAAACGTTATATTCTTGTTATATTCTTTATTCTGCATCGATAGAATATAAAATCATTGAAATTGAACGAGATTTCAAGTTTTCGTTTTTCGACGATACGCGTATATGAGCGAAAAATCGTATATACGATATGAAAGAATGTTAAAAACTTTGATTCCAATATAAAATAGATGTTTGATCTTATGAAATGCAATGTTCTGAATCGATTGGTAACATTTTTCTAACTGTGGCACAAGTATTATTAAAGATTTCACGATTTCATCTTCGCATATACCGAAATTCGCGTATGTAGATTACGTTTTTCGACAATTTTCATATGAAAACGCGTATTTAAACATAGTAAAAACGTTATATTCTTGTTATATTCTTTATTCTGCATCGATAGAATATAAAATCATTGAAATTGAACGAGATTTCAAGTTTTCGTTTTTCGACGATACGCGTATATGAGCGAAAAATCGTATATACGATATGAAAGAATGTTAAAAACTTTGATTCCAATATAAAATAGATGTTTGATCTTATGAAATGCAATGTTCTGAATCGATTGGTAACATTTTTCTAACTGTGGCACAAGTATTATTAAAGATTTCACGATTTTATCTTCGCATATACCGAAATTCGCGTATGTCGATTACGTTTTTCGACAATTATCATACGAAAACGCGTATTTAAACATAGTAAAAACGTTATATTCTTGTTATATTCTTTATTCTGCATCGATAGAATATAAAATCATTGAAATTGAACGAGATTTCAAGTTTTCGTTTTTCGACGATACGCGTATATGAGCGAAAAATCGTATATACGATATGAAAGAATGTTAAAAACTTTGATTCCAATATAAAATAGATGTTTGATCTTATGAAATGCAATGTTCTGAATCGATTGGTAACATTTTTCTAACTGTGGCGCAAGTATTATTAAAGATTTCACGATTTTATCTTCGCATATACCGAAATTCGCGTATGTCGATTACGTTTTTCGACAATTATCATATGAAAACGCGTATTTAAACATAGTAAAAACGTTATATTCTTGTTATATTCTTTATTCTGCATCGATAGAATATAAAATCATTGAAATTGAACGAGATTTCAAGTTTTCGTTTTTCGACGATACGCGTATATGAGCGAAAAATCGTATATACGATATGAAAGAATGTTAAAAACTTTGATTCCAATATAAAATAGATGTTTGATCTTATGAAATGCAATGTTCTGAATCGATTGGTAACATTTTTCTAACTGTGGCACAAGTATTATTAAAGATTTCACGATTTTATCTTCGCATATACCGAAATTCGCGTATGTCGATTACGTTTTTCGACAATTATCATATGAAAACGCGTATTTAAACATAGTAAAAACGTTATATTCTTGTTATATTCTTTATTCTGCATCGATAGAATATAAAATCATTGAAATTGAACGAGATTTCAAGTTTTCGTTTTTCGACGATACGCGTATAAGAGCGAAAACTCGTATATACGATATGAAAGAATGTTAAAAACTTTGATTCTAATATAAAATAGATGTTTGATCTTATGAAATGCAATGTTCTGAATCGATTGGTAACATTTTTCTAACTGTGGCACAAGTATTATTAAAGATTTCACGATTTTATCTTCGCATATACCGAAATTCGCGTATGTCGATTACGTTTTTCGACAATTATCATATGAAAACGCTTATTTAAACATAGTAAAAACGTTATATTCTTGTTATATTCTTTATTCTGCATCGATAGAATATAAAATCATTGAAATTGAACGAGATTTCAAGTTTTCGTTTTTCGACGATACGCGTATATGAGCGAAAAATCGTATATACGATATGAAAGAATGTTAAAAACTTTGATTCCAATATAAAATAGATGTTTGATCTTATGAAATGCAATGTTCTGAATCGATTGGTAACATTTTTTTAACTGTGGCGCAAGTATTATTAAAGATTTCACGATTTTATCTTCGCATATACCGAAATTCGCGTATGTCGATTACGTTTTTCGACAATTATCATATGAAAACGCGTATTTAAACATAGTAAAAACGTTATATTCTTGTTATATTCTTTATTCTGCATCGATAGAATATAAAATCATTGAAATTGAACGAGATTTCAAGTTTTCGTTTTTCGACGATACGCGTATATGAGCGAAAAATCGTATATACGATATGAAAGAATGTTAAAAACTTTGATTCCAATATAAAATAGATGTTTGATCTTATGAAATGCAATGTTCTGAATCGATTGGTAACATTTTTCTAACTGTGGCACAAGTATTATTAAAGATTTCACGATTTTATCTTCGCATATACCGAAATTCGCGTATGTCGATTAAGTTTTTCGACAATTATCATATGAAAACGCCTATTTAAACATAGTAAAAACGTTATATTCTTGTTATATTCTTTATTCTGCATCGATAGAATATAAAATCATTGAAATTGAACGAGATTTCAAGTTTTCGTTTTTCGACGATACGCGTATATGAGCGAGAAATCGTATATACGATATGAAAGAATGTTAAAAACTTTGATTCCAATATAAAATAGATGTTTGATCTTATGAAATGCAATGTTCTGAATCGATTGGTAACATTTTTCTAACTGTGGCACAAGTATTATTAAAGATTTCACGATTTTATCTTCGCATATACCGAAATTCGCGTATGTCGATTACGTTTTTCGACAATTATCATATGAAAACGCGTATTTAAACATAGTAAAAACGTTATATTCTTGTTATATTCTTTATTCTGCATCGATAGAATATAAAATCATTGAAATTGAACGAGATTTCAAGTTTTCGTTTTTCGACGATACGCGTATAAGAGCGAAAACTCGTATATACGATATGAAAGAATGTTAAAAACTTTGATTCTAATATAAAATAGATGTTTGATCTTATGAAATGCAATGTTCTGAATCGATTGGTAACATTTTTCTAACTGTGGCACAAGTATTATTAAAGATTTCACGATTTTATCTTCGCATATACCGAAATTCGCGTATGTCGATTACGTTTTTCGACAATTATCATATGAAAACGCGTATTTAAACATAGTAAAAACGTTATATTCTTGTTATATTCTTTATTCTGCATCGATAGAATATAAAATCATTGAAATTGATCGAGATTTCAAGTTTTCGTTTTTCGACGATACGCGTATATGAGCGAAAAATCGTATATACGATATGAAAGAATGTTAAAAACTTTGATTCCAATATAAAATAGATGTTTGATCTTATGAAATGCAATGTTCTGAATCGATTGGTAACATTTTTCTAACTGTGGCGCAAGTATTATTAAAGATTTCACGATTTTATCTTCGCATATACCGAAATTCGCGTATGTCGATTACGTTTTTCGACAATTATCATATGAAAACGCGTATTTAAACATAGTAAAAACGTTATATTCTTGTTATATTCTTTATTCTGCATCGATAGAATATAAAATCATTGAAATTGAACGAGATTTCAAGTTTTCGTTTTTCGACGATACGCGTATATGAGCGAAAAATCGTATATACGATATGAAAGAATGTTAAAAACTTTGATTCCAATATAAAATAGATGTTTGATCTTATGAAATGCAATGTTCTGAATCGATTGGTAACATTTTTCTAACTGTGGCACAAGTATTATTAAAGATTTCACGATTTTATCTTCGCATATACCGAAATTCGCGTATGTCGATTACGTTTTTCGACAATTATCATATGAAAACGCGTATTTAAACATAGTAAAAACGTTATATTCTTGTTATATTCTTTATTCTGCATCGATAGAATATAAAATCATTGAAATTGAACGAGATTTCAAGATTTCGTTTTTCGACGATACGCGTATAAGAGCGAAAACTCGTATATACGATATGAAAGAATGTTAAAAACTTTGATTCCAATATAAAATAGATGTTTGATCTTATGAAATGCAATGTTCTGAATCGATTGGTAACATTTTTCTAACTGTGGCACAAGTATTATTAAAGATTTCACGATTTTATCTTCGCATATACCGAAATTCGCGTATGTCGATTAAGTTTTTCGACAATTATCATATGAAAACGCCTATTTAAACATAGTAAAAACGTTATATTCTTGTTATATTCTTTATTCTGCATCGATAGAATATAAAATCATTGAAATTGAACGAGATTTCAAGTTTTCGTTTTTCGACGATACGCGTATATGAGCGAGAAATCGTATATACGATATGAAAGAATGTTAAAAACTTTGATTCCAATATAAAATAGATGTTTGATCTTATGAAATGCAATGTTCTGAATCGATTGGTAACATTTTTCTAACTGTGGCACAAGTATTATTAAAGATTTCACGATTTTATCTTCGCATATACCGAAATTCGCGTATGTCGATTACGTTTTTCTACAATTATCATATGAAAACGCGTATTTAAACATAGTAAAAACGTTATATTCTTGTTATATTCTTTATTCTGCATCGATAGAATATAAAATCATTGAAATTGAACGAGATTTCAAGATTTCGTTTTTCGACGATACGCGCATATGAGCGAAAAATCGTATATACGATATGAAAGAATGTTAAAAACATTGATTCCAATATAAAATAGATGCTTGATCTTATGAAATGCAATGTTCTGAATCGATTGGTAACATTTTTCTAACTGTGGCACAAGTATTATTAAAGATTTCACGATTTTATCTTCGCATATACCGAAATTCGCGTATGTCGATTACGTTTTTCGACAATTATCATATGAAAACGCGTATTTAAACATAGTAAAAACGTTATATTCTTGTTATATTCTTTATTCTGCATCGATAGAATATAAAATCATTGAAATTGAACGAGATTTCAAGTTTTCGTTTTTCGACGATACGCGTATAAGAGCGAAAACTCGTATATACGATATGAAAGAATGTTAAAAACTTTGATTCCAATATAAAATAGATGTTTGATCTTATGAAATGCAATGTTCTGAATCGATTGGTAACATTTTTCTAACTGTGGCACAAGTATTATTAAAGATTTCACGATTTTATCTTCGCATATACCGAAATTCGCGTATGTCGATAAAGTTTTTCGACAATTATCATATGAAAACGCCTATTTAAACATAGTAAAAACGTTATATTCTTGTTATATTCTTTATTCTGCATCGATAGAATATAAAATCATTGAAATTGAACGAGATTTCAAGTTTTCGTTTTTCGACGATACGCGTATATGAGCGAAAAATCGTATATACGATATGAAAGAATGTTAAAAACTTTGATTCCAATATAAAATAGATGTTTGATCTTATGAAATGCAATGTTCTGAATCGATTGGTAACATTTTTCTAACTGTGGCACAAGTATTATTAAAGATTTCACGATTTTATCTTCGCATATACCGAAATTCGCGTATGTCGATTACGTTTTTCGACAATTATCATATGAAAACGCGTATTTAAACATAGTAAAAACGTTATATTCTTGTTATATTCTTTATTCTGCATCGATAGAATATAAAATCATTGAAATTGAACGAGATTTCAAGTTTTCGTTTTTCGACGATACGCGTATATGAGCGAAAAATCGTATATACGATATGAAAGAATGTTAAAAACATTGATTCCAATATAAAATAGATGTTTGATCTTATGAAATGCAATGTTCTGAATCGATTGGTAACATTTTTCTAACTGTGGCACAAGTATTATTAAAGATTTCACGATTTTATCTTCGCATATACCGAAATTCGCGTATGCCGATTACGTTTTTCGACAATTATCATATGAAAACGCGTATTTAAACATAGTAAAAACGTTATATTCTTGTTATATTCTTTATTCTGCATCGATAGAATATAAAATCATTGAAATTGAACGAGATTTCAAGTTTTCGTTTTTCGACGATACGCGTATATGAGCGAAAAATCGTATATACGATATGAAAGAATGTTAAAAACTTTGATTCCAATATAAAATAGATGTTTGATCTTATGAAATGCAATGTTCTGAATCGATTGGTAACATTTTTCTAACTGTGGCACAAGTATTATTAAAGATTTCACGATTTTATCTTCGCATATACCGAAATTCGCGTATGCCGATTACGTTTTTCGACAATTATCATATGAAAACGCGTATTTAAACATAGTAAAAACGTTATATTCTTGTTATATTCTTTATTCTGCATCGATAGAATATAAAATCATTGAAATTGAACGAGATTTCAAGTTTTCGTTTTTCGACGATACGCGTATATGAGCGAAAAATCGTATATACGATATGAAAGAATGTTAAAAACTTTGATTCCAATATAAAATAGATGTTTGATCTTATGAAATGCAATGTTCTGAATCGATTGGTAACATTTTTCTAACTGTGGCACAAGTATTATTAAAGATTTCACGATTTTATCTTCGCATTTACCGAAATTCGCGTATGCCGATTACGTTTTTCGACAATTATCATATGAAAACGCGTATTTAAACATAGTAAAAACGTTATATTCTTGTTATATTCTTTATTCTGCATCGATAGAATATAAAATCATTGAAATTGAACGAGATTTCAAGTTTTCGTTTTTCGACGATACGCGTATATGAGCGAAAAATCGTATATACGATATGAAAGAATGTTAAAAACTTTGATTCCAATATAAAATAGATGTTTGATCTTATGAAATGCAATGTTCTGAATCGATTGGTAACATTTTTCTAACTGTGGCACAAGTATTATTAAAGATTTCACGATTTTATCTTCGCATATACCGAAATTCGCGTATGTCGATTAGGTTTTTCGACAATTATCATATGAAAACGCGTATTTAAACATAGTAAAAACGTTATATTCTTGTTATATTCTTTATTCTGCATCGATAGAATATAAAATCATTGAAATTGAACGAGATTTCAAGTTTTCGTTTTTCGACGATACGCGTATATGAGCGAAAAATCGTATATACGATATGAAAGAATGTTAAAAACTTTGATTCCAATATAAAATAGATGTTTGATCTTATGAAATGCAATGTTCTGAATCGATTGGTAACATTTTTCTAACTGTGGCACAAGTATTATTAAAGATTTCACGATTTCATCTTCGCATATACCGAAATTCGCGGATGTAGATTACGTTTTTCGACAATTTTCATATGAAAACGCGTATTTAAACATAGTAAAAACGTTATATTCTTGTTATATTCTTTATTCTGCATCGATAGAATATAAAATCATTGAAATTGAACGAGATTTCAAGTTTTCGTTTTTCGACGATACGCGTATATGAGCGAAAAATCGTATATACGATATGAAAGAATGTTAAAAACTTTGATTCCAATATAAAATAGATGTTTGATCTTATGAAATGCAATGTTCTGAATCGATTGGTAACATTTTTCTAACTGTGGCACAAGTATTATTAAAGATTTCACGATTTTATCTTCGCATATACCGAAATTCGCGTATGTCGATTACGTTTTTCGACAATTATCATATGAAAACGCGTATTTAAACATAGTAAAAACGTTATATTCTTGTTATATTCTTTATTCTGCATCGATAGAATATAAAATCATTGAAATTGAACGAGATTTCAAGTTTTCGTTTTTCGACGATACGCGTATATGAGCGAAAAATCGTATATACGATATGAAAGAATGTTAAAAACTTTGATTCCAATATAAAATAGATGTTTGATCTTATGAAATGCAATGTTCTGAATCGATTGGTAACATTTTTCTAACTGTGGCGCAAGTATTATTAAAGATTTCACGATTTTATCTTCGCATATACCGAAATTCGCGTATGTCGATTACGTTTTTCGACAATTATCATATGAAAACGCGTATTTAAACATAGTAAAAACGTTATATTCTTGTTATATTCTTTATTCTGCATCGATAGAATATAAAATCATTGAAATTGAACGAGATTTCAAGTTTTCGTTTTTCGACGATACGCGTATATGAGCGAAAAATCGTATATACGATATGAAAGAATGTTAAAAACTTTGATTCCAATATAAAATAGATGTTTGATCTTATGAAATGCAATGTTCTGAATCGATTGGTAACATTTTTCTAACTGTGGCACAAGTATTATTAAAGATTTCACGATTTTATCTTCGCATATACCGAAATTCTAGTATGTCGATTACGTTTTTCGACAATTATCATATGAAAACGCGTATTTAAACATAGTAAATACGTTATATTCTTGTTATATTCTTTATTCTGCATCGATAGAATATAAAATCATTGAAATTGAACGAGATTTCAAGTTTTCGTTTTTCGACGATACGCGTATATGAGCGAAAAATCGTATATACGATATGAAGGAATGTTAAAAACTTTGATTCCAATATAAAATAGATGTTTGATCTTATGAAATGCAATGTTCTGAATCGATTGGTAACATTTTTCTAACTGTGGCACAAGTATTATTAAAGATTTCACGATTTTATCTTCGCATATACCGAAATTCGCGTATGTCGATTACGTTTCTCGACAATTATCATATGAAAACGCGTATTTAAACATAGTAAAAACGTTATATTCTTGTTATATTCTTTATTCTGCATCGATAGAATATAAAATCATTGAAATTGAACGAGATTTCAAGTTTTCGTTTTTCGACGATACGCGTATAAGAGCGAAAACTCGTATATACGATATGAAAGAATGTTAAAAACTTTGATTCCAATATAAAATAGATGTTTGATCTTATGAAATGCAATGTTCTGAATCGATTGGTAACATTTTTCTAACTGTGGCACAAGTATTATTAAAGATTTCACGATTTTATCTTCGCATATACCGAAATTCGCGTATGTCGATTAAGTTTTTCGACAATTATCATATGAAAACGCCTATTTAAACATAGTAAAAACGTTATATTCTTGTTATATTCTTTATTCTGCATCGATAGAATATAAAATCATTGAAATTGAACGAGATTTCAAGTTTTCGTTTTTCGACGATACGCGTATATGAGCGAAATATCGTATATACGATATGAAAGAATGTTAAAAACTTTGATTCCAATATAAAATAGATGTTTGATCTTATGAAATGCAATGTTCTGAATCGATTGGTAACATTTTTCTAACTGTGGCACAAGTATTATTAAAGATTTCACGATTTTATCTTCGCATATACCGAAATTCGCGTATGTCGATTACGTTTTTCGACAATTATCATATGAAAACGCGTATTTAAACATAGTAAAAACGTTATATTCTTGTTATATTCTTTATTCTGCATCGATAGAATATAAAATCATTGAAATTGAACGAGATTTCAAGTTTTCGTTTTTCGACGATACGCGTATATGAGTGAAAAATCGTATATACGATATGAAGGAATGTTAAAAACTTTGATTCCAATATAAAATAGATGTTTGATCTTATGAAATGCAATGTTCTGAATCGATTGGTAACATTTTTCTAACTGTGGCACAAGTATTATTAAAGATTTCACGATTTTATCTTCGCATATACCGAAATTCGCGTATGTCGATTACGTTTTTCGACAATTATCATATGAAAACGCGTATTTAAACATAGTAAAAACGTTATATTCTTGTTATATTCTTTATTCTGCATCGATAGAATATAAAATCATTGAAATTGAACGAGATTTCAAGTTTTCGTTTTTCGACGATACGCGTATATGAGCGAAAAATCGTATATACGATATGAAAGAATGTTAAAAACTTTGATTCCAATATAAAATAGATGTTTGATCTTATGAAATGCAATGTTCTGAATCGATTGGTAACATTTTTCTAACTGTGGCACAAGTATTATTAAAGATTTCACGATTTTATCTTCGCATATACCGAAATTCGCGTATGTCGATTAGGTTTTTCGACAATTATCATATGAAAACGCGTATTTAAACATAGTAAAAACGTTATATTCTTGTTATATTCTTTATTCTGCATCGATAGAATATAAAATCATTGAAATTGAACGAGATTTCAAGTTTTCGTTTTTCGACGATACGCGTATATGAGCGAAAAATCGTATATACGATATGAAAGAATGTTAAAAACTTTGATTCCAATATAAAATAGATGTTTGATCTTATGAAATGCAATGTTCTGAATCGATTGGTAACATTTTTCTAACTGTGGCACAAGTATTATTAAAGATTTCACGATTTCATCTTCGCATATACCGAAATTCGCGTATGTAGATTACGTTTTTCGACAATTTTCATATGAAAACGCGTATTTAAACATAGTAAAAACGTTATATTCTTGTTATATTCTTTATTCTGCATCGATAGAATATAAAATCATTGAAATTGAACGAGATTTCAAGTTTTCGTTTTTCGACGATACGCGTATATGAGCGAAAAATCGTATATACGATATGAAAGAATGTTAAAAACTTTGATTCCAATATAAAATAGATGTTTGATCTTATGAAATGCAATGTTCTGAATCGATTGGTAACATTTTTCTAACTGTGGCACAAGTATTATTAAAGATTTCACGATTTTATCTTCGCATATACCGAAATTCGCGTATGTCGATTACGTTTTTCGACAATTATCATATGAAAACGCGTATTTAAACATAGTAAAAACGTTATATTCTTGTTATATTCTTTATTCTGCATCGATAGAATATAAAATCATTGAAATTGAACGAGATTTCAAGTTTTCGTTTTTCGACGATACGCGTATATGAGCGAAAAATCGTATATACGATATGAAAGAATGTTAAAAACTTTGATTCCAATATAAAATAGATGTTTGATCTTATGAAATGCAATGTTCTGAATCGATTGGTAACATTTTTCTAACTGTGGCACAAGTATTATTAAAGATTTCACGATTTTATATTCGCATATACCGAAATTCGCGTATGTCGATTACGTTTTTCGACAATTATCATATGAAAACGCGTATTTAAACATAGTAAAAACGTTATATTCTTGTTATATTCTTTATTCTGCATCGATAGAATATAAAATCATTGAAATTGAACGAGATTTCAAGATTTCGTTTTTCGACGATACGCGTATAAGAGCGAAAACTCGTATATACGATATGAAAGAATGTTAAAAACTTTGATTCCAATATAAAATAGATGTTTGATCTTATGAAATGCAATGTTCTGAATCGATTGGTAACATTTTTCTAACTGTGGCACAAGTATTATTAAAGATTTCACGATTTTATCTTCGCATATACCGAAATTCGCGTATGTCGATTAAGTTTTTCGACAATTATCATATGAAAACGCCTATTTAAACATAGTAAAAACGTTATATTCTTGTTATATTCTTTATTCTGCATCGATAGAATATAAAATCATTGAAATTGAACGAGATTTCAAGTTTTCGTTTTTCGACGATACGCGTATATGAGCGAAAAATCGTATATACGATATGAAAGAATGTTAAAAACTTTGATTCCAATATAAAATAGATGTTTGATCTTATGAAATGCAATGTTCTGAATCGATTGGTAACATTTTTCTAACTGTGGCACAAGTATTATTAAAGATTTCACGATTTTATCTTCGCATATACCGAAATTCGCGTATGTCGATTAGGTTTTTCGACAATTATCATATGAAAACGCGTATTTAAACATAGTAAAAACGTTATATTCTTGTTATATTCTTTATTCTGCATCGATAGAATATAAAATCATTGAAATTGAACGAGATTTCAAGTTTTCGTTTTTCGACGATACGCGTATATGAGCGAAAAATCGTATATACGATATGAAAGAATGTTAAAAACTTTGATTCCAATATAAAATAGATGTTTGATCTTATGAAATGCAATGTTCTGAATCGATTGGTAACATTTTTCTAACTGTGGCACAAGTATTATTAAAGATTTCACGATTTCATCTTCGCATATACCGAAATTCGCGTATGTAGATTACGTTTTTCGACAATTTTCATATGAAAACGCGTATTTAAACATAGTAAAAACGTTATATTCTTGTTATATTCTTTATTCTGCATCGATAGAATATAAAATCATTGAAATTGAACGAGATTTCAAGTTTTCGTTTTTCGACGATACGCGTATATGAGCGAAAAATCGTATATACGATATGAAAGAATGTTAAAAACTTTGATTCCAATATAAAATAGATGTTTGATCTTATGAAATGCAATGTTCTGAATCGATTGGTAACATTTTTCTAACTGTGGCACAAGTATTATTAAAGATTTCACGATTTTATCTTCGCATATACCGAAATTCGCGTATGTCGATTACGTTTTTCGACAATTATCATATGAAAACGCGTATTTAAACATAGTAAAAACGTTATATTCTTGTTATATTCTTTATTCTGCATCGATAGAATATAAAATCATTGAAATTGAACGAGATTTCAAGTTTTCGTTTTTCGACGATACGCGTATATGAGCGAAAAATCGTATATACGATATGAAAGAATGTTAAAAACTTTGATTCCAATATAAAATAGATGTTTGATCTTATGAAATGCAATGTTCTGAATCGATTGGTAACATTTTTCTAACTGTGGCGCAAGTATTATTAAAGATTTCACGATTTTATCTTCGCATATACCGAAATTCGCGTATGTCGATTACGTTTTTCGACAATTATCATATGAAAACGCGTATTTAAACATAGTAAAAACGTTATATTCTTGTTATATTCTTTATTCTGCATCGATAGAATATAAAATCATTGAAATTGAACGAGATTTCAAGTTTTCGTTTTTCGACGATACGCGTATATGAGCGAAAAATCGTATATACGATATGAAAGAATGTTAAAAACTTTGATTCCAATATAAAATAGATGTTTGATCTTATGAAATGCAATGTTCTGAATCGATTGGTAACATTTTTCTAACTGTGGCACAAGTATTATTAAAGATTTCACGATTTTATCTTCGCATATACCGAAATTCTAGTATGTCGATTACGTTTTTCGACAATTATCATATGAAAACGCGTATTTAAACATAGTAAATACGTTATATTCTTGTTATATTCTTTATTCTGCATCGATAGAATATAAAATCATTGAAATTGAACGAGATTTCAAGTTTTCGTTTTTCGACGATACGCGTATATGAGCGAAAAATCGTATATACGATATGAAGGAATGTTAAAAACTTTGATTCCAATATAAAATAGATGTTTGATCTTATGAAATGCAATGTTCTGAATCGATTGGTAACATTTTTCTAACTGTGGCACAAGTATTATTAAAGATTTCACGATTTTATCTTCGCATATACCGAAATTCGCGTATGTCGATTACGTTTTTCGACAATTATCATATGAAAACGCGTATTTAAACATAGTAAAAACGTTATATTCTTGTTATATTCTTTATTCTGCATCGATAGAATATAAAATCATTGAAATTGAACGAGATTTCAAGTTTTCGTTTTTCGACGATACGCGTATAAGAGCGAAAACTCGTATATACGATATGAAAGAATGTTAAAAACTTTGATTCCAATATAAAATAGATGTTTGATCTTATGAAATGCAATGTTCTGAATCGATTGGTAACATTTTTCTAACTGTGGCACAAGTATTATTAAAGATTTCACGATTTTATCTTCGCATATACCGAAATTCGCGTATGTCGATTAAGTTTTTCGACAATTATCATATGAAAACGCCTATTTAAACATAGTAAAAACGTTATATTCTTGTTATATTCTTTATTCTGCATCGATAGAATATAAAATCATTGAAATTGAACGAGATTTCAAGTTTTCGTTTTTCGACGATACGCGTATATGAGCGAAAAATCGTATATACGATATGAAAGAATGTTAAAAACTTTGATTCCAATATAAAATAGATGTTTGATCTTATGAAATGCAATGTTCTGAATCGATTGGTAACATTTTTCTAACTGTGGCACAAGTATTATTAAAGATTTCACGATTTTATCTTCGCATATACCGAAATTCGCGTATGTCGATTACGTTTTTCTACAATTATCATATGAAAACGCGTATTTAAACATAGTAAAAACGTTATATTCTTGTTATATTCTTTATTCTGCATCGATAGAATATAAAATCATTGAAATTGAACAAGATTTCAAGATTTCGTTTTTCGACGATACGCGCATATGAGCGAAAAATCGTATATACGATATGAAAGAATGTTAAAAACTTTGATTCCAATATAAAATAGATGTTTGATCTTATGAAACGCAATGTTCTGAATCGATTGGTAACATTTTTCTAACTGTGGCACAAGTATTATTAAAGATTTCACGATTTTATCTTCGCATATACCGAAATTCGCGTATGTCGATTACGTTTTTCGACAATTATCATATGAAAACGCGTATTTAAACATAGTAATAACGTTATATTCTTGTTATATTCTTTATTCTGCATCGATAGAATATAAAATCATTGAAATTGAACGAGATTTCAAGTTTTCGTTTTTCGACGATACGCGTATAAGAGTGAAAACTCGTATATACGATATGAAAGAATGTTAAAAACTTTGATTCCAATATAAAATAGATGTTTGATCTTATGAAATGCAATGTTCTGAATCGATTGGTAACATTTTTCTAACTGTGGCACAAGTATTATTAAAGATTTCACGATTTTATCTTCGCATATACCGAAATTCGCGTATGTCGATTAAGTTTTTCGACAATTATCATATGAAAACGCCTATTTAAACATAGTAAAAACGTTATATTCTTGTTATATTCTTTATTCTGCATCGATAGAATATAAAATCATTGAAATTGAACGAGATTTCAAGTTTTCGTTTTTCGACGATACGCGTATATGAGCGAGAAATCGTATATACGATATGAAAGAATGTTAAAAACTTTGATTCCAATATAAAATAGATGTTTGATCTTATGAAATGCAATGTTCTGAATCGATTGGTAACATTTTTCTAACTGTGGCACAAGTATTATTAAAGATTTCACGATTTTATCTTCGCATATACCGAAATTCGCGTATGTCGATTACGTTTTTCTACAATTATCATATGAAAACGCGTATTTAAACATAGTAAAAACGTTATATTCTTGTTATATTCTTTATTCTGCATCGATAGAATATAAAATCATTGAAATTGAACGAGATTTCAAGATTTCGTTTTTCGACGATACGCGCATATGAGCGAAAAATCGTATATACGATATGAAAGAATGTTAAAAACATTGATTCCAATATAAAATAGATGCTTGATCTTATGAAATGCAATGTTCTGAATCGATTGGTAACATTTTTCTAACTGTGGCACAAGTATTATTAAAGATTTCACGATTTTATCTTCGCATATACCGAAATTCGCGTATGTCGATTACGTTTTTCGACAATTATCATATGAAAACGCGTATTTAAACATAGTAAAAACGTTATATTCTTGTTATATTCTTTATTCTGCATCGATAGAATATAAAATCATTGAAATTGAACGAGATTTCAAGTTTTCGTTTTTCGACGATACGCGTATAAGAGCGAAAACTCGTATATACGATATGAAAGAATGTTAAAAACTTTGATTCCAATATAAAATAGATGTTTGATCTTATGAAATGCAATGTTCTGAATCGATTGGTAACATTTTTCTAACTGTGGCACAAGTATTATTAAAGATTTCACGATTTTATCTTCGCATATACCGAAATTCGCGTATGTCGATTTAGTTTTTCGACAATTATCATATGAAAACGCCTATTTAAACATAGTAAAAACGTTATATTCTTGTTATATTCTTTATTCTGCATCGATAGAATATAAAATCATTGAAATTGAACGAGATTTCAAGTTTTCGTTTTTCGACGATACGCGTATATGAGCGAAAAATCGTATATACGATATGAAAGAATGTTAAAAACTTTGATTCCAATATAAAATAGATGTTTGATCTTATGAAATGCAATGTTCTGAATCGATTGGTAACATTTTTCTAACTGTGGCACAAGTATTATTAAAGATTTCACGATTTTATCTTCGCATATACCGAAATTCGCGTATGTCGATTACGTTTTTCGACAATTATCATATGAAAACGCGTATTTAAACATAGTAAAAACGTTATATTCTTGTTATATTCTTTATTCTGCATCGATAGAATATAAAATCATTGAAATTGAACGAGATTTCAAGTTTTCGTTTTTCGACGATACGCGTATATGAGCGAAAAATCGTATATACGATATGAAAGAATGTTAAAAACTTTGATTCCAATATAAAATAGATGTTTGATCTTATGAAATGCAATGTTCTGAATCGATTGGTAACATTTTTCTAACTGTGGCACAAGTATTATTAAAGATTTCGCGATTTTATCTTCGCATATACCGAAATTCGCGTATGTCGTTTACGTTTTTCGACAATTATCATATGAAAACGCGTATTTAATCATAGTAAAAACGTTATATTCTTGTTATATTCTTTATTCTGCATCGATAGAATATAAAATCATTGAAATTGAACGAGATTTCAAGTTTTCGTTTTTCGACGATACGCGTATATGAGCGAAAAATCGTATATACGATATGAAAGAATGTTAAAAACTTTGATTCCAATATAAAATAGATGTTTGATCTTATGAAATGCAATGTTCTGAATCGATTGGTAACATTTTTCTAACTGTGGCACAAGTATTATTAAAGATTTCACGATTTTATCTTCGCATATACCGAATTTCGCGTATGTCGATTACGTTTTTCGACAATTATCATATGAAAACGCGTATTTAAACATAGTAAAAACGTTATATTCTTGTTATATTCTTTATTCTGCATCGATAGAATATAAAATCATTGAAATTGAACGAGATTTCAAGTTTTCGTTTTTCGACGATACGCGTATATGAGCGAAAAATCGTATATACGATATGAAAGAATGTTAAAAACTTTGATTCCAATATAAAATAGATGTTTGATCTTATGAAATGCAATGTTCTGAATCGATTGGTAACATTTTTCTAACTGTGGCACAAGTATTATTAAAGATTTCACGATTTTATCTTCGCATATACCGAAATTTGCGTATGTCGATTTCGTTTTTCGACAATTATCATATGAAAACGCGTATTTAAACATAGTAAAAACGTTATATTCTTGTTATATTCTTTATTCTGCATCGATAGAATATAAAATCATTGAAATTGAACGAGATTTCAAGTTTTCGTTTTTCGACGATACGCGTATATGAGCGAAAAATCGTATATACGATATGAAAGAATGTTAAAAACTTTGATTCCAATATAAAATAGATGTTTGATCTTATGAAATGCAATGTTCTGAATCGATTGGTAACATTTTTCTAACTGTGGCACAAGTATTATTAAAGATTTCACGATTTTATCTTCGCATATACCGAAATTCGCGTATGTCGATTACGTTTTTCGACAATTATCATATGAAAACGCGTATTTAAACATAGTAAAAACGTTATATTCTTGTTATATTCTTTATTCTGCATCGATAGAATATAAAATCATTGAAATTGAACGAGATTTCAAGTTTTCGTTTTTCGACGATACGCGTATATGAGCGAAAAATCGTATATACGATATGAAAGAATGTTAAAAACTTTGATTCCAATATAAAATAGATGTTTGATCTTATGAAATGCAATGTTCTGAATCGATTGGTAACATTTTTCTAACTGTGGCACAAGTATTATTAAAGATTTCACGATTTTATCTTCGCATATACCGAAATTCGCGTATGTCGATTACGTTTTTTGACAATTATCATATGAAAACGCGTATTTAAACATAGTAAAAACGTTATATTCTTGTTATATTCTTTATTCTGCATCGATAGAATATAAAATCATTGAAATTGAACGAGATTTCAATTTTTCGTTTTTCGACGATACGCGTATATGAGTGAAAAATCGTATATACGATATGAAAGAATGTTAAAAACTTTGATTCCAATATAAAATAGTTGTTTGATCTTATGAAATGCAATGTTCTGAATCGATTGGTAACATTTTTCTAACTGTGGCACAAGTATTATTAAAGATTTCACGATTTTATCTTCGCATATACCGAAATTCGCGTATGTCGATTAAGTTTTTCGACAATTATCATATGAAAACGCGTATTTAAACATAGTAAAAACGTTATATTCTTGTTATATTCTTTATTCTGCATCGATAGAATATAAAATCATTGAAATTGAACGAGATTTCAAGTTTTCGTTTTTCGACGATACGCGTATATGAGTGAAAAATCGTATATACGATATGAAAGAATGTTAAAAACTTTGATTCCAATATAAAATAGTTGTTTGATCTTATGAAATGCAATGTTCTGAATCGATTGGTAACATTTTTCTAACTGTGGCACAAGTATTATTAAAGATTTCACGATTTTATCTTCGCATATACCGAAATTCGCGTATGTCGATTAAGTTTTTCGACAATTATCATATGAAAACGCGTATTTAAACATAGTAAAAACGTTATATTCTTGTTATATTCTTTATTCTGCATCGATAGAATATAAAATCATTGAAATTGAACGAGATTTCAAGTTTTCGTTTTTCGACGATACGCGTATATGAGCGAAAAATCGTATATACGATATGAAAGAATGTTAAAAACTTTGATTCCAATATAAAATAGATGTTTGATCTTATGAAATGCAATGTTCTGAATCGATTGGTAACATTTTTCTAACTGTGGCACAAGTATTATTAAAGATTTCACGATTTTATCTTCGCATATACCGAAATTCGCGTATGTCGATTACGTTTTTCGACAATTATCATATGAAAACGCGTATTTAAACATAGTAAAAACGTTATATTCTTGTTATATTCTTTATTCTGCATCGATAGAATATAAAATCATTGAAATTGAACGAGATTTCAAGTTTTCGTTTTTCGACGATACGCGTATATGAGCGAAAAATCGTATATACGATATGAAAGAATGTTAAAAACTTTGATTCCAATATAAAATAGATGTTTGATCTTATGAAATGCAATGTTCTGAATCGATTGGTAACATTTTTCTAACTGTGGCACAAGTATTATTAAAGATTTCACGATTTTATCTTCGCATATACCGAAATTCGCGTATGTCGATTACGTTTTTCGACAATTATCATATGAAAACGCGTATTTAAACATAGTAAAAACGTTATATTCTTGTTATATTCTTTATTCTGCATCGATAGAATATAAAATCATTGAAATTGAACGAGATTTCAAGTTTTCGTTTTTCGACGATACGCGTATATGAGCGAAAAATCGTTTATACGATATGAAAGAATGTTAAAAACTTTGATTCCAATATAAAATAGATGTTTGATCTTATGAAATGCAATGTTCTGAATCGATTGGTAACATTTTTCTAACTGTGGCACAAGTATTATTAAAGATTTCACGATTTTATCTTCGCATATACCGAAATTCGCGTATGTCGATTACGTTTTTCGACAATTATCATATGAAAACGCGTATTTAAACATAGTAAAAACGTTATATTCTTGTTATATTCTTTATTCTGCATCGATAGAATATAAAATCATTGAAATTGAACGAGATTTCAAGTTTTCGTTTTTCGACGATACGCGTTTATGAGCGAAAAATCGTATATACGATATGAAAGAATGTTAAAAACTTTGATTCCAATATAAAATAGTTGTTTGATCTTATGAAATGCAATGTTCTGAATCGATTGGTAACATTTTTCTAACTGTGGCACAAGTATTATTAAAGATTTCACGATTTTATCTTCGCATATACCGAAATTCGCGTATGTCGATTACGTTTTTCGACAATTATCATATGAAAACGCGTATTTAAACATAGTAAAAACGTTATATTCTTGTTATATTCTTTATTCTGCATCGATAGAATATAAAATCATTGAAATTGAACGAGATTTCAAGTTTTCGTTTTTCGACGATACGCGTATATGAGCGAAAAATCGTATATACGATATGAAAGAATGTTAAAAACTTTGATTCCAATATAAAATAGATGTTTGATCTTATGAAATGCAATGTTCTGAATCGATTGGTAACATTTTTCTAACTGTGGCACAAGTATTATTAAAGATTTCACGATTTTATCTTCGCATATACCGAAATTCGCGTATGTCGATTACGTTTTTCGACAATTATCATATGAAAACGCGTATTTAAACATAGTAAAAACGTTATATTCTTGTTATATTCTTTATTCTGCATCGATAGAATATAAAATCATTGAAATTGAACGAGATTTCAAGTTTTCGTTTTTCGACGATACGCGTATATGAGCGAAAAATCGTATATACGATATGAAAGAATGTTAAAAACTTTGATTCCAATATAAAATAGATGTTTGATCTTATGAAATGCAATGTTCTGAATCGATTGGTAACATTTTTCTAACTGTGGCACAAGTATTATTAAAGATTTCACGATTTTATCTTCGCATATACCGAAATTCGCGTATGTCGATTACGTTTTTCGACAATTATCATATGAAAACGCGTATTTAAACATAGTAAAAACGTTATATTCTTGTTATATTCTTCATTCTGCACCGATGGAATATAAAATCATTGAAATTGAACGAGATTTCAAGTTTTCGTTTTTCGACGATACGCGTATATGAGCGAAAAATCGTATATACGATATGAAAGAATGTTAAAAACTTTGATTCCAATATAAAATAGATGTTTGATCTTATGAAATGCAATGTTCTGAATCGATTGGTAACATTTTTCTAACTGTGGCACAAGTATTATTAAAGATTTCACGATTTTATCTTCGCATATACCGAAATTCGCGTATGTCGATTACGTTTTTCGACAATTATCATATGAAAACGCGTATTTAAACATAGTAATAACGTTATATTCTTGTTATATTCTTTATTCTGCATCGATAGAATATAAAATCATTGAAATTGAACGAGATTTCAAGTTTTCGTTTTTCGACGATACGCTTATATGAGCGAAAAATCGTTTATACGATATGAAAGAATGTTAAAAACTTTGATTCCAATATAAAGTAGATGTTTGATCTTATGAAATGCAATGTTCTGAATCGATTGGTAACATTTTTCTAACTGTGGCACAAGTATTATTAAAGATTTCGCGATTTTATCTTCGCATATACCGAAATTCGCGTATGTCGTTTACGTTTTTCGACAATTATCATATGAAAACGCGTATTTAAACATAGTAAAAACGTTATATTCTTGTTATATTCTTTATTCTGCATCGATAGAATATAAAATCATTGAAATTGAACGAGATTTCAAGTTTTCGTTTTTCGACGATACGCGTATATGAGCGAAAAATCGTATATACGATATGAAAGAATGTTAAAAACTTTGATTCCAATATAAAATAGATGTTTGATCTTATGAAATGCAATGTTCTGAATCGATTGGTAACATTTTTCTAACTGTGGCACAAGTATTATTAAAGATTTCACGATTTTATCTTCGCATATACCGAATTTCGCGTATGTCGATTACGTTTTTCGACAATTATCATATGAAAACGCGTATTTAAACATAGTAAAAACGTTATATTCTTGTTATATTCTTTATTCTGCATCGATAGAATATAAAATCATTGAAATTGAACGAGATTTCAAGTTTTCGTTTTTCGACGATACGCGTATATGAGCGAAAAATCGTATATACGATATGAAAGAATGTTAAAAACTTTGATTCCAATATAAAATAGATGTTTGATCTTATGAAATGCAATGTTCTGAATCGATTGGTAACATTTTTCTAACTGTGGCACAAGTATTATTAAAGATTTCACGATTTTATCTTCGCATATACCGAAATTTGCGTATGTCGATTTCGTTTTTCGACAATTATCATATGAAAACGCGTATTTAAACATAGTAAAAACGTTATATTCTTGTTATATTCTTTATTCTGCATCGATAGAGTATAAAATCATTGAAATTGAACGAGATTTCAAGTTTTCGTTTTTCGACGATACGCGTATATGAGCGAAAAATCGTATATACGATATGAAAGAATGTTAAAAACTTTGATTCCAATATAAAATAGATGTTTGATCTTATGAAATGCAATGTTCTGAATCGATTGGTAACATTTTTCTAACTGTGGCACAAGTATTATTAAAGATTTCACGATTTTATCTTCGCATATACCGAAATTCGCGTATGTCGATTACGTTTTTCGACAATTATCATATGAAAACGCGTATTTAAACATAGTAAAAACGTTATATTCTTGTTATATTCTTCATTCTGCACCGATGGAATATAAAATCATTGAAATTGAACGAGATTTCAAGTTTTCGTTTTTCGACGATACGCGTATATGAGCGAAAAATCGTATATACGATATGAAAGAATGTTAAAAACTTTGATTCCAATATAAAATAGATGTTTGATCTTATGAAATGCAATGTTCTGAATCGATTGGTAACATTTTTCTAACTGTGGCACAAGTATTATTAAAGATTTCACGATTTTATCTTCGCATATACCGAAATTCGCGTATGTCGATTACGTTTTTCGACAATTATCATATGAAAACGCGTATTTAAACATAGTAATAACGTTATATTCTTGTTATATTCTTTATTCTGCATCGATAGAATATAAAATCATTGAAATTGAACGAGATTTCAAGTTTTCGTTTTTCGACGATACGCTTATATGAGCGAAAAATCGTTTATACGATATGAAAGAATGTTAAAAACTTTGATTCCAATATAAAGTAGATGTTTGATCTTATGAAATGCAATGTTCTGAATCGATTGGTAACATTTTTCTAACTGTGGCACAAGTATTATTAAAGATTTCGCGATTTTATCTTCGCATATACCGAAATTCGCGTATGTCGTTTACGTTTTTCGACAATTATCATATGAAAACGCGTATTTAAACATAGTAAAAACGTTATATTCTTGTTATATTCTTTATTCTGCATCGATAGAATATAAAATCATTGAAATTGAACGAGATTTCAAGTTTTCGTTTTTCGACGATACGCGTATATGAGCGAAAAATCGTATATACGATATGAAAGAATGTTAAAAACTTTGATTCCAATATAAAATAGATGTTTGATCTTATGAAATGCAATGTTCTGAATCGATTGGTAACATTTTTCTAACTGTGGCACAAGTATTATTAAAGATTTCACGATTTTATCTTCGCATATACCGAATTTCGCGTATGTCGATTACGTTTTTCGACAATTATCATATGAAAACGCGTATTTAAACATAGTAAAAACGTTATATTCTTGTTATATTCTTTATTCTGCATCGATAGAATATAAAATCAATGAAATTGAACGAGATTTCAAGTTTTCGTTTTTCGACGATACGCGTATATGAGCGAAAAATCGTATATACGATATGAAAGAATGTTAAAAACTTTGATTCCAATATAAAATAGATGTTTGATCTTATGAAATGCAATGTTCTGAATCGATTGGTAACATTTTTCTAACTGTGGCACAAGTATTATTAAAGATTTCACGATTTTATCTTCGCATATACCGAAATTTGCGTATGTCGATTTCGTTTTTCGACAATTATCATATGAAAACGCGTATTTAAACATAGTAAAAACGTTATATTCTTGTTATATTCTTTATTCTGCATCGATAGAGTATAAAATCATTGAAATTGAACGAGATTTCAAGTTTTCGTTTTTCGACGATACGCGTATATGAGCGAAAAATCGTATATACGATATGAAAGAATGTTAAAAACTTTGATTCCAATATAAAATAGATGTTTGATCTTATGAAATGCAATGTTCTGAATCGATTGGTAACATTTTTCTAACTGTGGCACAAGTATTATTAAAGATTTCACGATTTTATCTTCGCATATACCGAAATTCGCGTATGTCGATTACGTTTTTCGACAATTATCATATGAAAACGCGTATTTAAACATAGTAAAAACGTTATATTCTTGTTATATTCTTTATTCTGCATCGATAGAATATAAAATCATTGAAATTGAACGAGATTTCAAGTTTTCGTTTTTCGACGATACGCGTTTATGAGCGAAAAATCGTATATACGATATGAAAGAATGTTAAAAACTTTGATTCCAATATAAAATAGATGTTTGATCTTATGAAATGCAATGTTCTGAATCGATTGGTAACATTTTTCTAACTGTGGCACAAGTATTATTAAAGATTTCACGATTTTATCTTCGCATATACCGAAATTCGCTTATGTCGATTACGTTTTTCGACAATTATCATATGAAAACGCGTATTTAAACATAGTAAAAACGTTTTATTCTTGTTATATTCTTTATTCTGCATCGATAGAATATAAAATCATTGAAATTGAACGAGATTTCAAGTTTTCGTTTTTCGACGATACGCGTATATGAGCGAAAAATCGTTTATACGATATGAAAGAATGTTAAAAACTTTGATTCCAATATAAAATAGATGTTTGATCTTATGAAATGCAATGTTCTGAATCGATTGGTAACATTTTTCTAACTGTGGCACAAGTATTATTAAAGATTTCACGATTTTATCTTCGCATATACCGAAATTCGCGTATGTCGATTACGTTTTTCGACAATTATCATATGAAAACGCGTATTTAAACATAGTAAAAACGTTATATTCTTGTTATATTCTTTATTCTGCATCGATAGAATATAAAATCATTGAAATTGAACGAGATTTCAAATTTTCGTTTTTCGACGATACGCGTATATGAGCGAAAAATCGTATATACGATATGAAAGAATGTTAAAAACTTTGATTCCAATATAAAATAGATGTTTGATCTTATGAAATGCAATGTTCTGAATCGATTGGTAACATTTTTCTAACTGTGGCACAAGTATTATTAAAGATTTCACGATTTTATCTTCGCATATACCGAAATTCGCGTATGTCGATTACGTTTTTCGACAATTATCATATGAAAACGCGTATTTAAACATAGTAAAAACGTTATATTCTTGTTATATTCTTTATTCTGCATCGATAGAATATAAAATCATTGAAATTGAACGAGATTTCAAGTTTTCGTTTTTCGACGATACGCGTATATGAGCGAAAAATCGTATATACGATATGAAAGAATGTTAAAAACTTTGATTCCAATATAAAATAGATGTTTGATCTTATGAAATGCAATGTTCTGAATCGATTGGTAACATTTTTCTAACTGTGGCACAAGTATTATTAAAGATTTCACGATTTTATCTTCGCATATACCGAAATTCGCGTATGTCGATTACGTTTTTCGACAATTATCATATGAAAACGCGTATTTAAACATAGTAAAAACGTTATATTCTTGTTATATTCTTTATTCTGCATCGATAGAATATAAAATCATTGAAATTGAAAGAGATTTCAAGTTTTCGTTTTTCGACGATACGCGTATATGAGTGAAAAATCGTATATACGATATGAAAGAATGTTAAATACTTTGATTCCAATATAAAATAGTTGTTTGATCTTATGAAATGCAATGTTCTGAATCGATTGGTAACATTTTTCTAACTGTGGCACAAGTATTATTAAAGATTTCACGATTTTATCTTCGCATATACCGAAATTCGCGTATGTCGATTAAGTTTTTCGACAATTATCATATGAAAACGCGTATTTAAACATAGTAAAAACGTTATATTCTTGTTATATTCTTTATTCTGCATCGATAGAATATAAAATCATTGAAATTGAACGAGATTTCAAGTTTTCGTTTTTCGACGATACGCGTATATGAGCGAAAAATCGTATATACGATATGAAAGAATGTTAAAAACTTTGATTCCAATATAAAATAGATGTTTGATCTTATGAAATGCAATGTTCTGAATCGATTGGTAACATTTTTCTAACTGTGGCACAAGTATTATTAAAGATTCTACGATTTTATCTTCGCATATACCGAAATTCGCGTATGTCGATTACGTTTTTCGACAATTATCATATGAAAACGCGTATTTAAACATAGTAAAAACGTTATATTCTTGTTATATTCTTTATTCTGCATCGATAGAATATAAAATCATTGAAATTGAACGAGATTTCAAGTTTTCGTTTTTCGACGATACGCGTATATGAGCGAAAAATCGTATATACGATATGAAAGAATGTTAAAAACTTTGATTCCAATATAAAATAGATGTTTGATCTTATGAAATGCAATGTTCTGAATCGATTGGTAACATTTTTCTAACTGTGGCACAAGTATTATTAAAGATTTCACGATTTTATCTTCGCATATACCGAAATTCGCGTATGTCGATTAAGTTTTTCGACAATTATCATATGAAAACGCGTATTTAAACATAGTAAAAACGTTATATTCTTGTTATATTCTTTATTCTGCATCGACAGAATATAAAATCATTGAAATTGAACGAGATTTCAAGTTTTCGTTTTTCGACGATACGCGTATATGAGCGAAAAATCGTTTATACGATATGAAAGAATGTTAAAAACTTTGATTCCAATATAAAATAGATGTTTGATCTTATGAAATGCAATGTTCTGAATCGATTGGTAACATTTTTCTAACTGTGGCACAAGTATTATTAAAGATTTGACGATTTTATCTTCGCATATACCGAAATTCGCGTATGTCGATTACGTTTTTCGTCAATTATCATATGAAAACGCGTATTTAAACATAGTAAAAACATTATATTCTTGTTATATTCTTTATTCTGCATCGATAGAATATAAAATCATTGAAATTGAACGAGATTTCAAGTTTTCGTTTTTCGACGATACGCGTATACGAGCGAAAAATCGTATATACGATATGAAAGAATGTTAAAAACTTTGATTCCAATATAAAATAGATGTTTGATCTTATAAAATGCAATGTTCTGAATCGATTGGTAACATTTTTCTAACTGTGGCACAAGTATTATTAAAGATTTCACGATTTTATCTTCGCATATACCGAAATTCGCGTATGTCGATTACGTTTTTCGACAAGTATCATATGAAAACGCGTATTTAAACATAGTAAAAACGTTATATTCTTGTTATATTCTTTATTCTGCATCGATAGAATATAAAATCATTGAAATTGAACGAGATTTCAAGTTTTCGTTTTTCGACGATACGCGTATATGAGCGAAAAATCGTATATACGATATGAAAGAATGTTAAAAACTTTGATTCCAATATAAAATAGTTGTTTGATCTTATGAAATGCAATGTTCTGAATCGATTGGTAACATTTTTCTAACTGTGGCACAAGTATTATTAAAGATTTCACGATTTTATCTTCGCATATACCGAAATTCGCGTATGTCGATTACGTTTTTCGACAATTATCATATGAAAACGCGTATTTAAACATAGTAAAAACGTTATATTCTTGTTATATTCTTTATTCTGCATCGATAGAATATAAAATCATTGAAATTGAACGAGATTTCAAGTTTTCGTTTTTCGACGATACGCGTATATGAGCAAAAAATCGTATATACGATATGAAAGAATGTTAAAAACTTTGATTCCAATATAAAATAGATGTTTGATCTTATGAAATGCAATGTTCTGAATCGATTGGTAACATTTTTCTAACTGTGGCACAAGTATTATTAAAGATTTCACGATTTTATCTTCGCATATACCGAAATTCGCGTATGTCGATTACGTTTTTCGTCAATTATCATATGAAAACGCGTATTTAAACATAGTAAAAACATTATATTCTTGTTATATTCTTTATTCTGCATCGATAGAATATAAAATCATTGAAATTGAACGAGATTTCAAGTTTTCGTTTTTCGACGATACGCGTATACGAGCGAAAAATCGTATATACGATATGAAAGAATGTTAAAAACTTTGATTCCAATATAAAATAGATGTTTGATCTTATGAAATGCAATGTTCTGAATCGATTGGTAACATTTTTCTAACTGTGGCACAAGTATTATTAAAAATTTCACGATTTTATCTTCGCATATACCGAAATTCGCGTATGTCGATTACGTTTTTCGACAATTATCATATGAAAACGCGTATTTAAACATAGTAAAAACGTTATATTCTTGTTATATTCTTTATTCTGCATCGATAGAATATAAAATCATTGAAATTGAACGAGATTTCAAGTTTTCGTTTTTCGACGATACGCGTTTATGAGCGAAAAATCGTATATACGATATGAAAGAATGTTAAAAACTTTGATTCCAATATAAAATAGTTGTTTGATCTTATGAAATGCAATGTTCTGAATCGATTGGTAACATTTTTCTAACTGTGGCACAAGTATTATTAAAGATTTCACGATTTTATCTTCGCATATACCGAAATTCGCGTATGTCGATTACGTTTTTCGACAATTATCATATGAAAACGCGTATTTAAACATAGTAAAAACGTTATATTCTTGTTATATTCTTTATTCTGCATCGATAGAATATAAAATCATTGAAATTGAACGAGATTTCAAGTTTTCGTTTTTCGACGATACGCGTATATGAGCGAAAAATCGTATATACGATATGAAAGAATGTTAAAAACTTTGATTCCAATATAAAATAGATGTTTGATCTTATGAAATGCAATGTTCTGAATCGATTGGTAACATTTTTCTAACTGTGGCACAAGTATTATTAAAGATTTCACGATTTTATCTTCGCATATACCGAAATTCGCGTATGTCGATTACGTTTTTCGACAATTATCATATGAAAACGCGTATTTAAACATAGTAAAAACGTTATATTCTTGTTATATTCTTTATTCTGCATCGATGGAATATAAAATCATTGAAATTGAACGAGATTTCAAGTTTTCGTTTTTCGACGATACGCGTATATGAGCGAAAAATCGTATATACGATATGAAAGAATGTTAAAAACTTTGATTCCAATATAAAATAGATGTTTGATCTTATGAAATGCAATGTTCTGAATCGATTGGTAACATTTTTCTAACTGTGGCACAAGTATTATTAAAGATTTCACGATTTTATCTTCGCATATACCGAATTTCGCGTATGTCGATTACGTTTTTCGACAATTATCATATGAAAACGCGTATTTAAACATAGTAAAAACGTTATATTCTTGTTATATTCTTTATTCTGCATCGATAGAATATAAAATCATTGAAATTGAACGAGATTTCAAGTTTTCGTTTTTCGACGATACGCGTATATGAGCGAAAAATCGTATATACGATATGAAAGAATGTTAAAAACTTTGATTCCAATATAAAATAGATGTTTGATCTTATGAAATGCAATGTTCTGAATCGATTGGTAACATTTTTCTAACTGTGGCACAAGTATTATTAAAGATTTCACGATTTTATCTTCGCATATACCGAAATTTGCGTATGTCGATTTCGTTTTTCGACAATTATCATATGAAAACGCGTATTTAAACATAGTAAAAACGTTATATTCTTGTTATATTCTTTATTCTGCATCGATAGAATATAAAATCATTGAAATTGAACGAGATTTCAAGTTTTCGTTTTTCGACGATACGCGTATATGAGCGAAAAATCGTATATACGATATGAAAGAATGTTAAAAACTTTGATTCCAATATAAAATAGATGTTTGATCTTATGAAATGCAATGTTCTGAATCGATTGGTAACATTTTTCTAACTGTGGCACAAGTATTATTAAAGATTTCACGATTTTATCTTCGCATATACCGAATTTCGCGTATGTCGATTACGTTTTTCGACAATTATCATATGAAAACGCGTATTTAAACATAGTAAAAACGTTATATTCTTGTTATATTCTTTATTCTGCATCGATAGAATATAAAATCATTGAAATTGAACGAGATTTCAAGTTTTCGTTTTTCGACGATACGCGTATATGAGCGAAAAATCGTATATACGATATGAAAGAATGTTAAAAACTTTGATTCCAATATAAAATAGATGTTTGATCTTATGAAATGCAATGTTCTGAATCGATTGGTAACATTTTTCTAACTGTGGCACAAGTATTATTAAAGATTTCACGATTTTATCTTCGCATATACCGAAATTTGTATATGTCGATTTCGTTTTTCGACAATTATCATATGAAAACGCGTATTTAAACATAGTAAAAACGTTATATTCTTGTTATATTCTTTATTCTGCATCGATAGAATATAAAATCATTGAAATTGAACGAGATTTCAAGTTTTCGTTTTTCGACGATATGCGTATATGAGCGAAAAATCGTATATACGATATGAAAGAATGTTAAAAACTTTGATTCCAATATAAAATAGATGTTTGATCTTATGAAATGCAATGTTCTGAATCGATTGGTAACATTTTTCTAACTGTGGCACAAGTATTATTAAAGATTTCACGATTTTATCTTCGCATATACCGAAATTCGCGTATGTCGATTACGTTTTTCGACAATTATCATATGAAAACGCGTATTTAAACATAGTAAAAACGTTATATTCTTGTTATATTCTTTATTCTGCATCGATAGAATATAAAATCATTGAAATTGAACGAGATTTCAAGTTTTCGTTTTTCGACGATACGCGTATATGAGCGAAAAATCGTATATACGATATGAAAGAATGTTAAAAACTTTGATTCCAATATAAAATAGATGTTTGATCTTATGAAATGCAATGTTCTGAATCGATTGGTAACATTTTTCTAACTGTGGCACAAGTATTATTAAAGATTTCACGATTTTATCTTCGCATATACCGAAATTCGCGTATGTCGATTACGTTTTTCTACAATTATCATATGAAAACGCGTATTTAAACATAGTAAAAACGTTTTATTCTTGTTATATTCTTTATTCTGCATCGATAGAATATAAAATCATTGAAATTGAACGAGATTTCAAGTTTTCGTTTTTCGACGATACGCGTATATGAGCGAAAAATCGTTTATACGATATGAAAGAATGTTAAAAACTTTGATTCCAATATAAAATAGATGTTTGATCTTATGAAATGCAATGTTCTGAATCGATTGGTAACATTTTTCTAACTGTGGCACAAGTATTATTAAAGATTTCACGATTTTATCTTCGCATATACCGAAATTCGCGTATGTCGATTACGTTTTTCGACAATTATCATATGAAAACGCGTATTTAAACATAGTAAAAACGTTATATTCTTGTTATATTCTTTATTCTGCATCGATAGAATATAAAATCATTGAAATTGAACGAGATTTCAAGTTTTCGTTTTTCGACGATACGCGTATATGAGCGAAAAATCGTATATACGATATGAAAGAATGTTAAAAACTTTGATTCCAATATAAAATAGATGTTTGATCTTATGAAATGCAATGTTCTGAATCGATTGGTAACATTTTTCTAACTGTGGCACAAGTATTATTAAAGATTTCACGATTTTATCTTCGCATATACCGAAATTCGCGTATGTCGATTACGTTTTTCGACAATTATCATATGAAAACGCGTATTTAAACATAGTAAAAACGTTATATTCTTGTTATATTCTTTATTCTGCATCGATGGAATATAAAATCATTGAAATTGAACGAGATTTCAAGTTTTCGTTTTTCGACGATACGCGTATATGAGCGAAAAATCGTATATACGATATGAAAGAATGTTAAAAACTTTGATTCCAATATAAAATAGATGTTTGATCTTATGAAATGCAATGTTCTGAATCGATTGGTAACATTTTTCTAACTGTGGCACAAGTATTATTAAAGATTTCACGATTTTATCTTCGCATATACCGAATTTCGCGTATGTCGATTACGTTTTTCGACAATTATCATATGAAAACGCGTATTTAAACATAGTAAAAACGTTATATTCTTGTTATATTCTTTATTCTGCATCGATAGAATATAAAATCATTGAAATTGAACGAGATTTCAAGTTTTCGTTTTTCGACGATACGCGTATATGAGCGAAAAATCGTATATACGATATGAAAGAATGTTAAAAACTTTGATTCCAATATAAAATAGATGTTTGATCTTATGAAATGCAATGTTCTGAATCGATTGGTAACATTTTTCTAACTGTGGCACAAGTATTATTAAAGATTTCACGATTTTATCTTCGCATATACCGAAATTTGCGTATGTCGATTTCGTTTTTCGACAATTATCATATGAAAACGCGTATTTAAACATAGTAAAAACGTTATATTCTTGTTATATTCTTTATTCTGCATCGATAGAATATAAAATCATTGAAATTGAACGAGATTTCAAGTTTTCGTTTTTCGACGATACGCGTATATGAGCGAAAAATCGTATATACGATATGAAAGAATGTTAAAAACTTTGATTCCAATATAAAATAGATGTTTGATCTTATGAAATGCAATGTTCTGAATCGATTGGTAACATTTTTCTAACTGTGGCACAAGTATTATTAAAGATTTCACGATTTTATCTTCGCATATACCGAATTTCGCGTATGTCGATTACGTTTTTCGACAATTATCATATGAAAACGCGTATTTAAACATAGTAAAAACGTTATATTCTTGTTATATTCTTTATTCTGCATCGATAGAATATAAAATCATTGAAATTGAACGAGATTTCAAGTTTTCGTTTTTCGACGATACGCGTATATGAGCGAAAAATCGTATATACGATATGAAAGAATGTTAAAAACTTTGATTCCAATATAAAATAGATGTTTGATCTTATGAAATGCAATGTTCTGAATCGATTGGTAACATTTTTCTAACTGTGGCACAAGTATTATTAAAGATTTCACGATTTTATCTTCGCATATACCGAAATTTGTATATGTCGATTTCGTTTTTCGACAATTATCATATGAAAACGCGTATTTAAACATAGTAAAAACGTTATATTCTTGTTATATTCTTTATTCTGCATCGATAGAATATAAAATCATTGAAATTGAACGAGATTTCAAGTTTTCGTTTTTCGACGATACGCGTATATGAGCGAAAAATCGTATATACGATATGAAAGAATGTTAAAAACTTTGATTCCAATATAAAATAGATGTTTGATCTTATGAAATGCAATGTTCTGAATCGATTGGTAACATTTTTCTAACTGTGGCACAAGTATTATTAAAGATTTCACGATTTTATCTTCGCATATACCGAAATTCGCGTATGTCGATTACGTTTTTCGACAATTATCATATGAAAACGCGTATTTAAACATAGTAAAAACGTTATATTCTTGTTATATTCTTTATTCTGCATCGATAGAATATAAAATCATTGAAATTGAACGAGATTTCAAGTTTTCGTTTTTCGACGATACGCGTATATGAGCGAAAAATCGTATATACGATATGAAAGAATGTTAAAAACTTTGATTCCAATATAAAATAGATGTTTGATCTTATGAAATGCAATGTTCTGAATCGATTGGTAACATTTTTCTAACTGTGGCACAAGTATTATTAAAGATTTCACGATTTTATCTTCGCATATACCGAAATTCGCGTATGTCGATTACGTTTTTCTACAATTATCATATGAAAACGCGTATTTAAACATAGTAAAAACGTTTTATTCTTGTTATATTCTTTATTCTGCATCGATAGAATATAAAATCATTGAAATTGAACGAGATTTCAAGTTTTCGTTTTTCGACGATACGCGTATATGAGCGAAAAATCGTTTATACGATATGAAAGAATGTTAAAAACTTTGATTCCAATATAAAATAGATGTTTGATCTTATGAAATGCAATGTTCTGAATCGATTGGTAACATTTTTCTAACTGTGGCACAAGTATTATTAAAGATTTCACGATTTTATCTTCGCATATACCGAAATTCGCGTATGTCGATTACGTTTTTCGACAATTATCATATGAAAACGCGTATTTAAACATAGTAAAAACTTTATATTCTTGTTATATTCTTTATTCTGCATCGATAGAATATAAAATCATTGAAATTGAACGAGATTTCAAGTTTTCGTTTTTCGACGATACGCGTATATGAGCGAAAAATCGTATATACGATATGAAAGAATGTTAAAAACTTTGATTCCAATATAAAATAGATGTTTGATCTTATGAAATGCAATGTTCTGAATCGATTGGTAACATTTTTCTAACTGTGGCACAAGTATTATTAAAGATTTCACGATTTTATCTTCGCATATACCGAAATTCGCGTATGTCGATTACGTTTTTCGACAATTATCATATGAAAACGCGTATTTAAACATAGTAAAAACGTTATATTCTTGTTATATTCTTTATTCTGCATCGATAGAATATAAAATCATTGAAATTGAACGAGATTTCAAGTTTTCGTTTTTCGACGATACGCGTATATGAGCGAAAAATCGTATATACGATATGAAAGAATGTTAAAAACTTTGATTCCAATATAAAATAGATGTTTGATCTTATGAAATGCAATGTTCTGAATCGATTGGTAACATGTTTCTAACTGTGGCACAAGTATTATTAAAGATTTCACGATTTTATCTTCACATATACCGAAATTCGCGTATGTCGATTACGTTTTTGGACAATTATCATATGAAAACGCGTATTTAAACATAGTAAAAACGTTATATTCTTGTTATATTCTTTATTCTGCATCGATAGAATATAAAATCATTGAAATTGAACGAGATTTCAAGTTTTCGTTTTTCGACGATACGCGTATATGAGCGAAAAATCGTTTATACGATATGAAAGAATGTTAAAAACTTTGATTCCAATATAAAATAGATGTTTGATCTTATGAAATGCAATGTTCTGAATCGATTGGTAACATTTTTCTAACTGTGGCACAAGTATTATTAAAGATTTCACGATTTTATCTTCGCATATACCGAAATTCGCGTATGTCGATTACGTTTTTCGACAATTATCATATGAAAACGCGTATTTAAACATAGTAAAAACGTTATATTCTTGTTATATTCTTTATTCTGCATCGATAGAATATAAAATCATTGAAATTGAACGAGATTTCAAGTTTTCGTTTTTCGACGATACGCGTATATGAGCGAAAAATCGTATATACGATATGAAACAATGTTAAAAACTTTGATTCCAATATAAAATAGTTGTTTGATCTTATGAAATGCAATGTTCTGAATCGATTGGTAACATTTTTCTAACTGTGGCACAAGTATTATTAAAGATTTCACGATTTTATCTTCGCATATACCGAAATTCGCGTATGTCGATTACGTTTTTCGACAATTATCATATGAAAACGCGTATTTAAACATAGTAAAAACGTTATATTCTTGTTATATTCTTTATTCTGCATCGATAGAATATAAAATCATTGAAATTGAACGAGATTTCAAGTTTTCGTTTTTCGACGATACGCGTATATGAGCGAAAAATCGTATATACGATATGAAAGAATGTTAAAAACTTTGATTCCAATATAAAATAGATGTTTGATCTTATGAAATGCAATGTTCTGAATCGATTGGTAACATTTTTCTAACTGTGGCACAAGTATTATTAAAGATTTCACGATTTTATCTTCGCATATACCGAAATTCGCGTATGTCGATTACGTTTTTCGACAATTATCATATGAAAACGCGTATTTAAACATAGTAAAAACGTTATATTCTTGTTATATTCTTTATTCTGCATCGATAGAATATAAAATCATTGAAATTGAACGAGATTTCAAGTTTTCGTTTTTCGACGATACGCGTATGTGAGCGAAAAATCGTATATACGATATGAAAGAATGTTAAAAACTTTGATTCCAATATAAAATAGATGTTTGATCTTATGAAATGCAATGTTCTGAATCGATTGGTAACATTTTTCTAACTGTCGCACAAGTATTATTAAAGATATCACGATTTTATCTTCGCATATACCGAAATTCGCGTATGTCAATTACGTTTTTCGTCAATTATCATATGAAAACGCGTATTTAAACATAGTAAAAACATTATATTCTTGTTATATACTTTATTCTGCATCGATAGAATATAAAATCATTGAAATTGAACGAGATTTCAAGTTTTCGTTTTTCGACGATACGCGTATACGAGCGAAAAATCGTATATACGATATGAAAGAATGTTAAAAACTTTGATTCCAATATAAAATAGATGTTTGATCTTATGAAATGCAATGTTCTGAATCGATTGGTAACATTTTTCTAACTGTGGCACAAGTATTATTAAAGATTTCACGATTTTATCTTCGCATATACCGAAATTCGCGTATGTCGATTATGTTTTTCGACAATTATCATATGAAAACGCGTATTTAAACATAGTAAAAACGTTATATTCTTGTTATATTCTTTATTCTGCATCGATAGAATATAAAATCATTGAAATTGAACGAGATTTCAAGTTTTCGTTTTTCGACGAAACGCGTATATGAGCGAAAAATCGTATATACGATATGAAAGAATGTTAAAAACTTTGATTCCAATATAAAATAGATGTTTGATCTTATGAAATGCAATGTTCTGAATCGATTGGTAACATTTTTCTAACTGTGGCACAAGTATTATTAAAGATTTCACGATTTTATCTTCGCATATACCGAAATTCGCGTATGTCGATTACGTTTTTCGACAATTATCATATGAAAACGCGTATTTAAACATAGTAAAAACGTTATATTCTTGTTATATTCTTTATTCTGCATCGATAGAACATAAAATCATTGAAATTGAACGAGATTTCAAGTTTTCGTTTTTCGACGATACGCGTATATGAGCGAAAAATCGTATATACGATATGAAAGAATGTTAAAAACTTTGATTCCAATATAAAATAGATGTTTGATCTTATGAAATGCAATGTTCTGAATCGATTGGTAACATTTTTCTAACTGTCGCACAAGTATTATTAAAGATTTCACGATTTTATCTTCGCATATACCGAAATTCGCGTATGTCAATTACGTTTTTCGTCAATTATCATATGAAAACGCGTATTTAAACATAGTAAAAACATTATATTCTTGTTATATTCTTTATTCTGCATCGATAGAATATAAAATCATTGAAATTGAACGAGATTTCAAGTTTTCGTTTTTCGACGATACGCGTATACGAGCGAAAAATCGTATATACGATATGAAAGAATGTTAAAAACTTTGATTCCAATATAAAATAGATGTTTGATCTTATGAAATGCAATGTTTTGAATCGATTGGTAACATTTTTCTAACTGTGGCACAAGTATTATTAAAGATTTCACGATTTTATCTTCGCATATACCGAAATTCGCGTATGTCGATTACGTTTTTCGACAATTATCATATGAAAACGCGTATTTAAACATAGTAAAAACGTTATATTCTTGTTATATTCTTTATTCTGCATCGATAGAATATAAAATCATTGAAATTGAACGAGATTTCAAGTTTTCGTTTTTCTACGATACGCGTATATGAGTGAAAAATCGTATATACGATATGAAAGAATGTTAAAAACTTTGATTCCAATATAAAATAGTTGTTTGATCTTATGAAATGCAATGTTCTGAATCGATTGGTAACATTTTTCTAACTGTGGCACAAGTATTATTAAAGATTTCACGATTTTATCTTCGCATATACCGAAATTCGCGTATGTCGATTACGTTTTTCGACAATTATCATATGAAAACGCGTATTTAAACATAGTAAAAACGTTATATTCTTGTTATATTCTTTATTCTGCATCGATAGAATATAAAATCATTGAAATTGAACGAGATTTCAAGTTTTCGTTTTTCGACGATACGCGTATATGAGCGAAAAATCGTATATACGATATGAAAGAATGTTAAAAACTTTGATTCCAATATAAAATAGATGTTTGATCTTATGAAATGCAATGTTCTGAATCGATTGGTAACATTTTTCTAACTGTGGCACAAGTATTATTAAAGATTTCACGATTTTATCTTCGCATATACCGAAATTCGCGTATGTCGATTACGTTTTTCGACAATTATCATATGAAAACGCGTATTTAAACATAGTAAAAACGTTATATTCTTGTTATATTCTTTATTCTGCATCGATAGAATATAAAATCATTGAAATTGAACGTGATTTCAAGTTTTCGTTTTTCGACGATACGCGTATATGAGCGAAAAATCGTATATACGATATGAAAGAATGTTAAAAACTTTGATTCCAATATAAAATAGATGTTTGATCTTATGAAATGCAATGTTCTGAATCGATTGGTAACATTTTTCTAACTGTGGCACAAGTATTATTAAAGATTTCACGATTTTATCTTCGCATATACCGAAATTCGCGTATGTCGATTACGTTTTTCGACAATTATCATATGAAAACGCGTATTTAAACATAGTAAAAACGTTATATTCTTGTTATATTCTTTATTCTGCATCGATAGAATATAAAATCATTGAAATTGAACGAGATTTCAAGTTTTCGTTTTTGGACGATACGCGTATATGAGCGAAAAATCGTATATACGATATGAAAGAATGTTAAAAACTTTGATTCCAATATAAAATAGATGTTTGATCTTATGAAATGCAATGTTCTGAATCGATTGGTAACATTTTTCTAACTGTGGCAGAAGTATTATTAAAGATTTCACGATTTTATCTTCGCATATACCGAAATTCGCGTATGTCGATTACGTTTTTCGACAATTATCATATGAAAACGCGTATTTAAACATAGTAAAAACGTTATATTCTTGTTATATTCTTTATTCTGCATCGATAGAATATAAAATCATTGAAATTGAACGAGATTTCAAGTTTTCGTTTTTCGACGATACGCGTATATGAGCGAAAAATCGTATATACGATATGAAAGAATGTTAAAAACTTTGATTCCAATATAAAATAGATGTTTGATCTTATGAAATGCAATGTTCTGAATCGATTGGTAACATTTTTCTAACTGTGGTACTAGTATTATTAAAGATTTCACGATTTTATCTTCGCATATACCGAAATTCGCGTATGTCGATTACGTTTTTCGACAATTATCATATGAAAACGCGTATTTAAACATAGTAAAAACGTTATATTCTTGTTATATTCTTTATTCTGCATCGATAGAATATAAAATCATTGAAATTGAACGAGATTTCAAGTTTTCGTTTTTCGACGATACGCGTATATGAGCGAAAAATCGTATATACGATATAAACGACTGTTAAAAACTTTGATTCCAATATAAAATAGATGTTTGATCTTATGAAATGCAATGTTCTGAATCGATTGGTAACATTTTTCTAACTGTGGCACAAGTATTATTAAAGATTTCACGATTTTATCTTCGCATATACCGAAATTCGCGTATGTCGATTACGTTTTTCGACAATTATCATATGAAAACGCGTATTTAAACATAGTAAAAACGTTATATTCTTGTTATATTCTTTATTTTGCATCGATAGAATATAAAATCATTGAAATTGAACGAGATTTCAAGTTTTCGTTTTTCGACGATACGCGTATATGAGCGAAAAATCGTATATACGATATGAAAGAATGTTAAAAACTTTGATTCCAATATAAAATAGATGTTTGATCTTATGAAATGCAATGTTCTGAATCGATTGGTAACATTTTTCTAACTGTGGCACAAGTATTATTAAAGATTTCACGATTTTATCTTCGCATATACCGAAATTCGCGTATGTCGATTACGTTTTTCGACAATTATCATATGAAAACGCGTATTTAAACATAGTAAAAACGTTATATTCTTGTTATATTCTTTATTCTGCATCGATAGAATATAAAATCATTGAAATTGAACGAGATTTCAAGTTTTCGTTTTTCGACGATACGCGTATACGAGCGAAAAATCGTATATACGATATGAAAGAATGTTAAAAACTTTGATTCCAATATAAAATAGATGTTTGATCTTATGAAATGCAATGTTCTGAATCGATTGGTAACATTTTTCTAACTGTGGCACAAGTATTATTAAAGATTTCACGATTTTATCTTCGCATATACCGAAATTCGCGTATGTCGATTACGTTTTTCGACAATTATCATATGAAAACGCGTATTTAAACATAGTAAAAACGTTATATTCTTGTTATATTCTTTATTCTGCATCGATTGAATATAAAATCATTGAAATTGAACGAGATTTCAAGTTTTCGTTTTTCGACGATACGCGTATATGAGCGAAAAATCGTATATACGATATGAAAGAATGTTAAAAACTTTGATTCCAATATAAAATAGTTGTTTGATCTTATGAAATGCAATGTTCTGAATCGATTGGTAACATTTTTCTAACTGTGGCACAAGTATTATTAAAGATTTCACGATTTTATCTTCGCATATACCGAAATTCGCGTATGTCGATTACGTTTTTCGACAATTATCATATGAAAACGCGTATTTAAACATAGTAAAAACGTTATATTCTTGTTATATTCTTTATTCTGCATCGATAGAATATAAAATCATTGAGATTGAACGAGATTTCAAGTTTTCGTTTTTCGACGATACGCGTATATGAGCGAAAAATCGTATATACGATATGAAAGAATGTTAAAAACTTTGATTCCAATATAAAATAGATGTTTGATCTTATGAAATGCAATGTTCTGAATCGATTGGTAACATTTTTCTAACTGTGGCACAAGTATTATTAAAGATTTCACGATTTTATCTTCGCATATACCGAAATTCGCGTATGTCGATTACGTTTTTCGACAATTATCATATGAAAACGCGTATTTAAACATAGTAAAAACGTTATATTCTTGTTATATTCTTTATTCTGCATCGATAGAATATAAAATCATTGAAATTGAACGAGATTTCAAGTTTTCGTTTTTCGACGATACGCGTATATGAGCGAAAAATCGTATATACGATATGAAAGAATGTTAAAAACTTTGATTCCAATATAAAATAGATGTTTGATCTTATGAAATGCAATGTTCTGAATCGATTGGTAACATTTTTCTAACTGTGGCACAAGTATTATTAAAGATTTCACGATTTTATCTTCGCATATACCGAAATTCGCGTATGTCGATTACGTTATTCGACAATTATCATATGAAAACGCGTATTTAAACATAGTAAAAACGTTATATTCTTGTTATATTCTTTATTCTGCATCGATGGAATATAAAATCATTGAAATTGAACGAGATTTCAAGTTTTCGTTTTTCGACGATACGCGTATATGAGCGAAAAATCGTATATACGATATGAAAGAATGTTAAAAACTTTGATTCCAATATAAAATAGATGTTTGATCTTATGAAATGCAATGTTCTGAATCGATTGGTAACATTTTTCTAACTGTGGCACAAGTATTATTAAAGATTTCACGATTTTATCTTCGCATATACCGAAATTCGCGTATGTCGATTACGTTTTTCGACAATTATCATATGAAAACGCGTATTTAAACATAGTAAAAACGTTATATTCTTGTTATATTCTTTATTCTGCATCGATAGAATATAAAATCATTGAAATTGAACGAGATTTCAAGTTTTCGTTTTTCGACGATACGCGTATATGAGCGAAAAATCGTATATACGATATGAAAGAATGTTAAATACTTTGATTCCAATATAAAGTAGATGTTTTATCTTATGAAATGCAATGTTCTGAATCGATTGGTAACATTTTTCTAACTGTGGCACAAGTATTATTAAAGATTTCACGATTTTATCTTCGCATATACCGAAATTCGCGTATGTCGATTACGTTTTTCGACAATTATCATATGAAAACGCTTATTTAAACATAGTAAAAACGTTATATTCTTGTTATATTCTTTAGTCTGCATCGATAGAATATAAAATCATTGAAATTGAACGAGATTTCAAGTTTTCGTTTTTCGACGATACGCGTATATGAGCGAAAAATCGTATATACGATATGAAAGAATGTTAAAAACTTTGATTCCAATATAAAATAGATGTTTGATCTTATGAAATGCAATGTTCTGAATCGATTGGTAACATTTTTCTAACTGTGGCACAAGTATTATTAAAGATTTCACGATTTTATCTTCGCATATACCGCAATTCGCGTATGTCGATTACGTTTTTCGACAATTATCATATGAAAACGCGTATTTAAACATAGTAAAAACGTTATATTCTTGTTATATTCTTTATTCTGCATCGATAGAATATAAAATCATTGAAATTGAACGAGATTTCAAGTTTTCGTTTTTCGACGATACGCGTATATGAGCGAAAAATCGTATATACGATATGAAAGAATGTTAAAAACTTTGATTCCAATATAAAATAGATGTTTGATCTTATGAAATGCAATGTTCTGAATCGATTGGTAACATTTTTCTAACTGTGGCACAAGTATTATTAAAGATTTCACGATTTTATCTTCGCATATACCGAAATTCGCGTATGTCGATTACGTTTTTCGACAATTATCATATGAAAACGCGTATTTAAACATAGTAAAAACGTTATATTCTTGTTATATTCTTTATTCTGCATCGATAGAATATAAAATCATTGAAATTGAACGAGATTTCAAGTTTTCGTTTTTCGACGATACGCGTATATGAGCGAAAAATCTTATATACGATATGAAAGAATGTTAAAAACTTTGATTCCAGTATAAAATAGATGTTTGATCTTATGAAATGCAATGTTCTGAATCGATTGGTAACATTTTTCTAACTGTGGCACAAGTATTATTAAAGATTTCACGATTTTATCTTCGCATATACCGAAATTCGCGTATGTCGATTACGTTTTTCGACAATTATCATATGAAAACGCGTATTTAAACATAGTAAAAACGTTATATTCTTGTTATATTCTTTATTCTGCATCGATAGAATATAAAATCATTGAAATTGAACGAGATTTCAAGTTTTCGTTTTTCGACGATACGCGTATATGAGCGAAAAATCGTATATACGATATGAAAGAATGTTAAAAACTTTGATTCCAATATAAAATAGATGTTTGATCTTATGAAATGCAATGTTCTGAATCGATTGGTAACATTTTTCTAACTGTGGCACAAGTATTATTAAAGATTTCACGATTTTATCTTCGCATATACCGAAATTCGCGTATGTCGATTACGTTTTTCGACAATTATCATATGAAAACGCGTATTTAAACATAGTAAAAACGTTATATTCTTGTTATATTCTTTATTCTGCATCGATAGAATATAAAATCATTGAAATTGAACGAGATTTCAAGTTTTCGTTTTTCGACGATACGCGTATATGAGCGAAAAATCGTATATACGATATGAAAGAATGTTAAAAACTTTGATTCCAATATAAAATAGATGTTTGATCTTATGAAATGCAATGTTCTGAATCGATTGGTAACATTTTTCTAACTGTGGCACAAGTATTATTAAAGATTTCACGATTTTATCTTCGCATATACCGAAATTCGCGTATGTCGATTAAGTTTTTCGACAATTATCATATGAAAACGCGTATTTAAACATAGTAAAAACGTTATATTCTTGTTATATTCTTTATTCTGCATCGATAGAATATAAAATCATTGAAATCGAACGAGATTTCAAGTTTTCGTTTTTCGACGATACGCGTATATGAGCGAAAAATCGTATATACGATATGAAAGAATGTTAAAAACTTTGATTCCAATATAAAATAGATGTTTGATCTTATGAAATGCAATGTTCTGAATCGATTGGTAACATTTTTCTAACTGTGGCACAAGTATTATTAAAGATTTCACGATTTTATCTTCGCATATACCGAAATTCGCGTATGTCGATTACGTTTTTCGACAATTATCATATGAAAACGCGTATTTAAACATAGTAAAAACGTTATATTCTTGTTATATTCTTTATTCTGCATCGATAGAATATAAAATCATTGAAATTGAACGAGATTTCAAGTTTTCGTTTTTCGACGATACGCGTATATGAGCGAAAAATCGTATATACGATATGAAAGAATGTTAAAAACTTTGATTCCAATATAAAATAGATGTTTGATCTTATGAAATGCAATGTTCTGAATCGATTGGTAACATTTTTCTAACTGTGGCACAAGTATTATTAAAGATTTCACGATTTTATCTTCGCATATACCGAAATTCGCGTATGTCGATTAAGTTTTTCGACAATTATCATATGAAAACGCGTATTTAAACATAGTAAAAACGTTATATTCTTGTTATATTCTTTATTCTGCATCGATAGAATATAAAATCATTGAAATCGAACGAGATTTCAAGTTTTCGTTTTTCGACGATACGCGTATATGAGCGAAAAATCGTATATACGATATGAAAGAATGTTAAAAACTTTGATTCCAATATAAAATAGATGTTTGATCTTATGAAATGCAATGTTCTGAATCGATTGGTAACATTTTTCTAACTGTGGCACAAGTATTATTAAAGATTTCACGATTTTATCTTCGCATATACCGAAATTCGCGTATGTCGATTACGTTTTTCGACAATTATCATATGAAAACGCGTATTTAAACATAGTAAAAACGTTATATTCTTGTTATATTCTTTATTCTGCATCGATAGAATATAAAATCATTGAAATTGAACGAGATTTCAAGTTTTCGTTTTTCGACGATACGCGTATATGAGCGAAAAATCGTATATACGATATGAAAGAATGTTAAAAACTTTGATTCCAATATAAAATAGATGTTTGATCTTATGAAATGCAATGTTCTGAATCGATTGGTAACATTTTTCTAACTGTGGCACAAGTATTATTAAAGATTTCACGATTTTATCTTCGCATATACCGAAATTCGCGTATGTCGATTACGTTTTTCGACAATTATCATATGAAAACGCGTATTTAAACATAGTAAAAACGTTATATTCTTGTTATATTCTTTATTCTGCATCGATAGAATATAAAATCATTGAAATTGAACGAGATTTCAAGTTTTCGTTTTTCGACGATACGCGTATATGAGCGAAAAATCGTATATACGATATGTAAGAATGTTAAAAACTTTGATTCCAATATAAAATAGATGTTTGATCTTATGAAATGCAATGTTCTGAATCGATTGGTAACATTTTTCTAACTGTGGCACAAGTATTATTAAAGATTTCACGATTTTATCTTCGCATATACCGAAATTCGCGTATGTCGATTACGTTTTTCGACAATTATCATATGAAAACGCGTATTTAAACATAGTAAAAACGTTATATTCTTGTTATATTCTTTATTCTGCATCGATAGAATATAAAATCATTGAAATTGAACGAGATTTCAAGTTTTCGTTTTTCGACGATACGCGTATATGAGCGAAAAATCGTATATACGATATGAAAGAATGTTAAAAACTTTGATTCCAATATAAAATAGATGTTTGATCTTATGAAATGCTATGTTCTGAATCGATTGATAACATTTTTCTAACTGTGGCACAAGTATTATTAAAGATTTCACGATTTTATCTTCGCATATACCGAAATTCGCGTATGTCGATTACGTTTTTCGACAATTATCAAATGAAAACGCGTATTTAAACATAGTAAAAACGTTATATTCTTGTTATATTCTTTATTCTGCATCGATAGAATATAAAATCATTGAAATTGAACGAGATTTCAAGTTTTCGTTTTTCGACGATACGCGTATATGAGCGAAAAATCGTATATACGATATGAAAGAATGTTAAAAACTTTGATTCCAATATAAAATAGATGTTTGATCTTATGAAATGCAATGTTCTGAATCGATTGGAAACATTTTTCTAACTGTGGCACAAGTATTATTAAAGATTTAACGATTTTATCTTCGCATATACCGAAATTCGCGTATGTCGATTACGTTTTTCGACAATTATCATATGAAAACGCGTATTTAAACATAGTAAAAACGTTATATTCTTGTTATATTCTTTATTCTGCATCGATAGAATATAAAATCATTGAAATTGAACGAGATTTCAAGTTTTCGTTTTTCGACGATACGCGTATATGAGCGAAAAATCGTACATACGATATGAAAGAATGTTAAAAACTTTGATTCCAATATAAAATAGATGTTTGATCTTATGAAATGCAATGTTCTGAATCGATTGGTAACATTTTTCTAACTGTGGCACAAGTATTATTAAAGATTTCACGATTTTATCTTCGCATATACCGAAATTCGCGTATGTCGATTACGTTTTTCGACAATTATCATATGAAAACGCGTATTTAAACATAGTAAAAACGTTATATTCTTGTTATATTCTTTATTCTGCATCGATAGAATATAAAATCATTGAAATTGAACGAGATTTCAAGTTTTCGTTTTTCGACGATACGCGTATATGAACGAAAAATCGTATATACGATATGGAAGAATGTTAAAAACTTTGATTCCAATATAAAATAGATGTTTGATCTTATGAAATGCAATGTTCTGAATCGATTGGTAACATTTTTCTAACTGTGGCACAAGTATTATTAAAGATTTCACGATTTTATCTTCGCATATACCGAAATTCGCGTATGTCGATTACGTTTTTCGACTATTATCATATGAAAACGCGTATTTAAACATAGTAAAAACGTTATATTCTTGTTATATTCTTTATTCTGCATCGATAGAATATAAAATCATTGAAATTAAACGAGATTTCAAGTTTTCGTTTTTCGACGATACGCGTATATGAGCGAAAAATCGTATATACGATATGAAAGAATGTTAAAAACTTTGATTCCAATATAAAATAGATGTTTGATCTTATGAAATGCAATGTTCTGAATCGATTGGTAACATTTTTCTAACTGTCGCACAAGTATTATTAAAGATTTCACGATTTTATCTTCGCATATACCGAAATTCGCGTATGTCGATTACGTTTTTCGACAATTATCATATGAAAACGCGTATTTAAACATAGTAAAAACGTTATATTCTTGTTATATTCTTTATTCTGCATCGATAGAATATAAAATCATTGAAATTGAACGAGATTTCAAGTTTTCGTTTTTCGACGATACGCGTATAAGAGCGAAAAATCGTATATACGATATGAAAGAATGTTAAAAACTTTGATTCCAATATAAAATAGATGTTTGATCTTATGAAATGCAATGTTCTGAATCGATTGGTAACATTTTTCTAACTGTGGCACAAGTATTATTAAAGATTTCACGATTTTATCTTCGCATATACCGAAATTCGCGTATGTCGATTACGTTTTTCGACAATTATCATATGAAAACGCGTATTTAAACATAGTAAAAACGTTATATTCTTGTTATATTCTTTATTCTGCATCGATAGAATATAAAATCATTGAAATTGAACGAGATTTCAAGTTTTCGTTTTTCGACGATACGCGTATATGAGCGAAAAATCGTATATACGATATGAAAGAATGTTAAAAACTTTGATTCCAATATAAAATAGATGTTTGATCTTATGAAATGCAATGTTCTGAATCGATTGGTAACATTTTTCTAACTGTGGCACAAGTATTATTAAAGATTTCACGATTTTATCTTCGCATATACCGAAATTCGCGTATGTCGATTACGTTTTTCGACAATTATCATATGAAAACGCGTATTTAAACATAGTAAAAACGTTATATTCTTGTTATATTCTTTATTCTGCATCGATAGAATATAAAATCATTGAAATTGAACGAGATTTCAAGTTTTCGTTTTTCGACGCTACGCGAATATGAGCGAAAAATCGTATATACGATATGAAAGAATGATAAAAACTTTGATTCCAATATAAAATAGATGTTTGATCTTATGAAATGCAATGTTCTGAATCGATTGGTAACATTTTTCTAACTGTGGCACAAGTATTATTAAAGATTTCACGATTTTATCTTCGCATATACCGAAATTCGCGTATGTCGATTACGTTTTTCGACAATTATCATATGAAAACGCGTATTTAAACATAGTAAAAACGTTATATTCTTGTTATATTCTTTATTCTGCATCGATAGAATATAAAATCATTGAAATTGAACGAGATTTCAAGTTTTCGTTTTTCGACGATACGCGTATATGAGCGAAAAATCGTATATACGATATGAAAGAATGTTAAAAACTTTGATTCCAATATAAAATAGATGTTTGATCTTATGAAATGCAATGTTCTGAATCGATTGGTAACATTTTTCTAACTGTGGCACAAGTATTATTAAAGATTTCACGATTTTATCTTCGCATATACCGAAATTCGCGTATGTCGATTACGTTTTTCGACAATTATCATATGAAAACGCGTATTTAAACATAGTAAAAACGTTATATTCTTGTTATATTCTTTATTCTGCATCGATAGAATATAAAATCATTGAAATTGAACGAGATTTCAAGTTTTCGTTTTTCGACGATACGCGTATATGAGCGAAAAATCGTATATACGATATGAAAGGATGTTAAAAACTTTGATTCCAATATAAAATAGATGTTTGATCTTATGAAATGCAATGTTCTGAATCGATTGGTAACATTTTTCTAACTGTGGCACAAGTATTATTAAAGATTTCACGATTTTATCTTCGCATATACCGAAATTCGCGTATGTCGATTACGTTTTTCGACAATTATCATATGAAAACGCGTATTTAAACATAGTAAAAACGTTATATTCTTGTTATATTCTTTATTCTGCATCGATAGAATATAAAATCATTGAAATTGAACGAGATTTCAAGTTTTCGTTTTTCGACGATACGCGTATATGAGCGAAAAATCGTATATACGATATGAAAGAATGTTAAAAACTTTGATTCCAATATAAAATAGATGTTTGATCTTATGAAATGCAATGTTCTGAATCGATTGGTAACATTTTTCTAACTGTGGCACAAGTATTATTAAAGATTTCACGATTTTATCTTCGCATATACCGAAATTCGCGTATGTCGATTACGTTTTTCGACAATTATCATATGAAAACGCGTATTTAGACATAGTAAAAACGTTATATTCTTGTTATATTCTTTATTCTGCATCGATAGAATATAAAATCATTGAAATTGAACGAGATTTCAAGTTTTCGTTTTTCGACGATACGCGTATATGAGCGAAAAATCGTATATACGATATGAAAGAATGTTAAAAACTTTGATTCCAATATAAAATAGATGTTTGATGTTATGAAATGCAATGTTCTGAATCGATTGGTAACATTTTTCTAACTGTGGCACAAGTATTATTAAAGATTTCACGATTTTATCTTCGCATATACCGAAATTCGCGTATGTCGATTAGGTTTTTCGACAATTATCATATGAAAACGCGTATTTAAACATAGTAAAAACGTTATATTCTTGTTATATTCTTTATTCTGCATCGATAGAATATAAAATCAATGAGATTGAACGAGATTTCAAGTTTTCGTTTTTCGACGATACGCGTATATGAGCGAAAAATCGTATATACGATATGAAAGGATGTTAAAAACTTTGATTCCAATATAAAATAGATGTTTGATCTTATGAAATGCAATGTTCTGAATCGATTGGTAACATTTTTCTAACTGTGGCACAAGTATTATTAAAGATTTCACGATTTTATCTTCGCATATACCGAAATTCGCGTATGTCGATTACGTTTTTCGACAATTATCATATGAAAACGCGTATTTAAACATAGTAAAAACGTTATATTCTTGTTATATTCTTTATTCTGCATCGATAGAATATAAAATCATTGAAATTGAACGAGATTTCAAGTTTTCGTTTTTCGACGATACGCGTATATGAGCGAAAAATCGTATATACGATATGAAAGAATGTTAAAAACTTTGATTCCAATATAAAATAGATGTTTGATCTTATGAAATGCAATGTTCTGAATCGATTGGTAACATTTTTCTAACTGTGGCACAAGTATTATTAAAGATTTCACGATTTTATCTTCGCATATACCGAAATTCGCGTATGTCGATTACGTTTTTCGACAATTATCATATGAAAACGCGTATTTAAACATAGTAAAAACGTTATATTCTTGTTATATTCTTTATTCTGCATCGATAGAATATAAAATCATTGAAATTGAACGAGATTTCAAGTTTTCGTTTTTCGACGCTACGCGAATATGAGCGAAAAATCGTATATACGATATGAAAGAATGATAAAAACTTTGATTCCAATATAAAATAGATGTTTGATCTTATGAAATGCAATGATCTGAATCGATTGGTAACATTTTTCTAACTGTGGCACAAGTATTATTAAAGATTTCACGATTTTATCTTCGCATATACCGAAATTCGCGTATGTCGATTACGTTTTTCGACAATTATCATATGAAAACGCGTATTTAAACATAGTAAAAACGTTATATTCTTGTTATATTCTTTATTCTGCATCGATAGAATATAAAATCATTGAAATTGAACGAGATTTCAAGTTTTCGTTTTTCGACGATACGCGTATATGAGCGAAAAATCGTATATACGATATGAAAGAATGTTAAAAACTTTGATTCCAATATAAAATAGATGTTTGATGTTATGAAATGCAATGTTCTGAATCGATTGGTAACATTTTTCTAACTGTGGCACAAGTATTATTAAAGATTTCACGATTTTATCTTCGCATATACCGAAATTCGCGTATGTCGATTACGTTTTTCGACAATTATCATATGAAAACGCGTATTTAAACATAGTAAAAACGTTATATTCTTGTTATATTCTTTATTCTGCATCGATAGAATATAAAATCATTGAAATTGAACGAGATTTCAAGTTTTCGTTTTTCGACGATACGCGTATATGAGCGATAAATCGTATATACGATATGAAAGAATGTTAAAAACTTTGATTCCAATATAAAATAGATGTTTGATCTTATGAAATGCAATGTTCTGAATCGATTGGTAACATTTTTCTAACTGTGGCACAAGTATTATTAAAGATTTCACGATTTTATTTTCGCATATACCGCAATTCGCGTATGTCGATTACGTTTTTCGACAATTATCATATGAAAACGCGTATTTAAACATAGTAAAAACGTTATATTCTTGTTATATTCTTTATTCTGCATCGATAGAATATAAAATCATTGAAATTGAACGAGATTTCAAGTTTTCGTTTTTCGACGATACGCGTATATGAGCGAAAAATCGTATATACGATATGAAAGAATGTTAAAAACTTTGATTCCAATATAAAATAGATGTTTGATCTTATGAAATGCAATGTTCTGAATCGATTGGTAACATTTTTCTAACTGTGGCACAAGTATTATTAAAGATTTCACGATTTTATCTTCGCATATACCGAAATTCGCGTATGTCGATTACGTTTTTCGACAATTATCATATGAAAACGCGTATTTAAACATAGTAAAAACGTTATATTATTGTTATATTCTTTATTCTGCATCGATAGAATATAAAATCATTGAAATTGAACGAGATTTCAAGTTTTCGTTTTTCGACGATACGCGTATATGAGCGAAAAATCGTATATACGATATGAAAGAATGTTAAAAACTTTGATTCCAATATAAAATAGATGTTTGATCTTATGAAATGCAATGTTCTGAATCGATTGGTAACATTTTTCTAACTGTGGCACAAGTATTATTAAAGATTTCACGATTTTATCTTCGCATATACCGAAATTCGCGTATGTCGATTACGTTTTTCGACAATTATCATATGAAAACGCGTATTTAAACATAGTAAAAACGTTATATTCTTGTTATATTCTTTATTCTGCATCGATTGAATATAAAATCATTGAAATTGAACGAGATTTCAAGTTTTCGTTTTTCGACGATACGCGTATATGAGCGAAAAATCGTATATACGATATGAAAGAATGTTAAAAACTTTGATTCCAATATAAAATAGTTGTTTGATCTTATGAAATGCAATGTTCTGAATCGATTGGTAACATTTTTCTAACTGTGGCACAAGTATTATTAAAGATTTCACGATTTTATCTTCGCATATACCGAAATTCGCGTATGTCGATTACGTTTTTCGACAATTATCATATGAAAACGCGTATTTAAACATAGTAAAAACGTTATATTCTTGTTATATTCTTTATTCTGCATCGATAGAATATAAAATCATTGAAATTGAACGAGATTTCAAGTTTTCGTTTTTCGACGATACGCGTATATGAGCGAAAAATCGTATATACGATATGAAAGAATGTTAAAAACTTTGATTCCAATATAAAATAGATGTTTGATCTTATGAAATGCAATGTTCTGAATCGATTGGTAACATTTTTCTAACTGTGGCACAAGTATTATTAAAGATTTCACGATTTTATTTTCGCATATACCGCAATTCGCGTATGTCGATTACGTTTTTCGACAATTATCATATGAAAACGCGTATTTAAACATAGTAAAAACGTTATATTCTTGTTATATTCTTTATTCTGCATCGATAGAATATAAAATCATTGAAATTGAACGAGATTTCAGGTTTTCGTTTTTCGACGATACGCGTATATGAGCGAAAAATCGTATATACGATATGAAAGAATGTTAAAAACTTTGATTCCAATATAAAATAGATGTTTGATCTTATGAAATGCAATGTTCTGAATCGATTGGTAACATTTTTCTAACTGTGGCACAAGTATTATTAAAGATTTCACGATTTTATCTTCGCATATACCGAAATTCGCGTATGTCGATTACGTTTTTCGACAATTATCATATGAAATCGCGTATTTAAACATAGTAAAAACGTTATATTCTTGTTATATTCTTTATTCTGCATCGATAGAATATAAAATCATTGAAATTGAACGAGATTTCAAGTTTTCGTTTTTCGACGATACGCGTATATGAGCGAAAAATCGTATATACGATATGAAAGAATGTTAAAAACTTTTATTCCAATATAAAATAGATGTTTGATCTTATGAAATGCAATGTTCTGAATCGATTGGTAACATTTTTCTAACTGTGGCACAAGTATTATTAAAGATTTCACGATTTTATCTTCGCATATACCGAAATTCGCGTATGTCGATTACGTTTTTCGACAATTATCATATGAAAACGCGTATTTAAACATAGTAAAAACGTTATATTCTTGTTATATTCTTTATTCTGCATCGATAGAATATAAAATCATTGAAATTGAACGAGATTTCAAGTTTTCGTTTTTCGACGATACGCGTATATGAGCGAAAAATCGTATATACGATATGAAAGAATGTTAAAAACTTTGATTCCAATATAAAATAGATGTTTGATCTTATGAAATGCAATGTTCTGAATCGATTGGTAACATTTTTCTAACTGTGGCACAAGTATTATTAAAGATTTCACGATTTTATCTTCGCATATACCGAAATTCGCGTATGTCGATTATGTTTTTCGACAATTATCATATGAAAACGCGTATTTAAACATAGTAAAAACGTTATATTCTTGTTATATTCTTTATTCTGCATCGATAGAATATAAAATCATTGAAATTGAACGAGATTTCAAGTTTTCGTTTTTCGACGAAACGCGTATATGAGCGAAAAATCGTATATACGATATGAAAGAATGTTAAAAACTTTGATTCCAATATAAAATAGATGTTTGATCTTATGAAATGCAATGTTCTGAATCGATTGGTAACATTTTTCTAACTGTGGCACAAGTATTATTAAAGATTTCACGATTTTATCTTCGCATATACCGAAATTCGCGTATGTCGATTACGTTTTTCGACAATTATCATATGAAAACGCGTATTTAAACATAGTAAAAACGTTATATTCTTGTTATATTCTTTATTCTGCATCGATAGAACATAAAATCATTGAAATTGAACGAGATTTCAAGTTTTCGTTTTTCGACGATACGCGTATATGAGCGAAAAATCGTATATACGATATGAAAGAATGTTAAAAACTTTGATTCCAATATAAAATAGATGTTTGATCTTATGAAATGCAATGTTCTGAATCGATTGGTAACATTTTTCTAACTGTCGCACAAGTATTATTAAAGATTTCACGATTTTATCTTCGCATATACCGAAATTCGCGTATGTCAATTACGTTTTTCGTCAATTATCATATGAAAACGCGTATTTAAACATAGTAAAAACATTATATTCTTGTTATATTCTTTATTCTGCATCGATAGAATATAAAATCATTGAAATTGAACGAGATTTCAAGTTTTCGTTTTTCGACGATACGCGTATACGAGCGAAAAATCGTATATACGATATGAAAGAATGTTAAAAACTTTGATTCCAATATAAAATAGATGTTTGATCTTATGAAATGCAATGTTTTGAATCGATTGGTAACATTTTTCTAACTGTGGCACAAGTATTATTAAAGATTTCACGATTTTATCTTCGCATATACCGAAATTCGCGTATGTCGATTACGTTTTTCGACAATTATCATATGAAAACGCGTATTTAAACATAGTAAAAACGTTATATTCTTGTTATATTCTTTATTCTGCATCGATAGAATATAAAATCATTGAAATTGAACGAGATTTCAAGTTTTCGTTTTTCGACGATACGCGTATATGAGCGAAAAATCGTATATACGATATGAAAGAATGTTAAAAACTTTGATTCCAATATAAAATAGATGTTTGATCTTATGAAATGCAATGTTCTGAATCGATTGGTAACATTTTTCTAACTGTGGCACAAGTATTATTAAAGATTTCACGATTTTATCTTCGCATATACCGAAATTCGCGTATGTCGATTACGTTATTCGACAATTATCATATGAAAACGCGTATTTAAACATAGTAAAAACGTTATATTCTTGTTATATTCTTTATTCTGCATCGATGGAATATAAAATCATTGAAATTGAACGAGATTTCAAGTTTTCGTTTTTCGACGATACGCGTATATGAGCGAAAAATCGTATATACGATATGAAAGAATGTTAAAAACTTTGATTCCAATATAAAATAGATGTTTGATCTTATGAAATGCAATGTTCTGAATCGATTGGTAACATTTTTCTAACTGTGGCACAAGTATTATTAAAGATTTCACGATTTTATCTTCGCATATACCGAAATTCGCGTATGTCGATTACGTTTTTCGACAATTATCATATGAAAACGCGTATTTAAACATAGTAAAAACGTTATATTCTTGTTATATTCTTTATTCTGCATCGATAGAATATAAAATCATTGAAATTGAACGAGATTTCAAGTTTTCGTTTTTCGACGATAAGCGTATATGAGCGAAAAATCGTATATACGATATGAAAGAATGTTAAAAACTTTGATTCCAATATAAAGTAGATGTTTGATCTTATGAAATGCAATGTTCTGAATCGATTGGTAACATTTTTCTAACTGTGGCACAAGTATTATTAAAGATTTCACGATTTTATCTTCGCATATACCGAAATTCGCGTATGTCGATTACGTTTTTCGACAATTATCATATGAAAACGCTTATTTAAACATAGTAAAAACGTTATATTCTTGTTATATTCTTTAGTCTGCATCGATAGAATATAAAATCATTGAAATTGAACGAGATTTCAAGTTTTCGTTTTTCGACGATACGCGTATATGAGCGAAAAATCGTATATACGATATGAAAGAATGTTAAAAACTTTGATTCCAATATAAAATAGATGTTTGATCTTATGAAATGCAATGTTCTGAATCGATTGGTAACATTTTTCTAACTGTGGCACAAGTATTATTAAAGATTTCACGATTTTATCTTCGCATATACCGCAATTCGCGTATGTCGATTACGTTTTTCGACAATTATCATATGAAAACGCGTATTTAAACATAGTAAAAACGTTATATTCTTGTTATATTCTTTATTCTGCATCGATAGAATATAAAATCATTGAAATTGAACGAGATTTCAAGTTTTCGTTTTTCGACGATACGCGTATATGAGCGAAAAATCGTATATACGATATGAAAGAATGTTAAAAACTTTGATTCCAATATAAAATAGATGTTTGATCTTATGAAATGCAATGTTCTGAATCGATTGGTAACATTTTTCTAACTGTGGCACAAGTATTATTAAAGATTTCACGATTTTATCTTCGCATATACCGAAATTCGCGTATGTCGATTACGTTTTTCGACAATTATCATATGAAAACGCGTATTTAAACATAGTAAAAACGTTATATTCTTGTTATATTCTTTATTCTGCATCGATAGAATATAAAATCATTGAAATTGAACGAGATTTCAAGTTTTCGTTTTTCGACGATACGCGTATATGAGCGAAAAATCGTATATACGATATGAAAGAATGTTAAAAACTTTGATTCCAATATAAAATAGATGTTTGATCTTATGAAATGCAATGTTCTGAATCGATTGGTAACATTTTTCTAACTGTGGCACAAGTATTATTAAAGATTTCACGATTTTATCTTCGCATATACCGAAATTCGCGTATGTCGATTACGTTATTCGACAATTATCATATGAAAACGCGTATTTAAACATAGTAAAAACGTTATATTCTTGTTATATTCTTTATTCTGCATCGATGGAATATAAAATCATTGAAATTGAACGAGATTTCAAGTTTTCGTTTTTCGACGATACGCGTATATGAGCGAAAAATCGTATATACGATATGAAAGAATGTTAAAAACTTTGATTCCAATATAAAATAGATGTTTGATCTTATGAAATGCAATGTTCTGAATCGATTGGTAACATTTTTCTAACTGTGGCACAAGTATTATTAAAGATTTCACGATTTTATCTTCGCATATACCGAAATTCGCGTATGTCGATTACGTTTTTCGACAATTATCATATGAAAACGCGTATTTAAACATAGTAAAAACGTTATATTCTTGTTATATTCTTTATTCTGCATCGATAGAATATAAAATCATTGAAATTGAACGAGATTTCAAGTTTTCGTTTTTCGACGATAAGCGTATATGAGCGAAAAATCGTATATACGATATGAAAGAATGTTAAAAACTTTGATTCCAATATAAAGTAGATGTTTGATCTTATGAAATGCAATGTTCTGAATCGATTGGTAACATTTTTCTAACTGTGGCACAAGTATTATTAAAGATTTCACGATTTTATCTTCGCATATACCGAAATTCGCGTATGTCGATTACGTTTTTCGACAATTATCATATGAAAACGCTTATTTAAACATAGTAAAAACGTTATATTCTTGTTATATTCTTTAGTCTGCATCGATAGAATATAAAATCATTGAAATTGAACGAGATTTCAAGTTTTCGTTTTTCGACGATACGCGTATATGAGCGAAAAATCGTATATACGATATGAAAGAATGTTAAAAACTTTGATTCCAATATAAAATAGATGTTTGATCTTATGAAATGCAATGTTCTGAATCGATTGGTAACATTTTTCTAACTGTGGCACAAGTATTATTAAAGATTTCACGATTTTATCTTCGCATATACCGCAATTCGCGTATGTCGATTACGTTTTTCGACAATTATCATATGAAAACGCGTATTTAAACATAGTAAAAACGTTATATTCTTGTTATATTCTTTATTCTGCATCGATAGAATATAAAATCATTGAAATTGAACGAGATTTCAAGTTTTCGTTTTTCGACGATACGCGTATATGAGCGAAAAATCGTATATACGATATGAAAGAATGTTAAAAACTTTGATTCCAATATAAAATAGATGTTTGATCTTATGAAATGCAATGTTCTGAATCGATTGGTAACATTTTTCTAACTGTGGCACAAGTATTATTAAAGATTTCACGATTTTATCTTCGCATATACCGAAATTCGCGTATGTCGATTACGTTTTTCGACAATTATCATATGAAAACGCGTATTTAAACATAGTAAAAACGTTATATTCTTGTTATATTCTTTATTCTGCATCGATAGAATATAAAATCATTGAAATTGAACGAGATTTCAAGTTTTCGTTTTTCGACGATACGCGTATATGAGCGAAAAATCGTATATACGATATGAAAGAATGTTAAAAACTTTGATTCCAATATAAAATAGATGTTTGATCTTATGAAATGCAATGTTCTGAATCGATTGGTAACATTTTTCTAACTGTGGCACAAGTATTATTAAAGATTTCACGATTTTATCTTCGCATATACCGAAATTCGCGTATGTCGATTACGTTTTTCGACAATTATCATATGAAAACGCGTATTTAAACATAGTAAAAACGTTATATTCTTGTTATATTCTTTATTCTGCATCGATAGAATATAAAATCATTGAAATTGAACGAGATTTCAAGTTTTCGTTTTTCGACGATACGCGTATATGAGCGAAAAATCTTATATACGATATGAAAGAATGTTAAAAACTTTGATTCCATTATAAAATAGATGTTTGATCTTATGAAATGCAATGTTCTGAATCGATTGGTAACATTTTTCTAACTGTGGCACAAGTATTATTAAAGATTTCACGATTTTATCTTCGCATATACCGAAATTCGCGTATGTCGATTACGTTTTTCGACAATTATCATATGAAAACGCGTATTTAAACATAGTAAAAACGTTATATTCTTGTTATATTCTTTATTCTGCATCGATAGAATATAAAATCATTGAAATTGAACGAGATTTCAAGTTTTCGTTTTTCGACGATACGCGTATATGAGCGAAAAATCGTATATACGATATGAAAGAATGTTAAAAACTTTGATTCCAATATAAAATAGATGTTTGATCTTATGAAATGCAATGTTCTGAATCGATTGGTAACATTTTTCTAACTGTGGCACAAGTATTATTAAAGATTTCACGATTTTATCTTCGCATATACCGAAATTCGCGTATGTCGATTACGTTTTTCGACAATTATCATATGAAAACGCGTATTTAAACATAGTAAAAACGTTATATTCTTGTTATATTCTTTATTCTGCATCGATAGAATATAAAATCATTGAAATTGAACGAGATTTCAAGTTTTCGTTTTTCGACGATACGCGTATATGAGCGAAAAATCGTATATACGATATGAAAGAATGTTAAAAACTTTGATTCCAATATAAAATAGATGTTTGATCTTATGAAATGCAATGTTCTGAATCGATTGGTAACATTTTTCTAACTGTGGCACAAGTATTATTAAAGATTTCACGATTTTATCTTCGCATATACCGAAATTCGCGTATGTCGATTAAGTTTTTCGACAATTATCATATGAAAACGCGTATTTAAACATAGTAAAAACGTTATATTCTTGTTATATTCTTTATTCTGCATCGATAGAATATAAAATCATTGAAATTGAACGAGATTTCAAGTTTTCGTTTTTCGACGATACGCGTATATGAGCGAAAAATCGTATATACGATATGAAAGAATGTTAAAAACTTTGATTCCAATATAAAATAGATGTTTGATCTTATGAAATGCAATGTTCTGAATCGATTGGTAACATTTTTCTAACTGTGGCACAAGTATTATTAAAGATTTCACGATTTTATCTTCGCATATACCGAAATTCGCGTATGTCGATTACGTTTTTCGACAATTATCATATGAAAACGCGTATTTAAACATAGTAAAAACGTTATATTCTTGTTATATTCTTTATTCTGCATCGATAGAATATAAAATCATTGAAATTGAACGAGATTTCAAGTTTTCGTTTTTCGACGATACGCGTATATGAGCGAAAAATCTTATATACGATATGAAAGAATGTTAAAAACTTTGATTCCATTATAAAATAGATGTTTGATCTTATGAAATGCAATGTTCTGAATCGATTGGTAACATTTTTCTAACTGTGGCACAAGTATTATTAAAGATTTCACGATTTTATCTTCGCATATACCGAAATTCGCGTATGTCGATTACGTTTTTCGACAATTATCATATGAAAACGCGTATTTAAACATAGTAAAAACGTTATATTCTTGTTATATTCTTTATTCTGCATCGATAGAATATAAAATCATTGAAATTGAACGAGATTTCAAGTTTTCGTTTTTCGACGATACGCGTATATGAGCGAAAAATCGTATATACGATATGAAAGAATGTTAAAAACTTTGATTCCAATATAAAATAGATGTTTGATCTTATGAAATGCAATGTTCTGAATCGATTGGTAACATTTTTCTAACTGTGGCACAAGTATTATTAAAGATTTCACGATTTTATCTTCGCATATACCGAAATTCGCGTATGTCGATTACGTTTTTCGACAATTATCATATGAAAACGCGTATTTAAACATAGTAAAAACGTTATATTCTTGTTATATTCTTTATTCTGCATCGATAGAATATAAAATCATTGAAATTGAACGAGATTTCAAGATTTCGTTTTTCGACGATACGCGTATATGAGCGAAAAATCGTATATACGATATGAAAGAATGTTAAAAACTTTGATTCCAATATAAAATAGATGTTTGATCTTATGAAATGCTATGTTCTGAATCGATTGATAACATTTTTCTAACTGTGGCACAAGTATTATTAAAGATTTCACGATTTTATCTTCGCATATACCGAAATTCGCGTATGTCGATTACGTTTTTCGACAATTATCATATGAAAACGCGTATTTAAACATAGTAAAAACGTTATATTCTTGTTATATTCTTTATTCTGCATCGATAGAATATAAAATCATTGAAATTGAACGAGATTTCAAGTTTTCGTTTTTCGACGATACGCGTATATGAGCGAAAAATCGTATATACGATATGAAAGAATGTTAAAAACTTTGATTCCAATATAAAATAGATGTTTGATCTTATGAAATGCAATGTTCTGAATCGATTGGAAACATTTTTCTAACTGTGGCACAAGTATTATTAAAGATTTAACGATTTTATCTTCGCATATACCGAAATTCGCGTATGTCGATTACGTTTTTCGACAATTATCATATGAAAACGCGTATTTAAACATAGTAAAAACGTTATATTCTTGTTATATTCTTTATTCTGCATCGATAGAATATAAAATCATTGAAATTGAACGAGATTTCAAGTTTTCGTTTTTCGACGATACGCGTATATGAGCGAAAAATCGTACATACGATATGAAAGAATGTTAAAAACTTTGATTCCAATATAAAATAGATGTTTGATCTTATGAAATGCAATGTTCTGAATCGATTGGTAACATTTTTCTAACTGTGGCACAAGTATTATTAAAGATTTCACGATTTTATCTTCGCATATACCGAAATTCGCGTATGTCGATTACGTTTTTCGACAATTATCATATGAAAACGCGTATTTAAACATAGTAAAAACGTTATATTCTTGTTATATTCTTTATTCTGCATCGATAGAATATAAAATCATTGAAATTGAACGAGATTTCAAGTTTTCGTTTTTCGACGATACGCGTATATGAACGAAAAATCGTATATACGATATGGAAGAATGTTAAAAACTTTGATTCCAATATAAAATAGATGTTTGATCTTATGAAATGCAATGTTCTGAATCGATTGGTAACATTTTTCTAACTGTGGCACAAGTATTATTAAAGATTTCACGATTTTATCTTCGCATATACCGAAATTCGCGTATGTCGATTACGTTTTTCGACTATTATCATATGAAAACGCGTATTTAAACATAGTAAAAACGTTATATTCTTGTTATATTCTTTATTCTGCATCGATAGAATATAAAATCATTGAAATTGAACGAGATTTCAAGTTTTCGTTTTTCGACGATACGCGTATATGAGCGAAAAATCGTATATACGATATGAAAGAATGTTAAAAACTTTGATTCCAATATAAAATAGATGTTTGATCTTATGAAATGCAATGTTCTGAATCGATTGGTAACATTTTTCTAACTGTCGCACAAGTATTATTAAAGATTTCACGATTTTATCTTCGCATATACCGAAATTCGCGTATGTCGATTACGTTTTTCGACAATTATCATATGAAAACGCGTATTTAAACATAGTAAAAACGTTATATTCTTGTTATATTCTTTATTCTGCATCGATAGAATATAAAATCATTGAAATTGAACGAGATTTCAAGTTTTCGTTTTTCGACGATACGCGTATATGAGCGAAAAATCGTATATACGATATGAAAGAATGTTAAAAACTTTGATTCCAATATAAAATAGATGTTTGATCTTATGAAATGCAATGTTCTGAATCGATTGGTAACATTTTTCTAACTGTGGCACAAGTATTATTAAAGATTTCACGATTTTATCTTCGCATATACCGAAATTCGCGTATGTCGATTACGTTTTTCGACAATTATCATATGAAAACGCGTATTTAAACATAGTAAAAACGTTATATTCTTGTTATATTCTTTATTCTGCATCGATAGAATATAAAATCATTGAAATTGAACGAGATTTCAAGTTTTCGTTTTTCGACGATACGCGTATATGAGCTAAAAATCGTATATACGATATGAAAGAATGTTAAAAACTTTGATTCCAATATAAAATAGATGTTTGATCTTATGAAATGCAATGTTCTGAATCGATTGGTAACATTTTTCTAACTGTGGCACAAGTATTATTAAAGATTTCACGATTTTATCTTCGCATATACCGAAATTCGCGTATGTCGATTACGTTTTTCGACAATTATCATATGAAAACGCGTATTTAAACATAGTAAAAACGTTATATTCTTGTTATATTCTTTATTCTGCATCGATAGAATATAAAATCATTGAAATTGAACGAGATTTCAAGTTTTCGTTTTTCGACGCTACGCGAATATGAGCGAAAAATCGTATATACGATATGAAAGAATGATAAAAACTTTGATTCCAATATAAAATAGATGTTTGATCTTATGAAATGCAATGATCTGAATCGATTGGTAACATTTTTCTAACTGTGGCACAAGTATTATTAAAGATTTCACGATTTTATCTTCGCATATACCGAAATTCGCGTATGTCGATTACGTTTTTCGACAATTATCATATGAAAACGCGTATTAAAACATAGTAAAAACGTTATATTCTTGTTATATTCTTTATTCTGCATCGATAGAATATAAAATCATTGAAATTGAACGAGATTTCAAGTTTTCGTTTTTCGACGATACGCGTATATGAGCGAAAAATCGTATATACGATATGAAAGAATGTTAAAAACTTTGATTCCAATATAAAATAGATGTTTGATCTTATGAAATGCAATGTTCTGAATCGATTGGTAACATTTTTCTAACTGTGGCACAAGTATTATTAAAGATTTCACGATTTTATCTTCGCATATACCGAAATTCGCGTATGTCGATTACGTTTTTCGACAATTATCATATGAAAACGCGTATTTAAACATAGTAAAAACGTTATATTCTTGTTATATTCTTTATTCTGCATCGATAGAATATAAAATCATTGAAATTGAACGAGATTTCAAGTTTTCGTTTTTCGACGATACGCGTATATGAGCGAAAAATCGTATATACGATATGAAAGAATGTTAAAAACTTTGATTCCAATATAAAATAGATGTTTGATCTTATGAAATGCAATGTTCTGAATCGATTGGTAACATTTTTCTAACTGTGGCACAAGTATTATTAAAGATTTCACGATTTTATCTTCGCATATACCGAAATTCGCGTATGTCGATTACGTTTTTCGACAATTATCATATGAAAACGCGTATTTAAACATAGTAAAAACGTTATATTCTTGTTATATTCTTTATTCTGCATCGATAGAATATAAAATCATTGAAATTGAACGAGATTTCAAGTTTTCGTTTTTCGACGATACGCGTATATGAGCGAAAAATCGTATATACGATATGAAAGAATGTTAAAAACTTTGATTCCAATATAAAATAGATGTTTGATCTTATGAAATGCAATGTTCTGAATCGATTGGTAACATTTTTCTAACTGTGGCACAAGTATTATTAAAGATTTCACGATTTTATCTTCGCATATACCGAAATTCGCGTATGTCGATTACGTTTTTCGACAATTATCATATGAAAACGCGTATTTAAACATAGTAAAAACGTTATATTCTTGTTATATTCTTTATTCTGCATCGATAGAATATAAAATCATTGAAATTGAACGAGATTTCAAGTTTTCGTTTTTCGACGATACGCGTATATGAGCGAAAAATCGTATATACGATATGAAAGAATGTTAAAAACTTTGATTCCAATATAAAATAGATGTTTGATGTTATGAAATGCAATGTTCTGAATCGATTGGTAACATTTTTCTAACTGTGGCACAAGTATTATTAAAGATTTCACGATTTTATCTTCGCATATACCGAAATTCGCGTATGTCGATTACGTTTTTCGACAATTATCATATGAAAACGCATATTTAAACATAGTAAAAACGTTATATTCTTGTTATATTCTTTATTCTGCATCGATAGAATATAAAATCATTGAAATTGAACGAGATTTCAAGTTTTCGTTTTTCGACGATACGCGTATATGAGCGAAAAATCGTATATACGATATGAAAGAATGTTAAAAACTTTGATTCCAATATAAAATAGATGTTTGATGTTATGAAATGCAATGTTCTGAATCGATTGGTAACATTTTTCTAACTGTGGCACAAGTATTATTAAAGATTTCACGATTTTATCTTCGCATATACCGAAATTCGCGTATGTCGATTAGGTTTTTCGACAATTATCATATGAAAACGCGTATTTAAACATAGTAAAAACGTTATATTCTTGTTATATTCTTTATTCTGCATCGATAGAATATAAAATCATTGAAATTGAACGAGATTTCAAGTTTTCGTTTTTCGACGATACGCGTATATGAGCGAAAAATCGTATATACGATATGAAAGGATGTTAAAAACTTTGATTCCAATATAAAATAGATGTTTGATCTTATGAAATGCAATGTTCTGAATCGATTGGTAACATTTTTCTAACTGTGGCACAAGTATTATTAAAGATTTCACGATTTTATCTTCGCATATACCGAAATTCGCGTATGTCGATTACGTTTTTCGACAATTATCATATGAAAACGCGTATTTAAACATAGTAAAAACGTTATATTCTTGTTATATTCTTTATTCTGCATCGATAGAATATAAAATCATTGAAATTGAACGAGATTTCAAGTTTTCGTTTTTCGACGATACGCGTATATGAGCGAAAAATCGTATATACGATATGAAAGAATGTTAAAAACTTTGATTCCAATATAAAATAGATGTTTGATCTTATGAAATGCAATGTTCTGAATCGATTGGTAACATTTTTCTAACTGTGGCACAAGTATTATTAAAGATTTCACGATTTTATCTTCGCATATACCGAAATTCGCGTATGTCGATTACGTTTTTCGACAATTATCATATGAAAACGCGTATTTAAACATAGTAAAAACGTTATATTCTTGTTATATTCTTTATTCTGCATCGATAGAATATAAAATCATTGAAATTGAACGAGATTTCAAGTTTTCGTTTTTCGACGCTACGCGAATATGAGCGAAAAATCGTATATACGATATGAAAGAATGATAAAAACTTTGATTCCAATATAAAATAGATGTTTGATCTTATGAAATGCAATGATCTGAATCGATTGGTAACATTTTTCTAACTGTGGCACAAGTATTATTAAAGATTTCACGATTTTATCTTCGCATATACCGAAATTCGCGTATGTCGATTACGTTTTTCGACAATTATCATATGAAAACGCGTATTTAAACATAGTAAAAACGTTATATTCTTGTTATATTCTTTATTCTGCATCGATAGAATATAAAATCAATGAAATTGAACGAGATTTCAAGTTTTCGTTTTTCGACGATACGCGTATATGAGCGAAAAATCGTATATACGATATGAAAGAATGTTAAAAACTTTGATTCCAATATAAAATAGATGTTTGATGTTATGAAATGCAATGTTCTGAATCGATTGGTAACATTTTTCTAACTGTGGCACAAGTATTATTAAAGATTTCACGATTTTATCTTCGCATATACCGAAATTCGCGTATGTCGATTACGTTTTTCGACAATTATCATATGAAAACGCGTATTTAAACATAGTAAAAACGTTATATTCTTGTTATATTCTTTATTCTGCATCGATAGAATATAAAATCATTGAAATTGAACGAGATTTCAAGTTTTCGTTTTTCGACGATACGCGTATATGAGCGATAAATCGTATATACGATATGAAAGAATGTTAAAAACTTTGATTCCAATATAAAATAGATGTTTGATCTTATGAAATGCAATGTTCTGAATCGATTGGTAACATTTTTCTAACTGTGGCACAAGTATTATTAAAGATTTCACGATTTTATTTTCGCATATACCGCAATTCGCGTATGTCGATTACGTTTTTCGACAATTATCATATGAAAACGCGTATTTAAACATAGTAAAAACGTTATATTCTTGTTATATTCTTTATTCTGCATCGATAGAATATAAAATCATTGAAATTGAACGAGATTTCAAGTTTTCGTTTTTCGACGATACGCGTATATGAGCGAAAAATCGTATATACGATATGAAAGAATGTTAAAAACTTTGATTCCAATATAAAATAGATGTTTGATCTTATGAAATGCAATGTTCTGAATCGATTGGTAACATTTTTCTAACTGTGGCACAAGTATTATTAAAGATTTCACGATTTTATCTTCGCATATACCGAAATTCGCGTATGTCGATTACGTTTTTCGACAATTATCATATGAAAACGCGTATTTAAACATAGTAAAAACGTTATATTCTTGTTATATTCTTTATTCTGCATCGATAGAATATAAAATCATTGAAATTGAACGAGATTTCAAGTTTTCGTTTTTCGACGATACGCGTATATGAGCGAAAAATCGTATATACGATATGAAAGAATGTTAAAAACTTTGATTCCAATATAAAATAGATGTTTGATCTTATGAAATGCAATGTTCTGAATCGATTGGTAACATTTTTCTAACTGTGGCACAAGTATTATTAAAGATTTCACGATTTTATCTTCGCATATACCGAAATTCGCGTATGTCGATTACGTTTTTCGACAATTATCATATGAAAACGCGTATTTAAACATAGTAAAAACGTTATATTCTTGTTATATTCTTTATTCTGCATCGATTGAATATAAAATCATTGAAATTGAACGAGATTTCAAGTTTTCGTTTTTCGACGATACGCGTATATGAGCGAAAAATCGTATATACGATATGAAAGAATGTTAAAAACTTTGATTCCAATATAAAATAGTTGTTTGATCTTATGAAATGCAATGTTCTGAATCGATTGGTAACATTTTTCTAACTGTGGCACAAGTATTATTAAAGATTTCACGATTTTATCTTCGCATATACCGAAATTCGCGTATGTCGATTACGTTTTTCGACAATTATCATATGAAAACGCGTATTTAAACATAGTAAAAACGTTATATTCTTGTTATATTCTTTATTCTGCATCGATAGAATATAAAATCATTGAAATTGAACGAGATTTCAAGTTTTCGTTTTTCGACGATACGCGTATATGAGCGAAAAATCGTATATACGATATGAAAGAATGTTAAAAACTTTGATTCCAATATAAAATAGATGTTTGATCTTATGAAATGCAATGTTCTGAATCGATTGGTAACATTTTTCTAACTGTGGCACAAGTATTATTAAAGATTTCACGATTTTATTTTCGCATATACCGCAATTCGCGTATGTCGATTACGTTTTTCGACAATTATCATATGAAAACGCGTATTTAAACATAGTAAAAACGTTATATTCTTGTTATATTCTTTATTCTGCATCGATAGAATATAAAATCATTGAAATTGAACGAGATTTCAGGTTTTCGTTTTTCGACGATACGCGTATATGAGCGAAAAATCGTATATACGATATGAAAGAATGTTAAAAACTTTGATTCCAATATAAAATAGATGTTTGATCTTATGAAATGCAATGTTCTGAATCGATTGGTAACATTTTTCTAACTGTGGCACAAGTATTATTAAAGATTTCACGATTTTATCTTCGCATATACCGAAATTCGCGTATGTCGATTACGTTTTTCGACAATTATCATATGAAAACGCGTATTTAAACATAGTAAAACCGTTATATTCTTGTTATATTCTTTATTCTGCATCGATAGAATATAAAATCATTGAAATTGAACGAGATTTCAAGTTTTCGTTTTTCGACGATACGCGTATATGAGCGAAAAATCGTATATACGATATGAAAGAATGTTAAAAACTTTGATTCCAATATAAAATAGATGTTTGATCTTATGAAGTGCAATGTTCTGAATCGATTGGTAACATTTTTCTAACTGTGGCACAAGTATTATTAAAGATTTCACGATTTTATCTTCGCATATACCGAAATTCGCGTATGTCGATTACGTTTTTCGACAATTATTATATGAAAACGCGTATTTAAACATAGTTAAAACGTTATCTTCTTGTTATATTCTTTATTCTGCATCGATAGAATATAAAATCATTGAAATTGAACGAGATTTCAAGTTTTCGTTTTTCGTCGATACGCGTATATGAGCGAAAAATCGTATATACGATATGAAAGAATGTTAAAAACTTTGATTCCAATATAAAATAGATGTTTGATCTTATGAAATGCAATGTTCTGAATCGATTGGTAACATTTTTCTAACTGTGGCACAAGTATTATTAAAGATTTCACGATTTCATCTTCGCATATACCGAAATTCGCGTATGTCGATTACGTTTTTCGACAATTATCATATGAAAACGCGTTTTTAAACATAGTAAAAACGATATATTCTTGTTATATTCTTTATTCTGCATCGATAGAATATAAAATCATTGAAATTGAACGAGATTTCAAGTTTTCGTTTTTCGACGATACGCGTATATGAGCGAAAAATCGTATATACGATATGAAAGAATGTTAAAAACTTTGATTCCAATATAAAATAGATGTTTGATCTTATGAAATGCAATGTTCTGAATCGATTGGTAACATTTTTCTAACTGTGGCACAAGTATTATTAAAGATTTCACGATTTTATCTTCGCATATACCGAAATTCGCGTATGTCGATTACGTTTTTCGACAATTATCATATGAAAACGCGTATTTAAACATAGTAAAAACGTTATATTCTTGTTATATTCTTTATTCTGCATCGATAGAATATAAAATCATTGAAATTGAACGAGATTTCAAGTTTTCGTTTTTCGACGATACGCGTATATGAGCGAAAAATCGTATATACGATATGAAAGAATGTTAAAAACTTTGATTCCAATATAAAATAGATGTTTGATCTTATGAAATGCAATGTTCTGAATCGATTGGTAACATTTTTCTAACTGTGGCACAAGTATTATTAAAGATTTCACGATTTTATCTTCGCATATACCGAAATTCGCGTATGTCGATTACGTTTTTCGACAATTATCATATGAAAACGCGTATTTAAACATAGTAAAAACGTTATATTCTTGTTATATTCTTTATTCTGCATCGATAGAATATAAAATCATTGAAATTGAACGAGATTTCAAGTTTTCGTTTTTCGACGATACGCGTATATGAGCGAAAAATCGTATATACGATATGAAAGAATGTTAAAAACTTTGATTCCAATATAAAATAGATGTTTGATCTTATGAAATGCAATGTTCTGAATCGATTGGTAACATTTTTCTAACTGTGGCACAAGTATTATTAAAGATTTCACGATTTTATCTTCGCATATACCGAAATTCGCGTATGTCGATTACGTTTTTCGACAATTATCATATGAAAACGCGTATTTAAACATAGTAAAAACGTTATATTCTTGTTATATTCTTTATTCTGCATCGATAGAATATAAAATCATTGAAATTGAACGAGATTTCAAGTTTTCGTTTTTCGACGATACGCGTATATGAGCGAAAAATCGTATATACGTTATGAAAGAATGTTAAAAACTTTGATTCCAATATAAAATAGATGTTTGATCTTATGAAATGCAATGTTCTGAATCGATTGGTAACATTTTTCTAACTGTGGCACAAGTATTATTAAAGATTTCACGATTTTATCTTCGCATATACCGAAATTCGCGTATGTCGATTACGTTTTTCGACAATTATCATATGAAAACGCGTATTTAAACATAGTAAAAACGTTATATTCTTGTTATATTCTTTATTCTGCATCGATAGAATATAAAATCATTGAAATTGAACGAGATTTCAAGTTTTTGTTTTTCGACGATACGCGTATATGAGCGAAAAATCGTATATACGATATGAAAGAATGTTAAAAACTTTGATTCCAATATAAAATAGATGTTTGATCTTATGAAATGCAATGTTCTGAATCGATTGGTAACATTTTTCTAACTGTGGCACAAGTATTATTAAAGATTTCACGATTTTATCTTCGCATATACCGAAATTCGCGTATGTCGATTAAGTTTTTCGACAATTATCATATGAAAACGCGTATTTAAACATAGTAAAAACGTTATATTCTTGTTATATTCTTTATTCTGCATCGATAGAATATAAAATCATTGAAATTGAACGAGATTTCAAGTTTTCGTTTTTTGACGATACGCGTATATGAGCGAAAAATCGTATATACGATATGAAAGAATGTTAAAAACTTTGATTCCAATATAAAATAGATGTTTGATCTTATGAAATGCAATTTTCTGAATCGATTAGTAACATTTTTCTAACTGTGGCACAAGTATTATTAAAGATTTCACGATTTTATCTTCGCATATACCGAAATTCGCGTATGTCGATTACGTTTTTCGACAATTATCATATGAAAACACGTATTTAAACATAGTAAAAACGTTATATTCTTGTTATATTCTTTATTCTGCATCGATAGAACATAAAATCATTGAAATTGAACGAGATTTCAAGTTTTCGTTTTTCGACGATACGCGTATATGAGCGAAAAATCGTATATACGATATGAAAGAATGTTAAAAACTTTGATTCCAATATAAAATAGATGTTTGATCTTATGAAATGCAATGTTCTGAATCGATTGGTAACATTTTTCTAACTGTGGCACAAGTATTATTAAAGATTTCACGATTTTATCATCGCATATACCGAAATTCGCGTATGTCGATTACGTTTTTCGACAATTATCATATGAAAACGCGTATTTAAACATAGTAAAAACGTTATATTCTTGTTATATTCTTTATTCTGCATCGATAGAATATAAAATCATTGAAATTGAACGAGATTTCAAGTTTTCGTTTTTCGACGATACGCGTATATGAGCGAAAAATCGTATATACGATATGAAAGAATGTTAAAAACTTTGATTCCAATATAAAATAGATGTTTGATCTTATGAAATGCAATGTTCTGAATCGATTGGTAACATTTTTCTAACTGTGGCACAAGTATTATTAAAGATTTCACGATTTTATCTTCGCATATACCGAAATTCGCGTATGTCGATTACGTTTTTCGACAATTATCATATGAAAACGCGTATTTAAACATAGTAAAAACGTTATATTCTTGTTATATTCTTTATTCTGCATCGATAGAATATAAAATCATTGAAATTGAACGAGATTTCAAGTTTTCGTTTTTCGACGATACGCGTATATGAGCGAAAAATCGTATATACGATATGAAAGAATGTTAAAAACTTTGATTCCAATATAAAATAGATGTTTGATCTTATGAAATGCAATGTTCTGAATCGATTGGTAACATTTTTCTAACTGTGGCACAAGTATTATTAAAGATTTCACGATTTTATCTTCGCATATACCGAAATTCGCGTATGTCGATTACGTTTTTCGACAATTATCATATGAAAACGCGTATTTAAACATAGTAAAAACGTTATATTCTTGATATATTCTTTATTCTGCATCGATAGAATATAAAATCATTGAAATTGAACGAGATTTCAAGTTTTCGTTTTTCGACGATACGCGTATATGAGCGAAAAATCGTATATACGATATGAAAGAATGTTAAAAACTTTGATTCCAATATAAAATAGATGTTTGGTCTTATGAAATGCAATGTTCTGAATCGATTGGTAACATTTTTCTAACTGTGGCACAAGTATTATTAAAGATTTCACGATTTTATCTTCGCATATACCGAAATTCGCGTATGTCGATTAGGTTTTTCGACAATTATCATATGAAAACGCGTATTTAAACATAGTAAAAACGTTATATTCTTGTTATATTCTTTATTCTGCATCGATAGAATATAAAATCATTGAAATTGAACGAGATTTCAAGTTTTCGTTTTTCGACGATACGCGTATATGAGCGAAAAATCGTATATACGATATGAAAGAATGTTAAAAACTTTGATTCCAATATAAAATAGATGTTTGATCTTATGAAATGCAATGTTCTGAATCGATTGGAAACATTTTTCTAACTGTGGCACAAGTATTATTAAAGATTTCACGATTTTATCTTCGCATATACCGAAATTCGCGTATGTCGATTACGTTTTTCGACAATTATCATATGAAAACACGTATTTAAACATAGTAAAAACGTTATATTCTTGATATATTCTTTATTCTGCATCGATAGAATATAAAATCAATGAAATTGAACGAGATTTCAAGTTTTCGTTTTTCGACGATACGCGTATATGAGCGAAAAATCGTATATACGATATGAAAGAATGTTAAAAACTTTGATTCCAATATAAAATAGATGTTTGATCTTATGAAATGCAATGTTCTGAATCGATTGGTAACATTTTTCTAACTGTGGCACAAGTATTATTAAAGATTTCACGATTTTATCATCGCATATACCGAAATTCGCGTATGTCGATTACGTTTTTCGACAATTATCATATGAAAACGCGTATTTAAACATAGTAAAAACGTTATATTCTTGTTATATTCTTTATTCTGCATCGATAGAATATAAAATCATTGAAATTGAACGAGATTTCAAGTTTTCGTTTTTCGACGATACGCGTATATGAGCGAAAAATCGTATATACGATATGAAAGAATGTTAAAAACTTTGATTCCAATATAAAATAGATGTTTGATCTTATGAAATGCAATGTTCTGAATCGATTGGTAACATTTTTCTAACTGTGGCACAAGTATTATTAAAGATTTCACGATTTTATCTTCGCATATACCGAAATTCGCGTATGTCGATTACGTTTTTCGACAATTGTCATATGAAAACGCGTATTTAAACATAGTAAAAACGTTATATTCTTGTTATATTCTTTATTCTGCATCGATAGAATATAAAATCATTGAAATTGAACGAGATTTCAAGTTTTCGTTTTTCGACGATACGCGTATATGAGCGAAAAATCGTATATACGATATGAAAGAATGTTAAAAACTTTGATTCCAATATAAAATAGATGTTTGATCTTATGAAATGCAATGTTCTGAATCGATTGGTAACATTTTTCTAACTGTGGCACAAGTATTATTAAAGATTTCACGATTTTATCTTCGCATATACCGAAATTCGCGTATGTCGATTACGTTTTTCGACAATTATCATATGAAAACGCGTATTTAAACATAGTAAAAACGTTATATTCTTGATATATTCTTTATTCTGCATCGATAGAATATAAAATCATTGAAATTGAACGAGATTTCAAGTTTTCGTTTTTCGACGATACGCGTATATGAGCGAAAAATCGTATATACGATATGAAAGAATGTTAAAAACTTTGATTCCAATATAAAATAGATGTTTGGTCTTATGAAATGCAATGTTCTGAATCGATTGGTAACATTTTTCTAACTGTGGCACAAGTATTATTAAAGATTTCACGATTTTATCTTCGCATATACCGAAATTCGCGTATGTCGATTAGGTTTTTCGACAATTATCATATGAAAACGCGTATTTAAACATAGTAAAAACGTTATATTCTTGTTATATTCTTTATTCTGCATCGATAGAATATAAAATCATTGAAATTGAACGAGATTTCAAGTTTTCGTTTTTCGACGATACGCGTATATGAGCGAAAAATCGTATATACGATATGAAAGAATGTTAAAAACTTTGATTCCAATATAAAATAGATGTTTGATCTTATGAAATGCAATGTTCTGAATCGATTGGAAACATTTTTCTAACTGTGGCACAAGTATTATTAAAGATTTCACGATTTTATCTTCGCATATACCGAAATTCGCGTATGTCGATTAGGTTTTTCGACAATTATCATATGAAAACACGTATTTAAACATAGTAAAAACGTTATATTCTTGATATATTCTTTATTCTGCATCGATAGAATATAAAATCATTGAAATTGAACGAGATTTCAAGTTTTCGTTTTTCGACGATACGCGTATATGAGCGAAAAATCGTATATACGATATGAAAGAATGTTAAAAACTTTGATTCCAATATAAAATAGATGTTTGATCTTATGAAATGCAATGTTCTGAATCGATTGGTAACATTTTTCTAACTGTGGCACAAGTATTATTAAAGATTTCACGATTTTATCTTCGCATATACCGAAATTCGCGTATGTCGATTACGTTTTTCGACAATTATCATATGAAAACGCGTATTTAAACATAGTAAAAACGTTATATTCTTGATATATTCTTTATTCTGCATCGATAGAATATAAAATCATTGAAATTGAACGAGATTTCAAGTTTTCGTTTTTCGACGATACGCGTATATGAGCGAAAAATCGTATATACGATATGAAAGAATGTTAAAAACTTTGATTCCAATATAAAATAGATGTTTGGTCTTATGAAATGCAATGTTCTGAATCGATTGGTAACATTTTTCTAACTGTGGCACAAGTATTATTAAAGATTTCACGATTTTATCTTCGCATATACCGAAATTCGCGTATGTCGATTAGGTTTTTCGACAATTATCATATGAAAACGCGTATTTAAACATAGTAAAAACGTTATATTCTTGTTATATTCTTTATTCTGCATCGATAGAATATAAAATCATTGAAATTGAACGAGATTTCAAGTTTTCGTTTTTCGACGATACGCGTATATGAGCGAAAAATCGTATATACGATATGAAAGAATGTTAAAAACTTTGATTCCAATATAAAATAGATGTTTGATCTTATGAAATGCAATGTTCTGAATCGATTGGTAACATTTTTCTAACTGTAGCACAAGTATTATTAAAGATTTCACGATTTTATCTTCGCATATACCGAAATTCGCGTATGTCGATTACGTTTTTCGACAATTATCATATGAAAACACGTATTTAAACATAGTAAAAACGTTATATTCTTGATATATTCTTTATTCTGCATCGATAGAATATAAAATCATTGAAATTGAACGAGATTTCAAGTTTTCGTTTTTCGACGATACGCATATATGAGCGAAAAATCGTATATACGATATGAAAGAATGTTAAAAACTTTGATTCCAATATAAAATAGATGTTTGGTCTTATGAAATGCAATGTTCTGAATCGATTGGTAACATTTTTCTAACTGTGGCACAAGTATTATTAAAGATTTCACGATTTTATCTTCGCATATACCGAAATTCGCGTATGTCGATTACGTTTTTCGACAATTATCATATGAAAACGCGTATTTAAACATAGTAAAAACGTTATATTCTTGTTATATTCTTTATTCTGCATCGATAGAATATAAAATCATTGAAATTGAACGAGATTTCAAGTTTTCGTTTTTCGACGATACGCGTATATGAGCGAAAAATCGTATATACGATATGAAAGAATGTTAAAAACTTTGATTCCAATATAAAATAGATGTTTGATCTTATGAAATGCAATGTTCTGAATCGATTGGTAACATTTTTCTAACTGTGGCACAAGTATTATTAAAGATTTCACGATTTTATCTTCGCATATACCGTAATTCGCGTATGTCGATTACGTTTTTCGACAATTATCATATGAAAACGCGTATTTAAACATAGTAAACACGTTATATTCTTGTTATATTCTTTATTCTGCATCGATAGAATATAAAATCATTGAAATTGAACGAGATTTCAAGTTTTCGTTTTTCGACGATACGCGTATATGAGCGAAAAATCGTATATACGATATGAAAGAATGTTAAAAACTTTGATTCCAATATAAAATAGTTGTTTGATCTTATGAAATGCAATTTTCTGAATCGATTAGTAACATTTTTCTAACTGTGGCACAAGTATTATTAAAGATTTCACGATTTTATCTTCGCATATACCGAAATTCGCGTATGTCGATTACGTTTTTCGACAATTATCATATGAAAACACGTATTTAAACATAGTAAAAACGTTATATTCTTGTTATATTCTTTATTCTGCATCGATAGAATATAAAATCATTGAAATTGAACGAGATTTCAAGTTTTCGTTTTTCGACGATACGCGTATATGAGCGAAAAATCGTATATACGATATGAAAGAATGTTAAAAACTTTGATTCCAATATAAAATAGATGTTTGATCTTATGAAATGCAATGTTCTGAATCGATTGGTAACATTTTTCTAACTGTGGCACAAGTATTATTAAAGATTTCACGATTTTATCTTCGCATATACCGAAATTCGCGTATGTCGATTAGGTTTTTCGACAATTATCATATGAAAACGCGTATTTAAACATAGTAAAAACGTTATATTCTTGTTATATTCTTTATTCTGCATCGATAGAATATAAAATCATTGAAATTGAACGAGATTTCAAGTTTTCGTTTTTCGACGATACGCGTATATGAGCGAAAAATCGTATATACGATATGAAAGAATGTTAAAAACTTTGATTCCAATATAAAATAGATGTTTGATCTTATGAAATGCAATGTTCTGAATCGATTGGAAACATTTTTCTAACTGTGGCACAAGTATTATTAAAGATTTCACGATTTTATCTTCGCATATACCGAAATTCGCGTATGTCGATTACGTTTTTCGACAATTATCATATGAAAACACGTATTTAAACATAGTAAAAACGTTATATTCTTGATATATTCTTTATTCTGCATCGATAGAATATAAAATCATTGAAATTGAACGAGATTTCAAGTTTTCGTTTTTCGACGATACGCGTATATGAGCGAAAAATCGTATATACGATATGAAAGAATGTTAAAAACTTTGATTCCAATATAAAATAGATGTTTGATCTTATGAAATGCAATGTTCTGAATCGATTGGTAACATTTTTCTAACTGTGGCACAAGTATTATTAAAGATTTCACGATTTTATCATCGCATATACCGAAATTCGCGTATGTCGATTACGTTTTTCGACAATTATCATATGAAAACGCGTATTTAAACATAGTAAAAACGTTATATTCTTGTTATATTCTTTATTCTGCATCGATAGAATATAAAATCATTGAAATTGAACGAGATTTCAAGTTTTCGTTTTTCGACGATACGCGTATATGAGCGAAAAATCGTATATACGATATGAAAGAATGTTAAAAACTTTGATTCCAATATAAAATAGATGTTTGATCTTATGAAATGCAATGTTCTGAATCGATTGGTAACATTTTTCTAACTGTGGCACAAGTATTATTAAAGATTTCACGATTTTATCTTCGCATATACCGAAATTCGCGTATGTCGATTACGTTTTTCGACAATTATCATATGAAAACGCGTATTTAAACATAGTAAAAACGTTATATTCTTGTTATATTCTTTATTCTGCATCGATAGAATATAAAATCATTGAAATTGAACGAGATTTCAAGTTTTCGTTTTTCGACGATACGCGTATATGAGCGAAAAATCGTATATACGATATGAAAGAATGTTAAAAACTTTGATTCCAATATAAAATAGATGTTTGATCTTATGAAATGCAATGTTCTGAATCGATTGGTAACATTTTTCTAACTGTGGCACAAGTATTATTAAAGATTTCACGATTTTATCTTCGCATATACCGAAATTCGCGTATGTCGATTACGTTTTTCGACAATTATCATATGAAAACGCGTATTTAAACATAGTAAAAACGTTATATTCTTGATATATTCTTTATTCTGCATCGATAGAATATAAAATCATTGAAATTGAACGAGATTTCAAGTTTTCGTTTTTCGACGATACGCGTATATGAGCGAAAAATCGTATATACGATATGAAAGAATGTTAAAAACTTTGATTCCAATATAAAATAGATGTTTGGTCTTATGAAATGCAATGTTCTGAATCGATTGGTAACATTTTTCTAACTGTGGCACAAGTATTATTAAAGATTTCACGATTTTATCTTCGCATATACCGAAATTCGCGTATGTCGATTAGGTTTTTCGACAATTATCATATGAAAACGCGTATTTAAACATAGTAAAAACGTTATATTCTTGTTATATTCTTTATTCTGCATCGATAGAATATAAAATCATTGAAATTGAACGAGATTTCAAGTTTTCGTTTTTCGACGATACGCGTATATGAGCGAAAAATCGTATATACGATATGAAAGAATGTTAAAAACTTTGATTCCAATATAAAATAGATGTTTGATCTTATGAAATGCAATGTTCTGAATCGATTGGAAACATTTTTCTAACTGTGGCACAAGTATTATTAAAGATTTCACGATTTTATCTTCGCATATACCGAAATTCGCGTATGTCGATTAGGTTTTTCGACAATTATCATATGAAAACACGTATTTAAACATAGTAAAAACGTTATATTCTTGATATATTCTTTATTCTGCATCGATAGAATATAAAATCATTGAAATTGAACGAGATTTCAAGTTTTCGTTTTTCGACGATACGCGTATATGAGCGAAAAATCGTATATACGATATGAAAGAATGTTAAAAACTTTGATTCCAATATAAAATAGATGTTTGATCTTATGAAATGCAATGTTCTGAATCGATTGGTAACATTTTTCTAACTGTGGCACAAGTATTATTAAAGATTTCACGATTTTATCTTCGCATATACCGAAATTCGCGTATGTCGATTACGTTTTTCGACAATTATCATATGAAAACGCGTATTTAAACATAGTAAAAACGTTATATTCTTGATATATTCTTTATTCTGCATCGATAGAATATAAAATCATTGAAATTGAACGAGATTTCAAGTTTTCGTTTTTCGACGATACGCGTATATGAGCGAAAAATCGTATATACGATATGAAAGAATGTTAAAAACTTTGATTCCAATATAAAATAGATGTTTGGTCTTATGAAATGCAATGTTCTGAATCGATTGGTAACATTTTTCTAACTGTGGCACAAGTATTATTAAAGATTTCACGATTTTATCTTCGCATATACCGAAATTCGCGTATGTCGATTAGGTTTTTCGACAATTATCATATGAAAACGCGTATTTAAACATAGTAAAAACGTTATATTCTTGTTATATTCTTTATTCTGCATCGATAGAATATAAAATCATTGAAATTGAACGAGATTTCAAGTTTTCGTTTTTCGACGATACGCGTATATGAGCGAAAAATCGTATATACGATATGAAAGAATGTTAAAAACTTTGATTCCAATATAAAATAGATGTTTGATCTTATGAAATGCAATGTTCTGAATCGATTGGTAACATTTTTCTAACTGTAGCACAAGTATTATTAAAGATTTCACGATTTTATCTTCGCATATACCGAAATTCGCGTATGTCGATTACGTTTTTCGACAATTATCATATGAAAACACGTATTTAAACATAGTAAAAACGTTATATTCTTGATATATTCTTTATTCTGCATCGATAGAATATAAAATCATTGAAATTGAACGAGATTTCAAGTTTTCGTTTTTCGACGATACGCATATATGAGCGAAAAATCGTATATACGATATGAAAGAATGTTAAAAACTTTGATTCCAATATAAAATAGATGTTTGGTCTTATGAAATGCAATGTTCTGAATCGATTGGTAACATTTTTCTAACTGTGGCACAAGTATTATTAAAGATTTCACGATTTTATCTTCGCATATACCGAAATTCGCGTATGTCGATTACGTTTTTCGACAATTATCATATGAAAACGCGTATTTAAACATAGTAAAAACGTTATATTCTTGTTATATTCTTTATTCTGCATCGATAGAATATAAAATCATTGAAATTGAACGAGATTTCAAGTTTTCGTTTTTCGACGATACGCGTATATGAGCGAAAAATCGTATATACGATATGAAAGAATGTTAAAAACTTTGATTCCAATATAAAATAGATGTTTGATCTTATGAAATGCAATGTTCTGAATCGATTGGTAACATTTTTCTAACTGTGGCACAAGTATTATTAAAGATTTCACGATTTTATCTTCGCATATACCGTAATTCGCGTATGTCGATTACGTTTTTCGACAATTATCATATGAAAACGCGTATTTAAACATAGTAAACACGTTATATTCTTGTTATATTCTTTATTCTGCATCGATAGAATATAAAATCATTGAAATTGAACGAGATTTCAAGTTTTCGTTTTTCGACGATACGCGTATATGAGCGAAAAATCGTATATACGATATGAAAGAATGTTAAAAACTTTGATTCCAATATAAAATAGTTGTTTGATCTTATGAAATGCAATTTTCTGAATCGATTAGTAACATTTTTCTAACTGTGGCACAAGTATTATTAAAGATTTCACGATTTTATCTTCGCATATACCGAAATTCGCGTATGTCGATTACGTTTTTCGACAATTATCATATGAAAACACGTATTTAAACATAGTAAAAACGTTATATTCTTGTTATATTCTTTATTCTGCATCGATAGAATATAAAATCATTGAAATTGAACGAGATTTCAAGTTTTCGTTTTTCGACGATACGCGTATATGAGCGAAAAATCGTATATACGATATGAAAGAATGTTAAAAACTTTGATTCCAATATAAAATAGATGTTTGATCTTATGAAATGCAATGTTCTGAATCGATTGGTAACATTTTTCTAACTGTGGCACAAGTATTATTAAAGATTTCACGATTTTATCTTCGCATATACCGAAATTCGCGTATGTCGATTACGTTTTTCGACAATTATCATATGAAAACGCGTATTTAAACATAGTAAAAACGTTATATTCTTGTTATATTCTTTATTCTGCATCGATAGAATATAAAATCAATGAAATTGAACGAGATTTCAAGTTTTCGTTTTTCGACGATACGCGTATATGAGCGAAAAATCGTATATACGATATGAAAGAATGTTAAAAACTTTGATTCCAATATAAAATAGATGTTTGATCTTATGAAATGCAATGTTCTGAATCGATTGGTAACATTTTTCTAACTGTGGCACAAGTATTATTAAAGATTTCACGATTTTATCTTCGCATATACCGAAATTCGCGTATGTCGATTACGTTTTTCGACAATTATCATATGAAAACGCGTATTTAAACATAGTAAAAACGTTATATTCTTGATATATTCTTTATTCTGCATCGATAGAATATAAAATCATTGAAATTGAACGAGATTTCAAGTTTTCGTTTTTCGACGATACGCGTATATGAGCGAAAAATCGTATATACGATATGAAAGAATGTTAAAAACTTTGATTCCAATATAAAATAGATGTTTGATCTTATGAAATGCAATGTTCTGAATCGATTGGTAACATTTTTCTAACTGTGGCACAAGTATTATTAAAGATTTCACGATTTTATCTTCGCATATACCGAAATTCGCGTATGTCGATTACGTTTTTCGACAATTATCATATGAAAACGCGTATTTAAACATAGTAAAAACGTTATATTCTTGATATATTCTTTATTCTGCATCGATAGAATATAAAATCATTGAAATTGAACGAGATTTCAAGTTTTCGTTTTTCGACGATACGCGTATATGAGCGAAAAATCGTATATACGATATGAAAGAATGTTAAAAACTTTGATTCCAATATAAAATAGATGTTTGGTCTTATGAAATGCAATGTTCTGAATCGATTGGTAACATTTTTCTAACTGTGGCACAAGTATTATTAAAGATTTCACGATTTTATCTTCGCATATACCGAAATTCGCGTATGTCGATTAGGTTTTTCGACAATTATCATATGAAAACGCGTATTTAAACATAGTAAAAACGTTATATTCTTGTTATATTCTTTATTCTGCATCGATAGAATATAAAATCATTGAAATTGAACGAGATTTCAAGTTTTCGTTTTTCGACGATACGCGTATATGAGCGAAAAATCGTATATACGATATGAAAGAATGTTAAAAACTTTGATTCCAATATAAAATAGATGTTTGATCTTATGAAATGCAATGTTCTGAATCGATTGGTAACATTTTTCTAACTGTGGCACAAGTATTATTAAAGATTTCACGATTTTATCTTCGCATATACCGAAATTCGCTTATGTCGATTACGTTTTTTCGACAATTATCATATGAAAACGCGTATTTAAACATAGTAAAAACGTTATATTCTTGTTATATTCTTTATTCTGCATCGATAGAATATAAAATCATTGAAATTGAACGAGATTTCAAGTTTTCGTTTTTCGACGATACGCGTATATGAGCGAAAAATCGTATATACGATATGAAAGAATGTTAAAAACTTTGATTCCAATATAAAATAGATGTTTGATCTTATGAAATGCAATGTTCTGAATCGATTGGTAACATTTTTCTAACTGTGGCACAAGTATTATTAAAGATTTCAAGATTTTATCTTCGCATATACCGAAATTCGCGTATGTCGATTACGTTTTTCGACAATTATCATATGAAAACGCGTATTTAAACATAGTAAAAACGATATATTCTTGTTATATTCTTTATTCTGCATCGATAGAATATAAAATCAATGAAATTGAACGAGATTTCAAGTTTTCGTTTTTCGACGATACGCGTATATGAGCGAAAAATCGTATATACGATATGAAAGAATGTTAAAAACTTTGATTCCAATATAAAATAGATGTTTGATCTTATGAAATGCAATGTTCTGAATCGATTGGTAACATTTCTCTAACTGTGGCACAAGTATTATTAAAGATTTCACGATTTTATCTTCGCATATACCGAAATTCGCTTATGTCGATTACGTTTTTCGACAATTATCATATGAAAACGCGTATTTAAACATAGTAAAAACGTTATATTCTTGTTATATTCTTTATTCTGCATCGATAGAATATAAAATCATTGAAATTGAACGAGATTTCAAGTTTTCGTTTTTCGACGATACGCGTATATGAGCGAAAAATCGTATATACGATATGAAAGAATGTTAAAAACTTTGATTCCAATATAAAATAGATGTTTGATCTTATGAAATGCAATGTTCTGAATCGATTGGTAACATTTTTCTAACTGTGGCACAAGTATTATTAAAGATTTCACGATTTTATCTTCGCATATACCGAAATTCGCGTATGTCGATTACGTTTTTCGACAATTATCATATGAAAACGCGTATTTAAACATAGTAAAAACGTTATATTCTTGATATATTCTTTATTCTGCATCGATAGAATATAAAATCATTGAAATTGAACGAGATTTCAAGTTTTCGTTTTTCGACGATACGCGTATATGAGCGAAAAATCGTATATACGATATGAAAGAATGTTAAAAACTTTGATTCCAATATAAAATAGATGTTTGATCTTATGAAATGCAATGTTCTGAATCGATTGGTAACATTTTTCTAACTGTGGCACAAGTATTATTAAAGATTTCATGATTTTATCTTCGCATATACCGAAATTCGCGTATGTCGATTACGTTTTTCGACAATTATCATATGAAAACGCGTATTTAAACATAGTAAAAACGTTATATTCTTGTTATATTCTTTATTCTCCATCGATAGAATATAAAATCATTGAAATTGAACGAGATTTCAAGTTTTCGTTTTTCGACGATACGCGTATATGAGCGAAAAATCGTATATACGATATGAAAGAATGTTAAAAACTTTGATTCCAATATAAAATAGATGTTTGATCTTATGAAATGCAATGTTCTGAATCGATTGGTAACATTTTTCTAACTGTGGCACAAGTATTATTAAAGATTTCACGATTTTATCTTCGCATATACCGAAATTCGCGTATGTCGATTACGTTTTTCGACAATTATCATATGAAAACGCGTATTTAAACATAGTAAAAACGTTATATTCTTGTTATATTCTTTATTCTGCATCGATAGAATATAAAATCATTGAAATTGAACGAGATTTCAAGTTTTCGTTTTTCGACGATACGCGTATATGAGCGAAAAATCGTATATACGATATGAAAGAATGTTAAAAACTTTGATTCCAATATAAAATAGATGTTTGATCTTATGAAATGCAATGTTCTGAATCGATTGGTAACATTTTTCTAACTGTGGCACAAGTATTATTAAAGATTTCACGATTTTATCTTCGCATATACCGAAATTCGCGTATGTCGATTACGTTTTTCGACAATTATCATATGAAAACGCGTATTTAAACATAGTAAAAACGTTATATTCTTGTTATATTCTTTATTCTGCATCGATAGAATATAAAATCATTGAAATTGAACGAGATTTCAAGTTTTCGTTTTTCGACGATACGCGTATATGAGCGAAAAATCGTATATACGATATGAAAGAATGTTAAAAACTTTGATTCCAATATAAAATAGATGTTTGATCTTATGAAATGCAATGTTCTGAATCGATTGGTAACATTTTTCTAACTGTGGCACAAGTATTATTAAAGATTTCACGATTTTATCTTCGCATATACCGAAATTCGCGTATGTCGATTACGTTTTTCGACAATTATCATATGAAAACGCGTATTTAAACATAGTAAAAACGTTATATTCTTGTTATATTCTTTATTCTGCATCGATAGAATATAAAATCATTGAAATTGAACTAGATTTCAAGTTTTCGTTTTTCGACGATACGCGTATATGAGCGAAAAATCGTATATACGATATGAAAGAATGTTAAAAACTTTGATTCCAATATAAAATAGATGTTTGATCTTATGAAATGCAATGTTCTGAATCGATTGGTAACATTTTTCTAACTGTGGCACAAGTATTATTAAAGATTTCACGATTTTATCTTCGCATATACCGAAATTCGCGTATGTCGATTACGTTTTTCGACAATTATCATATGAAAACGCGTATTTAAACATAGTAAAAACGTTATATTCTTGTTATATTCTTTATTCTGCATCGATAGAATATAAAATCATTGAAATTGAACGAGATTTCAAGTTTTCGTTTTTCGACGATACGCGTATATGAGCGAAAAATCGTATTTACGATATGAAAGAATGTTAAAAACTTTGATTCCAATATAAAATAGATGTTTGATCTTATGAAATGCAATGTTCTGAATCGATTGGTACCATTTTTCTAACTGTGGCACAAGTATTATTAAAGATTTCACGATTTTATCTTCGCATATACCGCAATTCGCGTATGTCGATTACGTTTTTCGACAATTATCATATGAAAACGCGTATTTAAACATAGTAAAAACGTTATATTCTTGTTATATTCTTTATTCTGCATCGATAGAATATAAAATCATTGAAATTGAACGAGATTTCAAGTTTTCGTTTTTCGACGATACGCGTATATGAGCGATAAATCGTATATACGATATGAAAGAATGTTAAAAACTTTGATTCCAATATAAAATAGATGTTTGATCTTATGAAATGCAATGTTCTGAATCGATTGGTAACATTTTTCTAACTGTGGCACAAGTATTATTAAAGATTTCACGATTTTATCTTCGCATATACCGAAATTCGCGTATGTCGATTACGTTTTTCGACAATTATCATATGAAAACGCGTATTTAAACATTGTAAAAACGTTATATTCTTGTTATATTCTTTATTCTGCATCGATAGAATATAAAATCATTGAAATTGAACGAGATTTCAAGTTTTCGTTTTTCGACGATACGCGTATATGAGCGAAAAATCGTATTTACGATATGAAAGAATGTTAAAAACTTTGATTCCAATATAAAATAGATGTTTGATCTTATGAAATGCAATGTTCTGAATCGATTGGTAACATTTTTCTAACTGTGGCACAAGTATTATTAAAGATTTCACGATTTTATCTTCGCATATACCGCAATTCGCGTATGTCGATTACGTTTTTCGACAATTATCATATGAAAACGCGTATTTAAACATAGTAAAAACGTTATATTCTTGTTATATTCTTTATTCTGCATCGATAGAATATAAAATCATTGAAATTGAACGAGATTTCAAGTTTTCGTTTTTCGACGATACGCGTATATGAGCGAAAAATCGTATATACGATATGAAAGAATGTTAAAAACTTTGATTCCAATATAAAATAGATGTTTGATCTTATGAAATGCAATGTTCTGAATCGATTGGTAACATTTTTCTAACTGTGGCACAAGTATTATTAAAGATTTCACGATTTTATCTTCGCATATACCGAAATTCGCGTATGTCGATTACGTTTTTCGACAATTATCATATGAAAACGCTTATTTAAACATAGTAAAAACGTTATATTCTTGTTATATTCTTTATTCTGCATCGATAGAATATAAAATCATTGAAATTGAACGAGATTTCAAGTTTTCGTTTTTCGACGATACGCGTATATGAGCGAAAAATCGTATATACGATATGAAAGAATGTTAAAAACTTTGATTCCAATATAAAATAGATGTTTGATCTTATGAAATGCAATGTTCTGAATCGATTGGTAACATTTTTCTAACTGTGGCACAAGTATTATTAAAGATTTCACGATTTTATCTTCGCATATACCGAAATTCGCGTATGTCGTTTACGTTTTTCGACAATTATCATATGAAAACGCGTATTTAAACATAGTAAAAACGTTATATTCTTGTTATATTCTTTATTCTGCATCGATAGAATATAAAATCATTGAAATTGAACGAGATTTCAAGTTTTCGTTTTTCGACGATACGCGTATATGAGCGAAAAATCGTATATACGATATGAAAGAATGTTAAAAACTTTGATTCCAATATAAAATAGATGTTTGATCTTATGAAATGCACTGTTCTGAATCGATTGGTAACATTTTTCTAACTGTGGCACAAGTATTATTAAAGATTTCACGATTTTATCTTCGCATATACCGAAATTCGCGTATGTCGATTAGGTTTTTCGACAATTATCATATGAAAACGCGTATTTAAACATAGTAAAAACGTTATATTCTTGATATATTCTTTATTCTGCATCGATAGAATATAAAATCATTGAAATTGAACGAGATTTCAAGTTTTCGTTTTTCGACGATACGCGTATATGAGCGAAAAATCGTATATACGATATGAAAGAATGTTAAAAACTTTGATTCCAATATAAAATAGATGTTTGGTCTTATGAAATGCAATGTTCTGAATCGATTGGTAACATTTTTCTAACTGTGGCACAAGTATTATTAAAGATTTCACGATTTTATCTTCGCATATACCGAAATTCGCGTATGTCGATTAGGTTTTTCGACAATTATCATATGAAAACGCGTATTTAAACATAGTAAAAACGTTATATTCTTGTTATATTCTTTATTCTGCATCGATAGAATATAAAATCATTGAAATTGAACGAGATTTCAAGTTTTCGTTTTTCGACGATACGCGTATATGAGCGAAAAATCGTATATACGATATGAAAGAATGTTAAAAACTTTGATTCCAATATAAAATAGATGTTTGATCTTATGAAATGCAATGTTCTGAATCGATTGGTAACATTTTTCTAACTGTGGCACAAGTATTATTAAAGATTTCACGATTTTATCTTCGCATATACCGAAATTCGCGTATGTCGATTACGTTTTTCGACAATTATCATATGAAAACGCGTATTTAAACATAGTAAAAACGTTATATTCTTGTTATATTCTTTATTCTGCATCGATAGAATATAAAATCATTGAAATTGAACGAGATTTCAAGTTTTCGTTTTTCGACGATACGCGTATATGAGCGAAAAATCGTATATACGATATGAAAGAATGTTAAAAACTTTGATTCCAATATAAAATAGATGTTTGATCTTATGAAATGCAATGTTCTGAATCGATTGGTAACATTTTTCTAACTGTGGCACAAGTATTATTAAAGATTTCGCGATTTTATCTTCGCATATACCGAAATTCGCGTATGTCGATTACGTTTTTCGACAATTATCATATGAAAACGCGTATTTAAACATAGTAAAAACGTTATATTCTTGTTATATTCTTTATTCTGCATCGATAGAATATAAAATCATTGAAATTGAACGAGATTTAAAGTTTTCGTTTTTCGACGATACGCGTATATGAGCGAAAAATCGTATATACGATATGAAAGAATGTTAAAAACTTTGATTCCAATATAAAATAGATGTTTGATCTTATGAAATGCAATGTTCTGAATCGATTGGTAACATTTTTCTAACTGTGGCACAAGTATTATTAAAGATTTCACGATTTTATCTTCGCATATACCGAAATTCGCGTATGTCGATTACGTTTTTCGACAAATATCATATGAAAACGCGTATTTAAACATAGTAAAAACGTTATATTCTTGTTATATTCTTTATTCTGCATCGATAGAATATAAAATCATTGAAATTGAACGAGATTTCAAGTTTTCGTTTTTCGACGATACGCGTATATGAGCGAAAAATCGTATATACGATATGAAAGAATGTTAAAAACTTTGATTCCAATATAAAATAGATGTTTGATCTTATGAAATGCAATGTTCTGAATCGATTGGTAACATTTTTCTAACTGTGGCACAAGTATTATTAAAGATTTCACGATTTTATCTTCGCATATACCGAAATTCGCGTATGTCGATTACGTTTTTCGACAATTATCATATGAAAACGCGTATTTAAACATAGTAAAAACGTTATATTCTTGTTATATTCTTTATTCTGCATCGATAGAATATAAAATCATTGAAATTGAACGAGATTTCAAGTTTTCGTTTTTCGACGATACGCGTATATGAGCGAAAAATCGTATATACGATATGAAAGAATGTTAAAAACTTTGATTCCAATATAAAATAGATGTTTGATCTTATGAAATGCAATGTTCTGAATCGATTGGTAACATTTTTCTAACTGTGGCACAAGTATTATTAAAGATTTCACGATTTTATCTTCGCATATACCGAAATTCGCGTATGTCGATTACGTTTTTCGACAATTATCATATGAAAACGCGTATTTAAACATAGTAAAAACGTTATATTCTTGTTATATTCTTTATTCTGCATCGATAGAATATAAAATCATTGAAATTGAACGAGATTTCAAGTTTTCGTTTTTCGACGATACGCGTATATGAGCGAAAAATCGTATATACGATATGAAAGAATGTTAAAAACTTTGATTCCAATATAAAATAGATGTTTGATCTTATGAAATGCAATGTTCTGAATCGATTGGTAACATTTTTCTAACTGTGGCACAAGTATTATTAAAGATTTCACGATTTTATCTTCGCATATACCGAAATTCGCGTATGTCGATTACGTTTTTCGACAATTATCATATGAAAACGCGTATTTAAACATAGTAAAAACGTTATATTCTTGTTATATTCTTTATTCTGCATCGATAGAATATAAAATCATTGAAATTGAACGAGATTTCAAGTTTTCGTTTTTCGACGATACGCGTATATGAGCGAAAAATCGTATATACGATATGAAAGAATGTTAAAAACTTTGATTCCAATATAAAATAGATGTTTGATCTTATGAAATGCAATGTTCTGAATCGATTGGTAACATTTTTCTAACTGTGGCACAAGTATTATTAAAGATTTCACGATTTTATCTTCGCATATACCGAAATTCGCGTATGTCGATTACGTTTTTCGACAATTATCATATGAAAACGCGTATTTAAACATAGTAAAAACGTTATATTCTTGTTATATTCTTTATTCTGCATCGATAGAATATAAAATCATTGAAATTGAACGAGATTTCAAGTTTTCGTTTTTCGACGATACGCGTATATGAGCGAAAAATCGTATTTACGATATGAAAGAATGTTAAAAACTTTGATTCCAATATAAAATAGATGTTTGATCTTATGAAATGCAATGTTCTGAATCGATTGGTAACATTTTTCTAACTGTGGCACAAGTATTATTAAAGATTTCACGATTTTATCTTCGCATATACCGCAATTCGCGTATGACGATTACGTTTTTCGACAATTATCATATGAAAACGCGTATTTAAACATAGTAAAAACGTTATATTCTTGTTATATTCTTTATTCTGCATCGATAGAATATAAAATCATTGAAATTGAACGAGATTTCAAGTTTTCGTTTTTCGACGATACGCGTATATGAGCGAAAAATCGTATATACGATATGAAAGAATGTTAAAAACTTTGATTCCAATATAAAATAGATGTTTGATCTTATGAAATGCAATGTTCTGAATCGATTGGTAACATTTTTCTAACTGTGGCACAAGTATTATTAAAGATTTCACGATTTTATCTTCGCATATACCGAAATTCGCGTATGTCGATTACGTTTTTCGACAATTATCATATGAAAACGCGTATTTAAACATAGTAAAAACGTTATATTCTTGTTATATTCTTTATTCTGCATCGATAGAATATAAAATCATTGAAATTGAACGAGATTTCAAGTTTTCGTTTTTCGACGATACGCGTATATGAGCGAAAAATCGTATATACGATATGAAAGAATGTTAAAAACTTTGATTCCAATATAAAATAGATGTTTGATCTTATGAAATGCAATGTTCTGAATCGATTGGTAACATTTTTCTAACTGTGGCACAAGTATTATTAAAGATTTCACGATTTTATCTTCGCATATACCGAAATTCGCGTATGTCGATTACGTTTTTCGACAATTATCATATGAAAACGCATATTTAAACATAGTAAAAACGTTATACTCTTGTTATATTCTTTATTCTGCATCGATAGAATATAAAATCATTGAAATTGAACGAGATTTCAAGTTTTCGTTTTTCGACGATACGCGTATATGAGCGAAAAATCCTATATACGATATGAAAGAATGTTAAAAACTTTGATTCCAATATAAAATAGATGTTTGATCTTATGAAATGCAATGTTCTGAATAGATTGGTAACATTTTTCTAACTGTGGCACAAGTATTATTAAAGATTTCACGATTTTATCTTCGCATATACCGAAATTCGCGTATGTCGATTACGTTTTTCGACAATTATCATATGAAAACGCGTATTTAAACATAGTAAAAACGTTATACTCTTGTTATATTCTTTATTCTGCATCGATAGAATATAAAATCATTGAAATTGAACGAGATTTCAAGTTTTCGTTTTTCGACGATACGCGTATATGAGCGAAAAATCTTATATACGATATGAAAGAATGTTAAAAACTTTGATTCCAATATAAAATAGATGTTTGATCTTATGAAATGCAATGTTCTGAATCGATTGGTAACATTTTTCTAACTGTGGCACAAGTATTATTAAAGATTTCACGATTTTATCTTCGCATATACCGAAATTCGCGTATGTCGATTAGGTTTTTCGACAATTATCATATGAAAACGCGTATTTAAACATAGTAAAAACGTTATATTCTTGTTATATTCTTTATTCTGCATCGATAGAATATAAAATCATTGAAATTGAACGAGATTTCAAGTTTTCGTTTTTCGACGATACGCGTATATGTGCGAAAAATCGTATATACGATATGAAAGAAAGTTAAAAACTTTGATTCCAATATAAAATAGATGTTTGATCTTATGAAATGCAATGTTCTGAATCGATTGGTAACATTTTTCTAACTGTGGCACAAGTATTATTAAAGATTTCACGATTTTATCTTCGCATATACCGAAATTCGCGTATGTCGATTACGTTTTTCGACAATTATCATATGAAAACGCGTATTTAAACATAGTAAAAACGTTATACTCTTGTTATATTCTTTATTCTGCATCGATAGAATATAAAATCATTGAAATTGAACGAGATTTCAAGTTTTCGTTTTTCGACGATACGCGTATATGAGCGAAAAATCGTATATACGATATGAAAGAATGTTAAAAACTTTGATTCCAATATAAAATAGATGTTTGATCTTATGAAATGCAATGTTCTGAATCGATTGGTAACATTTTTCTAACTGTCGCACAAGTATTATTAAAGATTTCACGATTTTATCTTCGCATATACCGAAATTCGCGTATGTCGATTACGTTTTTCGACAATTATCATATGAAAACGCGTATTTAAACATAGTAAAAACGTTATATTCTTGTTATATTCTTTATTCTGCATCGATAGAATATAAAATCATTGAAATTGAACGAGATTTCAAGTTTTCGTTTTTCGACGATACGCGTATATGAGCGAAAAATCGTATATACGATATGAAAGAATGTTAAAAACTTTGATTCCAATATAAAATAGATGTTTGATCTTATGAAATGCAATGTTCTGAATCGATTGGTAACATTTTTCTAACTGTGGCACAAGTATTATTAAAGATTTCACGATTTTATCTTCGCATATACCGAAATTCGCGTATGTCGATTACGTTTTTCGACAATTATCATATGAAAACGCATATTTAAACATAGTAAAAACGTTATACTCTTGTTATATTCTTTATTCTGCATCGATAGAATATAAAATCATTGAAATTGAACGAGATTTCAAGTTTTCGTTTTTCGACGATACGCGTATATGAGCGAAAAATCGTATATACGATATGAAAGAATGTTAAAAACTTTGATTCCAATATAAAATAGATGTTTGATCTTATGAAATGCAATGTTCTGAATCGATTGGTAACATTTTTCTAACTGTGGCACAAGTATTATTAAAGATTTCACGATTTTATCTTCGCATATACCGAAATTCGCGTATGTCGATTACGTTTTTCGACAATTATCATATGAAAACGCGTATTTAAACATAGTAAAAACGTTATATTCTTGTTATATTCTTTATTCTGCATCGATAGAATATAAAATCATTGAAATTGAACGAGATTTCAAGTTTTCGTTTTTCGACGATACGCGTATATGAGCGAAAAATCGTATATACGATATGAAAGAAAGTTAAAAACTTTGATTCCAATATAAAATAGATGTTTGATCTTATGAAATGCAATGTTCTGAATCGATTGGTAACATTTTTCTAACTGTGGCACAAGTATTATTAAAGATTTCACGATTTTATCTTCGCATATACCGAAATTCGCGTATGTCGATTACGTTTTTCGACAATTATCATATGAAAACGCGTATTTAAACATAGTAAAAACGTTATACTCTTGTTATATTCTTTATTCTGCATCGATAGAATATAAAATCATTGAAATTGAACGAGATTTCAAGTTTTCGTTTTTCGACGATACGCGTATATGAGCGAAAAATCGTATATACGATATGAAAGAATGTTAAAAACTTTGATTCCAATATAAAATAGATGTTTGATCTTATGAAATGCAATGTTCTGAATCGATTGGTAACATTTTTCTAACTGTGGCACAAGTATTATTAAAGATTTCACGATTTTATCTTCGCATATACCGAAATTCGCGTATGTCGATTAGGTTTTTCGACAATTATCATATGAAAACGCGTATTTAAACATAGTAAAAACGTTATATTCTTGTTATATTCTTTATTCTGCATCGATAGAATATAAAATCATTGAAATTGAACGAGATTTCAAGTTTTCGTTTTTCGACGATACGCGTATATGAGCGAAAAATCGTATATACGATATGAAAGAATGTTAAAAACTTTGATTCCAATATAAAATAGATGTTTGATCTTATGAAATGCAATGTTCTGAATCGATTGGTAACATTTTTCTAACTGTGGCACAAGTATTATTAAAGATTTCACGATTTTATCTTCGCATATACCGAAATTCGCGTATGTCGATTACGTTTTTCGACAATTATCATATGAAAACGCGTATTTAAACATAGTAAAAACGTTATATTCTTGTTATATTCTTTATTCTGCATCGATAGAATATAAAATCATTGAAATTGAACGAGATTTCAAGTTTTCGTTTTTCGACGATACGCGTATATGAGCGAAAAATCGTATATACGATATGAAAGAATGTTATAAACTTTGATTCCAATATAAAATAGATGTTTGATCTTATGAAATGCAATGTTCTGAATCGATTGGTAACATTTTTCTAACTGTGGCACAAGTATTATTAAAGATTTCACGATTTTATCTTCGCATATACCGAAATTCGCGTATGTCGATTACGTTTTTCGACAATTATCATATGAAAACGCGTATTTAAACATAGTAAAAACGTTATACTCTTGTTATATTCTTTATTCTGCATCGATAGAATATAAAATCATTGAAATTGAACGAGATTTCAAGTTTTCGTTTTTCGACGATACGCGTATATGAGCGAAAAATCGTATATACGATATGAAAGAATGTTAAAAACTTTGATTCCAATATAAAATAGATGTTTGATCTTATGAAATGCAATGTTCTGAATCGATTGGTAACATTTTTCTAACTGTGGCACAAGTATTATTAAAGATTTCACGATTTTATCTTCGCATATACCGAAATTCGCGTATGTCGATTACGTTTTTCGACAATTATCATATGAAAACGCGTATTTAAACATAGTAAAAACGTTATATTCTTGTTATATTCTTTATTCTGCATCGATAGAATATAAAATCATTGAAATTGAACGAGATTTCAAGTTTTCGTTTTTCGACGATACGCGTATATGAGCGAAAAATCGTATATACGATATGAAAGAATGTTAAAAACTTTGATTTCAATATAAAATAGATGTTTGATCTTATGAAATGCAATGTTCTGAATCGATTGGTAACATTTTTCTAACTGTGGCACAAGTATTATTAAAGATTTCACGATTTTATCTTCGCATATACCGAAATTCGCGTATGTCGATTACGTTTTTCGACAATTATCATATGAAAACGCGTATTTAAACATAGTAAAAACGTTATATTCTTGTTATATTCTTTATTCTGCATCGATAGAATATAAAATCATTGAAATTGAACGAGATTTCAAGTTTTCGTTTTTCGACGATACGCGTATATGAGCGAAAAATCGTATATACGATATGAAAGAATGTTAAAAACTTTGATTCCAATATAAAATAGATGTTTGATCTTATGAAATGCAATGTTCTGAATCGATTGGTAACATTTTTCTAACTGTGGCACAAGTATTATTAAAGATTTCACGATTTTATCTTCGCATATACCGAAATTCGCCTATGTCGATTACGTTTTTCGACAATTATCATATGAAAACGCGTATTTAAACATAGTAAAAACGTTATATTCTTGTTATATTCTTTATTCTGCATCGATAGAATATAAAATCATTGAAATTGAACGAGATTTCAAGTTTTCGTTTTTCGACGATACGCGTATATGAGCGAAAAATCGTATATACGATATGAAAGAATGTTAAAAACTTTGATTCCAATATAAAATAGATGTTTGATCTTATGAAATGCAATGTTCTGAATCGATTGGTAACATTTTTCTAACTGTGGCACAAGTATTATTAAAGATTTCACGATTTTATCTTCGCATATACCGAAATTCGCGTATGTCGATTACGTTTTTCGACAATTATCATATGAAAACGCGTATTTAAACATAGTAAAAACGTTATATTCTTGTTATATTCTTTATTCTGCATCGATAGAATATAAAATCATTGAAATTGAACGAGATTTCAAGTTTTCGTTTTTCGACGATACGCGTATATGAGCGAAAAATCGTATATACGATATGAAAGAATGTTAAAAACTTTGATTTCAATATAAAATAGATGTTTGATCTTATGAAATGCAATGTTCTGAATCGATTGGTAACATTTTTCTAACTGTGGCACAAGTATTATTAAAGATTTCACGATTTTATCTTCGCATATACCGAAATTCGCGTATGTCGATTACGTTTTTCGACAATTATCATATGAAAACGCGTATTTAAACATAGTAAAAACGTTATATTCTTGTTATATTCTTTATTCTGCATCGATAGAATATAAAATCATTGAAATTGAACGAGATTTCAAGTTTTCGTTTTTCGACGATACGCGTATATGAGCGAAAAATCGTATATACGATATGAAAGAATGTTAAAAACTTTGATTCCAATATAAAATAGATGTTTGATCTTATGAAATGCAATGTTCTGAATCGATTGGTAACATTTTTCTAACTGTGGCACAAGTATTATTAAAGATTTCACGATTTTATCTTCGCATATACCGAAATTCGCGTATGTCGATTACGTTTTTCGACAATTATCATATGAAAACGCGTATTTAAACATAGTAAAAACGTTATATTCTTGTTATATTCTTTATTCTGCATCGATAGAATATAAAATCATTGAAATTGAACGAGATTTCAAGTTTTCGTTTTTCGACGATACGCGTATATGAGCGAAAAATCGTATATACGATATGAAAGAATGTTAAAAACTTTGATTCCAATATAAAATAGATGTTTGATCTTATGAAATGCAATGTTCTGAATCGATTGGTAACATTTTTCTAACTGTGGCACAAGTATTATTAAAGATTTCACGATTTTATCTTCGCATATACCGATATTCGCGTATGTCGATTACGTTTTTCGACAATTATCATATGAAAACGCGTATTTAAACATAGTAAAAACGTTATATTCTTGTTATATTCTTTATTCTGCATCGATAGAATATAAAATCATTGAAATTGAACGAGATTTCAAGTTTTCGTTTTTCGACGATACGCGTATATGAGCGAAAAATCGTATATACGATATGAAAGAATGTTAAAAACTTTGATTCCAATATAAAATAGATGTTTGATCTTATGAAATGCAATGTTCTGAATCGATTGGTAACATTTTTCTAACTGTGGCACAAGTATTATTAAAGATTTCACGATTTTATCTTCGCATATACCGAAATTCGCGTATGTCGATTACGTTTTTCGACAATTATCATATGAAAACGCGTATTTAAACATAGTAAAAACGTTATATTCTTGTTATATTCTTTATTCTGCATCGATAGAATATAAAATCATTGAAATTGAACGAGATTTCAAGTTTTCGTTTTTCGACGATACGCGTATATGAGCGAAAAATCGTATATACGATATGAAAGAATGTTAAAAACTTTGATTCCAATATAAAATAGATGTTTGATCTTATGAAATGCAATGTTCTGAATCGATTGGTAACATTTTTCTAACTGTGGCACAAGTATTATTAAAGATTTCACGATTTTATCTTCGCATATACCGAAATTCGCTTATGTCGATTACGTTTTTCGACAATTATCATATGAAAACGCGTATTTAAACATAGTAAAAACGTTATATTCTTGTTATATTCTTTATGCTGCATCGATAGAATATAAAATCATTGAAATTGAACGAGATTTCAAGTTTTCGTTTTTCGACGATACGCGTATATGAGCGAAAAATCGTATATACGATATGAAAGAATGTTAAAAACTTTGATTCCAATATAAAATAGATGTTTGATCTTATGAAATGCAATGTTCTGAATCGATTGGTAACATTTTTCTAACTGTGGCACAAGTATTATTAAAGATTTCACGATTTTATCTTCGCATATACCGAAATTCGCGTATGTCGATTACGTTTTTCGACAATTATCATATTAAAACGCGTATTTAAACATAGTAAAAACGTTATATTCTTGTTATATTCTTTATTCTGCATCGATAGAATATAAAATCATTGAAATTGAACGAGATTTCAAGTTTTCGTTTTTCGACGATACGCGAAATGAGCGAAAAATCGTATATACGATATGAAAGAATGTTAAAAACTTTGATTCCAATATAAAATAGATGTTTGATCTTATGAAATGCAATGTTCAGAATCGATTGGTAACATTTTTCTAACTGTGGCACAAGTATTATTAAAGATTTCACGATTTTATCTTCGCATATACCGAAATTCGCGTATGTCGATTACGTTTTTCGACAATTATCATATGAAAACGCGTATTTAAACATAGTAAAAACGTTATATTCTTTTTATATTCTTTATTCTGCATCGATAGAATATAAAATCATTGAAATTGAACGAGATTTCAAGTTTTCGTTTTTCGACGATACGCGTATATGAGCGAAAAATCGTATATACGATATGAAAGAATGTTAAAAACTTTGATTCCAATATAAAATAGATGTTTGATCTTATGAAATGCAATGTTCTGAATCGATTGGTAACATTTTTCTAACTGTGGCACAAGTATTATTAAAGATTTCACGATTTAATCTTCGCATATACCGAAATTCGCGTATGTCGATTACGTTTTTCGACAATTATCATATGAAAACGCTTATTTAAACATAGTAAAAACGTTATATTCTTGTTATATTCTTTATTCTGCATCGATAGAATATAAAATCATTGAAATTGAACGAGATTTCAAGTTTTCGTTTTTCGACGATACGCGTATATGAGCGAAAAATCGTATATACGATATGAAAGAATGTTAAAAACTTTGATTCCAATATAAAATAGATGTTTGATCTTATGAAATGCAATGTTCTGAATCGATTGGTAACATTTTTCTAACTGTGGCACAAGTATTATTAAAGATTTCACGATTTTATCTTCGCATATACCGAAATTCGCGTATGTCGATTACGTTTTTCGACAATTATCATATGAAAACGCGTATTTAAACATAGTAAAAACGTTATACTCTTGTTATATTCTTTATTCTGCATCGATAGAATATAAAATCATTGAAATTGAACGAGATTTCAAGTTTTCGTTTTTCGACGATACGCGTATATGAGCGAAAAATCGTATATACGATATGAAAGAATGTTAAAAACTTTGATTCCAATATAAAATAGATGTTTGATCTTATGAAATGCAATGTTCTGAATCGATTGGTAACATTTTTCTAACTGTGGCACAAGTATTATTAAAGATTTCACGATTTTACCTTCGCATATACCGAAATTCGCGTATGTCGATAACGTTTTTCGACAATTATCATATGAAAACGCGTATTTAAACATAGTAAAAACGTTATATTCTTGTTATATTCTTTATGCTGCATCGATAGAATATAAAATCATTGAAATTGAACGAGATTTCAAGTTTTCGTTTTTCGACGATACGCGTATATGAGCGAAAAATTGTATATACGATATGAAAGAATGTTAAAAACTTTGATTCCAATATAAAATAGATGTTTGATCTTATGAAATGCAATGTTCTGAATCGATTGGTAACATTTTTCTAACTGTGGCACAAGTATTATTAAAGATTTCACGATTTTATCTTCGCATATACCGAAATTCGCGTATGTCGATTACGTTTTTCGACAATTATCATATGAAAACGCGTATTTAAACATAGTAAAAACGTTATATTCTTGTTATATTCTTTATTCTGCATCGATAGAATATAAAATCATTGAAATTGAACGAGATTTCAAGTTTTCGTTTTTCGACGATACGCGTATATGAGCGAAAAATCGTATATACGATATGAAAGAATGTTAAAAACTTTGATTCCAATATAAAATAGATGTTTGATCTTATGAAATGCAATGTTCTGAATCGATTGGTAACATTTTTCTAACTGTGGCACAAGTATTATTAAAGATTTCACGATTTTATCTTCGCATATACCGAAATTCGCTTATGTCGATTACGTTTTTCGACAATTATCATATGAAAACGCGTATTTAAACATAGTAAAAACGTTATATTCTTGTTATATTCTTTATGCTGCATCGATAGAATATAAAATCATTGAAATTGAACGAGATTTCAAGTTTTCGTTTTTCGACGATACGCGTATATGAGCGAAAAATCGTATATACGATATGAAAGAATGTTAAAAACTTTGATTCCAATATAAAATAGAAGTTTGATCTTATGAAATGCAATGTTCTGAATCGATTGGTAACATTTTTCTAACTGTGGCACAAGTATTATTAAAGATTTCACGATTTTATCTTCGCATATACCGAAATTCGCGTATGTCGATTACGTTTTTCGACAATTATCATATTAAAACGCGTATTTAAACATAGTAAAAACGTTATATTCTTGTTATATTCTTTATTCTGCATCGATAGAATATAAAATCATTGAAATTGAACGAGATTTCAAGTTTTCGTTTTTCGACGATACGCGTATATGAGCGAAAAATCGTATATACGATATGAAAGAATGTTAAAAACTTTGATTCCAATATAAAATAGATGTTTGATCTTATGAAATGCAATGTTCTGAATCGATTGGTAACATTTTTCTAACTGTGGCACAAGTATTATTAAAGATTTCACGATTTTATCTTCGCATATACCGAAATTCGCGTATGTCGATTACGTTTTTCGACAATTATCATATGAAAACGCGTATTTAAACATAGTAAAAACGTTATATTCTTGTTATATTCTTTATTCTGCATCGATAGAATATAAAATCATTGAAATTGAACGAGATTTCAAGTTTTCGTTTTTCGACGATACGCGTATATGAGCGAAAAATCGTATATACGATATGAAAGAATGTTAAAAACTTTGATTCCAATATAAAATAGATGTTTGATCTTATGAAATGCAATGTTCTGAATCGATTGGTAACATTTTTCTAACTGTGGCACAAGTATTATTAAAGATTTCACGATTTTACCTTCGCATATACCGAAATTCGCGTATGTCGATTACGTTTTTCGACAATTATCATATGAAAACGCGTATTTAAACATAGTAAAAACGTTATATTCTTGTTATATTCTTTATTCTGCATCGATAGAATATAAAATCATTGAAATTGAACGAGATTTCAAGTTTTCGTTTTTCGACGATACGCGTATATGAGCGAAAAATCGTATATACGATATGAAAGAATGTTAAAAACTTTGATTCCAATATAAAATAGATGTTTGATCTTATGAAATGCAATGTTCTGAATCGATTGGTAACATTTTTCTAACTGTGGCACAAGTATTATTAAAGATTTCACGATTTTATCTTCGCATATACCGAAATTCGCGTATGTCGATTAAGTTTTTCGACAATTATCATATGAAAACGCGTATTTAAACATAGTAAAAACGTTATATTCTTGTTATATTCTTTATTCTGCATCGATAGAATATAAAATCATTGAAATTGAACGAGATTTCAAGTTTTCGTTTTTCGACGATACGCGTATATGAGCGAAAAATCGTATATACGATATGAAAGAATGTTAAAAACTTTGATTCCAATATAAAATAGATGTTTGATCTTATGAAATGCAATGTTCTGAATCGATTGGTAACATTTTTCTAACTGTGGCACAAGTATTATTAAAGATTTCACGATTTTATCTTCGCATATACCGAAATTCGCGTATGTCGATTACGTTTTTCGACAATTATCATATGAAAACGCGTATTTAAACATAGTAAAAACGTTATATTCTTGTTATATTCTTTATTCTGCATCGATAGAATATAAAATCACTGAAATTGAACGAGATTTCAAGTTTTCGTTTTTCGACGATACGCGTATATGACCGAAAAATCGTATATACGATATGAAAGAAAGTTAAAAACTTTGATTCCAATATAAAATAGATGTTTGATCTTATGAAATGCAATGTTCTGAATCGATTGGTAACATTTTTCTAACTGTGGCACAAGTATTATTAAAGATTTCACGATTTTATCTTCGCATATACCGAAATTCGCGTATGTCGATTACGTTTTTCGACAATTATCATATGAAAACGCGTATTTAAACATAGTAAAAACGTTATATTCTTGTTATATTCTTTATTCTGCATCGATAGAATATAAAATCATTGAAATTAAACGAGATTTCAAGTTTTCGTTTTTCGACGATACGCGTATATGAGCGAAAAATCGTATATACGATATGAAAGAATGTTAAAAACTTTGATTCCAATATAAAATAGATGTTTGATCTTATGAAATGCAATGTTCTGAATCGATTGGTAACATTTTTCTAACTGTGGCACAAGTATTATTAAAGATTTCACGATTTTACCTTCGCATATACCGAAATTCGCGTATGTCGATTACGTTTTTCGACAATTATCATATGAAAACGCGTATTTAAACATAGTAAAAACGTTATATTCTTGTTATATTCTTTATTCTGCATCGATAGAATATAAAATCATTGAAATTGAACGAGATTTCAAGTTTTCGTTTTTCGACGATACGCGTATATGAGCGAAAAATCGTATATACGATATGAAAGAATGTTAAAAACTTTGATTCCAATATAAAATAGATGTTTGATCTTATGAAATGCAATGTTCTGAATCGATTGGTAACATTTTTCTAACTGTGGCACAAGTATTATTAAAGATTTCACGATTTTATCTTCGCATATACCGAAATTCGCGTATGTCGATTAAGTTTTTCGACAATTATCATATGAAAACGCGTATTTAAACATAGTAAAAACGTTATATTCTTGTTATATTCTTTATTCTGCATCGATAGAATATAAAATCATTGAAATTGAACGAGATTTCAAGTTTTCGTTTTTCGACGATACGCGTATATGAGCGAAAAATCGTATATACGATATGAAAGAATGTTAAAAACTTTGATTCCAATATAAAATAGATGTTTGATCTTATGAAATGCAATGTTCTGAATCGATTGGTAACATTTTTCTAACTGTGGCACAAGTATTATTAAAGATTTCACGATTTTATCTTCGCATATACCGAAATTCGCGTATGTCGATTACGTTTTTCGACAATTATCATATGAAAACGCGTATTTAAACATAGTAAAAACGTTATATTCTTGTTATATTCTTTATTCTGCATCGATAGAATATAAAATCACTGAAATTGAACGAGATTTCAAGTTTTCGTTTTTCGACGATACGCGTATATGACCGAAAAATCGTATATACGATATGAAAGAAAGTTAAAAACTTTGATTCCAATATAAAATAGATGTTTGATCTTATGAAATGCAATGTTCTGAATCGATTGGTAACATTTTTCTAACTGTGGCACAAGTATTATTAAAGATTTCACGATTTTATCTTCGCATATACCGAAATTCGCGTATGTCGATTACGTTTTTCGACAATTATCATATGAAAACGCGTATTTAAACATAGTAAAAACGTTATATTCTTGTTATATTCTTTATTCTGCATCGATAGAATATAAAATCATTGAAATTAAACGAGATTTCAAGTTTTCGTTTTTCGACGATACGCGTATATGAGCGAAAAATCGTATATACGATATGAAAGAATGTTAAAAACTTTGATTCCAATATAAAATAGATGTTTGATCTTATGAAATGCAATGTTCTGAATCGATTGGTAACATTTTTCTAACTGTGGCACAAGTATTATTAAAGATTTCACGATTTTATCTTCGCATATACCGAAATTCGCGTATGTCGATTACGTTTTTCGACAATTATCATATGAAAACGCGTATTTAAACATAGTAAAAACGTTATATTCTTGTTATATTCTTTATTCTGCATCGATAGAATATAAAATCATTGAAATTGAACGAGATTTCAAGTTATCGATTTTCGACGATACGCGTATATGAGCGAAAAATCGTATATACGATATGAAAGAATGTTAAAAACTTTGATTCCAATATAAAATAGATGTTTGATCTTATGAAATGCAATGTTCTGAATCGATTGGTAACATTTTTCTAACTGTGGCACAAGTATTATTAAAGATTTCACGATTTTATCTTCGCATATACCGAAATTCGCGTATGTCGATTACGTTTTTCGACAATTATCATATGAAAACGCGTATTTAAACATAGTAAAAACGTTATATTCTTGTTATATTCTTTATTCTGCATCGATAGAATATAAAATCACTGAAATTGAACGAGATTTCAAGTTTTCGTTTTTCGACGATACGCGTATATGAGCGAAAAATCGTATATACGATATGAAAGAAAGTTAAAAACTTTGATTCCAATATAAAATAGATGTTTGATCTTATGAAATGCAATGTTCTGAATCGATTGGTAACATTTTTCTAACTGTGGCACAAGTATTATTAAAGATTTCACGATTTTATCTTCGCATATACCGAAATTCGCGTATGTCGATTACGTTTTTCGACAATTATCATATGAAAACGCGTATTTAAACATAGTAAAAACGTTATATTCTTGTTATATTCTTTATTCTGCATCGATAGAATATAAAATCATTGAAATTAAACGAGATTTCAAGTTTTCGTTTCTCGACGATACGCGTATATGAGCGAAAAATCGTATATACGATATGAAAGAATGTTAAAAACTTTGATTCCAATATAAAATAGATGTTTGATCTTATGAAATGCAATGTTCTGAATCGATTGGTAACATTTTTCTAACTGTGGCACAAGTATTATTAAAGATTTCACGATTTTATCTTCGCAAATACCGAAATTCGCGTATGTCGATTACGTTTTTCGACAATTATCATATGAAAACGCGTATTTAAACATAGTAAAAACGTTATATTCTTGTTATATTCTTTATTCTGCATCGATAGAATATAAAATCATTGAAATTGAACGAGATTTCAAGTTTTCGTTTTTCGGCAATACGCGTATATGAGCGAAAAATCGTATATACGATATGAAAGAATGTTAAAAACTTTGATTCCAATATAAAATAGATGTTTGATCTTATGAAATGCAATGTTCTGAATCGATTGGTAATATTTTTCTAACTGTGGCACAAGTATTATTAAAGATTTCACGATTTTATCTTCGCATATACCGAAATTCGCGTATGTCGATTACGTTTTTCGACAATTATCATATGAAAACGCGCATTTAAACATAGTAAAAACGTTATATTCTTGTTATATTCTTTATTCTGCATCGATTGAATATAAAATCATTGAAATTGAACGAGATTTCAAGTTTTCGTTTTTCGACGATACGCGTATATGAGCGAAAAATCGTATATACGATATGAAAGAATGTTAAAAACTTTGATTCCAATATAAAATAGATGTTTGATCTTATGAAATGCAATGTTCTGAATCGATTGGTAACATTTTTCTGACTGTGGCACAAGTATTATTAAAGATTTCACGATTTTATCTTCGCATATACCGAAATTCGCGTATGTCGATTACGTTTTTCGAGAATTATCATATGAAAACGCGTATTTAAACATAGTAAAAACGTTATATTCTTGTTATATTCTTTATTCTGCATCGATAGAATATAAAATCACTGAAATTGAACGAGATTTCAAGTTTTCGTTTTTCGACGATACGCGTATATGACCGAAAAATCGTATATACGATATGAAAGAAAGTTAAAAACTTTGATTCCAATATAAAATAGATGTTTGATCTTATGAAATGCAATGTTCTGAATCGATTGGTAACATTTTTCTAACTGTGGCACAAGTATTATTAAAGATTTCACGATTTTATCTTCGCATATACCGAAATTCGCGTATGTCGATTACGTTTTTCGACAATTATCATATGAAAACGCGTATTTAAACATAGTAAAAACGTTATATTCTTGTTATATTCTTTATTCTGCATCGATAGAATATAAAATCATTGAAATTAAACGAGATTTCAAGTTTTCGTTTTTCGACGATACGCGTATATGAGCGAAAAATCGTATATACGATATGAAAGAATGTTAAAAACTTTGATTCCAATATAAAATAGATGTTTGATCTTATGAAATGCAATGTTCTGAATCGATTGGTAACATTTTTCTAACTGTGGCACAAGTATTATTAAAGATTTCACGATTTTATCTTCGCATATACCGAAATTCGCGTATGTCGATTACGTTTTTCGACAATTATCATATGAAAACGCGTATTTAAACATAGTAAAAACGTTATATTCTTGTTATATTCTTTATTCTGCATCGATAGAATATAAAATCATTGAAATTGAACGAGATTTCAAGTTTTCGTTTTTCGACGATACGCGTATATGAGCGAAAAATCGTATATACGATATGAAAGAATGTTAAAAACTTTGATTCCAATATAAAATAGATGTTTGATCTTATGAAATGCAATGTTCTGAATCGATTGGTAACATTTTTCTAACTGTGGCACAAGTATTATTAAAGATTTCACGATTTTATCTTCGCATATACCGAAATTCGCGTATGTCGATTACGTTTTTCGACAATTATCATATGAAAACGCGTATTTAAACATAGTAAAAACGTTATATTCTTGTTATATTCTTTATTCTGCATCGATAGAATATAAAATCACTGAAATTGAACGAGATTTCAAGTTTTCGTTTTTCGACGATACGCGTATATGAGCGAAAAATCGTATATACGATATGAAAGAAAGTTAAAAACTTTGATTCCAATATAAAATAGATGTTTGATCTTATGAAATGCAATGTTCTGAATCGATTGGTAACATTTTTCTAACTGTGGCACAAGTATTATTAAAGATTTCACGATTTTATCTTCGCATATACCGAAATTCGCGTATGTCGATTACGTTTTTCGACAATTATCATATGAAAACGCGTATTTAAACATAGTAAAAACGTTATATTCTTGTTATATTCTTTATTCTGCATCGATAGAATATAAAATCATTGAAATTGAAGGAGATTTCAAGTTTTCGTTTTTCGACGATACGCGTATATGAGCGAAAAATCGTATATACGATATGAAAGAATGTTAAAAACTTTGATTCCAATATAAAATAGATGTTTGATCTTATGAAATGCAATGTTCTGAATCGATTGGTAACATTTTTCTAACTGTGGCACAAGTATTATTAAAGATTTCACGATTTTATCTTCGCATATACCGAAATTCGCGTATGTCGATTACGTTTTTCGACAATTATCATATGAAAAAGCGTATTTAAACATAGTAAAAACGTTATATTCTTGTTATATTCTTTATTCTGTATCGATAGAATATAAAATCATTGAAATTGAACGAGATTTCAAGTTTTCGTTTTTCGACGATACGCGTATATGAGCGAAAAATCGTATATACGATATGAAAGAATGATAAAAACATTGATTCCAATATAAAATAGATGTTTGATCTTATGAAATGCAATGTTCTGAATCGATTGGTAACATTTTTCTAACTGTGGCACAAGTATTATTAAAGATTTCACGATTTTATTTTCGCATATACCGAAATTCGCGTATGTCGATTACGTTTTTCGACAATTATCATATGAAAACGCGTATTTAAACATAGTAAAAACGTTATATTCTTGTTATATTCTTTATTCTGCATCGATAGAATATAAAATCATTGAAATTGAACGAGATTTCAAGTTTTCGTTTTTCGGCGATACGCGTATATGAGCGAAAAATCGTATATACGATATGAAAGAATGTTAAAAACTTTGATTCCAATATAAAATAGATGTTTGATCTTATGAAATGCAATGTTCTGAATCGATTGGTAATATTTTTCTAACTGTGGCACAAGTATTATTAAAGATTTCACGATTTTATCTTCGCATATACCGAAATTCGCGTATGTCGATTACGTTTTTCGAAAATTATCATATGAAAACGCGTATTTAAACATAGTAAACACGTTATATTCTTGTTATATTCTTTATTCTGCATCGATAGAATATAAAATCATTGAAATTGAACGAGATTTCAAGTTTTCGTTTTTCGACGATACGCGTATATGAGCGAAAAATCGTATATACGATATGAAAGAATGTTAAAAACTTTGATTCCAATATAAAATAGATGTTTGATCTTATGAAATGCAATGTTCTGAATCGATTGGTAACATTTTTCTAACTGTGGCACAAGTATTATTAAAGATTTCACGATTTTATCTTCGCATATACCGAAATTCGCGTATGTCGATTACGTTTTTCGACAATTATCATATGAAAACGCGTATTTAAACATAGTAAAAACGTTATATTCTTGTTATATTCTTTATTCTGTATCGATAGAATATAAAATCATTGAAATTGAACGAGATTTCAAGTTTTCGTTTTTCGACGATACGCGTATATGAGCGAAAAATCGTATATACGATATGAAAGAATGATAAAAACATTGATTCCAATATAAAATAGATGTTTGATCTTATGAAATGCAATGTTCTGAATCGATTGGTAACATTTTTCTAACTGTGGCACAAGTATTATTAAAGATTTCACGATTTTATCTTCGCATATACCGAAATTCGCGTATGTCGATTACGTTTTTCGACAATTATCATATGAAAACGCGTATTTAAACATAGTAAAAACGTTATATTCTTGTTATATTCTTTATTCTGCATCGATAGAATATAAAATCATTGAAATTGAACGAGATTTCAAGTTTTCGTTTTTCGGCGATACGCGTATATGAGCGAAAAATCGTATATACGATATGAAAGAATGTTAAAAACTTTGATTCCAATATAAAATAGATGTTTGATCTTATGAAATGCAATGTTCTGAATGGATTGGTAACATTTTTCTAACTGTGGCACAAGTATTATTAAAGATTTCACGATTTTATCTTCGCATATACCGAAATTCGCGTATGTCGATTACGTTTTTCGACAATTATCATATGAAAACGCGCATTTAAACATAGTAAAAACGTTATATTCTTGTTATATTCTTTATTCTGCATCGATAGAATATAAAATCATTGAAATTGAACGAGATTTCAAGTTTTCGTTTTTCGACGATACGCGTATATGAGCGAAAAATCGTATATACGATATGAAAGAATGTTAAAAACTTTGATTCCAATATAAAATAGATGTTTGATCTTATGAAATGCAATGTTCTGAATCGATTGGTAACATTTTTCTAACTGTGGCACAAGTATTATTAAAGATTTCACGATTTTATCTTCGCATATACCGAAATTCGCGAATGTCGATTACGTTTTTCGACAATTATCATATGAAAACGCGTATTTAAACATAGTAAAAACGTTATATTCTTGTTATATTCTTTATTCTGTATCGATAGAATATAAAATCATTGAAATTGAACGAGATTTCAAGTTTTCGTTTTTCGACGATACGCGTATATGAGCGAAAAATCGTATATACGATATGAAAGAATGATAAAAACATTGATTCCAATATAAAATAGATGTTTGATCTTATGAAATGCAATGTTCTGAATCGATTGGTAACATTTTTCTAACTGTGGCACAAGTATTATTAAAGATTTCACGATTTTATCTTCGCATATACCGAAATTCGCGTATGTCGATTACGTTTTTCGACAATTATCATATGAAAACGCGTATTTAAACATAGTAAAAACGTTATATTCTTGTTATATTCTTTATTCTGCATCGATAGAATATAAAATCATTGAAATTGAACGAGATTTCAAGTTTTCGTTTTTCGGCGATACGCGTATATGAGCGAAAAATCGTATATACGATATGAAAGAATGTTAAAAACATTGATTCCAATATAAAATAGATGTTTGATCTTATGAAATGCAATGTTCTGAATCGATTGGTAATATTTTTCTAACTGTGGCACAAGTATTATTAAAGATTTCACGATTTTATCTTCGCATATACCGAAATTCGCGTATGTCGATTACGTTTTTCGAAAATTATCATATGAAAACGCGTATTTAAACATAGTAAAAACGTTATATTCTTGTTATATTCTTTATTCTGCATCGATAGAATATAAAACCATTGAAATTGAACGAGATTTCAAGTTTTCGTTTTTCGACGATACGCGTATATGAGCGAAAAATCGTATATACGATATGAAAGAATGTTAAAAACTTTGATTCCAATATAAAATAGATGTTTGATCTTATGAAATGCAATGTTCTGAATCGATTGGTAACATTTTTCTAACTGTGGCACAAGTATTATTAAAGATTTCACGATTTTATCTTCGCATATACCGAAATTCGCGTATGTCGATTACGTTTTTCGACAATTATCATATAAAAACGCGTATTTAAACATAGTAAAAACGTTATATTCTTGTTATATTCTTTATTCTGCATCGATAGAATATAAAATCATTGAAATTGAACGAGATTTCAAGTTTTCGTTTTTTACGATACGCGTATATGAGCGAAAAATCGTATATACGATATGAAAGAATGTTAAAAACTTTGATTTCAATATAAAATAGATGTTTGATCTTATGAAATGCAATGTTCTGAATCGATTGGTAACATTTTTCTAACTGTGGCACAAGTATTATTAAAGATTTCACGATTTTATCTTCGCATATACCGAAATTCGCGTATGTCGATTACGTTTTTCGACAATTATCATATGAAAACGCGTATTTAAACATAGTAAAAACGTTATATTCTTGTTATATTCTTTATTCTGCATCGATAGAATATAAAATAATTGAAATTGAACGAGATTTCAAGTTTTCGTTTTTCGACGATACGCGTATATGAGCGAAAAATCGTATATACGATATGAAAGAATGTTAAAAACTTTGATTCCAATATAAAATAGATGTTTGATCTTATGAAATGCAATGTTCTGAATCGATTGGTAACATTTTTCTAACTGTGGCACAAGTATTATTAAAGATTTCACGATTTTATCTTCGCATATACCGAAATTCGCGTATGTCGATTACGTTTTTCGACAATTATCATATGAAAACGCGTATTTAAACATAGTAAAAACGTTATATTCTTGTTATATTCTTTATTCTGCATCGATAGAATATAAAATCATTGAAATTGAACGAGATTTCAAGTTTTCGTTTTTCGACGATACGCGTATATGAGCGAAAAATCGTATATACGATATGAAAGAATGTTAAAAACTTTGATTCCAATATAAAATAGATGTTTGATCTTATGAAATGCAATGTTCTGAATCGATTGGTAACATTTTTCTAACTGTGGCACAAGTATTATTAAAGATTTCACGATTTTATCTTCGCATATACCGAAATTCGCGTATGTCGATTACGTTTTTCGACAATTATCATATGAAAACGCGTATTTAAACATAGTAAAAACGTTATATTCTTGTTATATTCTTTATTCTGCATCGATAGAATATAAAATCATTGAAATTGAACGAGATTTCAAGTTTTCGTTTTTCGACGATACGCGTATATGAGCGAAAAATCGTATATACGATATGAAAGAATGTTAAAAACTTTGATTCCAATATAAAATAGATGTTTGATCTTATGAAATGCAATGTTCTGAATCGATGGGTAACATTTTTCTAACTGTGGCACAAGTATTATTAAAGATTTCACGATTTTATCTTCGCATATACCGAAATTCGCGTATGTCGATTACGTTTTTCGACAATTATCATATGAAAAGGCGTATTTAAACATAGTAAAAACGTTATATTCTTGTTATATTCTTTATTCTGCATCGATAGAATGTAAAATCATTGAAATTGAACGAGATTTCAAGTTTTCGTTTTTCGACGATACGCGTATATGAGCGAAAAATCGTATATACGATATGAAAGAATGTTAAAAACTTTGATTCCAATATAAAATAGATGTTTGATCTTATGAAATGCAATGTTCTGAATCGATTGGTAACATTTTTCTAACTGTGGCACAAGTATTATTAAAGATTTCACGATTTTATCTTCGCATATACCGAAATTCGCGTATGTCGATTACGTTTTTCGACAATTATCATATGAAAACGCGTATTTAAACATAGTAAAAACGTTATATTCTTGTTATATTCTTTATTCTGCATCGATAGAATATAAAATCATTGAAATTGAACGAGATTTCAAGTTTTCGTTTTTCGACGATACGCGTATATGAGCGAAAAATCGTATATACGATATGAAAGAATGTTAAAAACTTTGATTCCAATATAAAATAGATGTTTGATCTTATGAAATGCAATGTTCTGAATCGATTGGTAACATTTTTCTAACTGTGGCACAAGTATTATTAAAGATTTCACGATTTTATCTTCGCATATACCGAAATTCGCGTATGTCGATTACGTTTTTCGAGAATTATCATATGAAAACGCGTATTTAAACATAGTAAAAACGTTATATTCTTGTTAAATTCTTTATTCTGCATCGATAGAATATAAAATCATTGAAATTGAACGAGATTTCAAGTTTTCGTTTTTCGACGATACGCGTATATGAGCGAAAAATCGTATATACGATATGAAAGAATGTTAAAAACTTTGATTCCAATATAAAATAGATGTTTGATCTTATGAAATGCAATGTTCTGAATCGATTGGTAACATTTTTCTAACTGTGGCACAAGTATTATTAAAGATTTCACGATTTTATCTTCGCATATACCGAAATTCGCGTATGTCGATTACGTTTTTCGACAATTATCATATGAAAACGCGTATTTAAACATAGTAAAAACGTTATATTCTTGTTATATTCTTTATTCTGCATCGATAGAATATAAAATCATTGAAATTGAACGAGATTTCAAGTTTTCGTTTTTCGACGATACGCGTATATGAGCGAAAAATCGTATATACGATATGAAAGAATGTTAAAAACTTTGATTCCAATATAAAATAGATGTTTGATCTTATGAAATGCAATGTTCTGAATCGATTGGTAACATTTTTCTAACTGTGGCACAAGTATTATTAAAGATTTCACGATTTTATCTTCGCATATACCGAAATTCGCGTATGTCGATTACGTTTTTCGACAATTATCATATGAAAACGCGTATTTAAACATAGTAAAAACGTTATATTCTTGTTATATTCTTTATACTGCATCGATAGAATATAAAATCATTGAAATTGAACGAGATTTCAAGTTTTCGTTTTTCGACGATACGCGTATATGAGCGAAAAATCGTATATACGATATGAAAGAATGTTAAAAACTTTGATTCCAATATAAAATAGATGTTTGATCTTATGAAATGCAATGTTCTGAATCGATTGGTAACATTTTTCTAACTGTGGCACAAGTATTATTAAAGATTTCACGATTTTATCGTCGCATATACCGAAATTCGCGTATGTCGATTACGTTTTTCGACAATTATCATATGAAAACGCGTATTTAAACATAGTAAAAACGTTATATTCTTGTTATATTCTTTATTCTGCATCGATAGAATATAAAATCATTGAAATTGAACGAGATTTCAAGTTTTCGTTTTTCGACGATACGCGTATATGAGCGAAAAATCGTATATACGATATGAAAGAATGTTAAAAACTTTGATTCCAATATAAAATAGATGTTTGATCTTATGAAATGCAATGTTCTGAATCGATTGGTAACATTTTTCTAACTGTGGCACAAGTATTATTAAAGATTTCACGATTTTATCTTCGCATATACCGAAATTCGCGTATGTCGATTACGTTTTTCGACAATTATCATATGAAAACGCGTATTTAAACATAGTAAAAACGTTATATTCTTGTTATATTCTTTATTCTGCATCGATAGAATATAAAATCATTGAAATTGAACGAGATTTCAAGTTTTCGTTTTTCGACGATACGCGTATATGAGCGAAAAATCGTATATACGATATGAAAGAATGTTAAAAACTTTGATTCCAATATAAAATAGATGTTTGATCTTATGAAATGCAATGTTCTGAATCGATTGGTAACATTTTTCTAACTGTGGCACAAGTATTATTAAAGATTTCACGATTTTATCTTCGCATATACCGAAATTCGCGTATGTCGATTACGTTTTTCGACAATTATCATATGTAAACGCGTATTTAAACATAGTAAAAACGTTATATTCTTGTTATATTCTTTATTCTGCATCGATAGAATATAAAATCATTGAAATTGAACGAGATTTCAAGTTTTCGTTTTTCGACGATACGCGTATATGAGCGAAAAATCGTATATACGATATGAAAGAATGTTAAAAACTTTGATTCCAATATAAAATAGATGTTTGATCTTATGAAATGCAATGTTCTGAATCGATTGGTAACATTTTTCTAACTGTGGCACAAGTATTATTAAAGATTTCACGATTTTATCTTCGCATATACCGAAATTCGCGTATGTCGATTACGTTTTTCGACAATTATCATATGAAAACGCGTATTTAAACATAGTAAAAACGTTATATTCTTGTTATATTCTTTATTCTGCATCGATAGAATATAAAATCATTGAAATTGAACGAGATTTCAAGTTTTCGTTTTTCGACGATACGCGTATATGAGCGAAAAATCGTATATACGATATGAAAGAATGTTAAAAACTTTGATTCCAATATAAAATAGATGTTTGATCTTATGAAATGCAATGTTCTGAATCGATTGGTAACATTTTTCTAACTGTGGCACAAGTATTATTAAAGATTTCACGATTTTATCTTCGCATATACCGAAATTCGCGTATGTCGATTACGTTTTTCGACAATTATCATATGAAAACGCGTATTTAAACATTGTAAAAACGTTATATTCTTGTTATATTCTTTATTCTGCATCGATAGAATATAAAATCATTGAAATTGAACGAGATTTCAAGGTTTCGTTTTTCGACGATACGCGTATATGAGCGAAAAATCGTATATACGATATGAAAGAATGTTAAAAACTTTGATTCCAATATAAAATAGATGTTTGATCTTATGAAATGCAATGTTCTGAATCGATTGGTAACATTTTTCTAACTGTGGCACAAGTATTATTAAAGATTTCACGATTTTATCTTCGCATATACCGAAATTCGCGTATGTCGATTACGTTTTTCGACAATTATCATATGAAAACGCGTATTTAAACATAGTAAAAACGTTATATTCTTGTTATATTCTTTATTCTGCATCGATAGAATATAAAATCATTGAAATTGAACGAGATTTCAAGTTTTCGTTTTTCGACGATACGCGTATATGAGCGAAAAATCGTATATACGATATGAAAGAATGTTAAAAACTTTGATTCCAATATAAAATAGATGTTTGATCTTATGAAATGCAATGTTCTGAATCGATTGGTAACATTTTTCTAACTGTGGCACAAGTATTATTAAAGATTTCACGATTTTATCTTCGCATATACCGAAATTCGCGTATGTCGATTACGTTTTTCGACAATTATCATATGAAAACGCGTATTTAAACATAGTAAAAACGTTATATTCTTGTTATATTCTTTATTCTGCATCGATAGAATATAAAATCATTGAAATTGAACGAGATTTCAAGTTTTCGTTTTTCGACGATACGCGTATATGAGCGAAAAATCGTATATACGATATGAAAGAATGTTAAAAACTTTGATTCCAATATAAAATAGATGTTTGATCTTATGAAATGCAATGTTCTGAATCGATTGGTAACATTTTTCTAACTGTGGCACAAGTATTATTAAAGATTTCACGATTTTATCTTCGCATATACCGAAATTCGCGTATGTCGATTACGTTTTTCGACAATTATCTTATGAAAACGCGTATTTAAACATAGTAAAAACGTTATATTCTTGTTATATTCTTTATTCTGCATCGATAGAGTATAAAATCATTGAAATTGAACGAGATTTCAAGTTTTCGTTTTTCGACGATACGCGTATATGAGCGAAAAATCGTATATACGATATGAAAGAATGTTAAAAACTTTGATTCCAATATAAAATAGATGTTTGATCTTATGAAATGCAATGTTCTGAATCGATTGGTAACATTTTTCTAACTGTGGCACAAGTATTATTAAAGATTTCACGATTTTATCTTCGCATATACCGAAATTCGCGTATGTCGATTATGTTTTTCGACAATTATCATATGAAAACGCGTATTTAAACATAGTAAAAACGTTATATTCTTGTTATATTCTTTATTCTGCATCGATAGAATATAAAATCATTGAAATTGAACGAGATTTCAAGTTTTCGTTTTTCGACGATACGCGTATATGAGCGAAAAATCGTATATACGATATGAAAGAATGTTAAAAACTTTGATTCCAATATAAAATAGATGTTTGATCTTATGAAATGCAATGTTCTGAATCGATTGGTAACATTTTTCTAACTGTGGCACAAGTATTATTAAAGATTTCACGATTTTATCTTCGCATATACCGAAATTCGCGTATGTCGATTACGTTTTTCGACAATTATCATATGAAAACGCGTATTTAAACATAGTAAAAACGTTATATTCTTGTTATATTCTTTATTCTGCATCGATAGAATATAAAATCATTGAAATTGAACGAGATTTCAAGTTTTCGTTTTTCGACGATACGCGTATATGAGCGAAAAATCGTATATACGATATGAAAGAATGTTAAAAACTTTGATTCCAATATAAAATAGATGTTTGATCTTATGAAATGCAATGTTCTGAATCGATTGGTAACATTTTTCTAACTGTGGCACAAGTATTATTAAAGATTTCACGATTTTATCTTCGCATATACCGAGATTCGCGTATGTCGATTACGTTTTTCGACAATTATCATATGAAAACGCGTATTTAAACATAGTAAAAACGTTATATTCTTGTTATATTCTTTATTCTGCATCGATAGAATATAAAATCATTGAAATTGAACGAGATTTCAAGTTTTCGTTTTTCGACGATACGCGTATATGAGCGAAAAATCGTATATACGATATGAAAGAATGTTAAAAACTTTGATTCCAATATAAAATAGATGTTTGATCTTATGAAATGCAATGTTCTGAATCGATTGGTAACATTTTTCTAACTGTGGCACAAGTATTATTAAAGATTTCACGATTTTATCTTCGCATATACCGAAATTCGCGTATGTCGATTACGTTTTTCGACAATTATCATATGAAAACGCGTATTTAAACATAGTAAAAACGTTATATTCTTGTTATATTCTTTATTCTGCATCGATAGAATATAAAATCATTGAAATTGAACGAGATTTCAAGTTTTCGTTTTTCGACGATACGCGTATATGAGCGAAAAATCGTATATACGATATGAAAGAATGTTAAAAACTTTGATTCCAATATAAAATAGATGTTTGATCTTATGAAATGCAATGTTCTGAATCGATTGGTAACATTTTTCTAACTGTGGCACAAGTATTATTAAAGATTTCACGATTTTATCTTCGCATATACCGAAATTCGCGTATGTCGATTACGTTTTTCGACAATTATCATATGAAAACGCGTATTTAAACATAGTAAAAACGTTATATTCTTGTTATATTCTTTATTCTGCATCGATAGAATATAAAATCATTGAAATTGAACGAGATTTCAAGTTTTCGTTTTTCGACGATACGCGTATATGAGCGAAAAATCGTATATACGATATGAAAGAATGTTAAAAACTTTGATTCCAATATAAAATAGATGTTTGATCTTATGAAATGCAATGTTCTGAATCGATTAGTAACATTTTTCTAACTGTGGCACAAGTATTATTAAAGATTTCACGATTTTATCTTCGCATATACCGAAATTCGCGTATGTCGATTACGTTTTTCGACAATTATCATATGAAAACGCGTATTTAAACATAGTAAAAACGTTATATTCTTGTTATATTCTTTATTCTGCATCGATAGAATATAAAATCATTGAAATTGAACGAGATTTCAAGTTTTCGTTTTTCGACGATACGCGTATATGAGCGAAAAATCGTATATACGATATGAAAGAATGTTAAAAACTTTGATTCCAATATAAAATAGATGTTTGATCTTATGAAATGCAATGTTCTGAATCGATTGGTAACATTTTTCTAACTGTGGCACAAGTATTATTAAAGATTTCACGATTTTATCTTCGCATATACCGAAATTCGCGTATGTCGATTACGTTTTTCGACAATTATCATATGAAAACGCGTATTTAAACATAGTAAAAACGTTATATTCTTGTTATATTCTTTATACTGCATCGATAGAATATAAAATCATTGAAATTGAACGAGATTTCAAGTTTTCGTTTTTCGGCGATACGCGTATATGAGCGAAAAATCGTATATACGATATGAAAGAATGTTAAAAACTTTGATTCCAATATAAAATAGATGTTTGATCTTATGAAATGCAATGTTCTGAATCGATTGGTAACATTTTTCTAACTGTGGCACAAGTATTATTAAAGATTTCACGATTTTATCTTCGCATATACCGAAATTCGCGTATGTCGATTACGTTTTTCGACAATTATCATATGAAAACGCGTATTTAAACATAGTAAAAACGTTATATTCTTGTTATATTCTTTATTCTGCATCGATAGAATATAAAATCATTGAAATTGAACGAGATTTCAAGTTTTCGTTTTTCGACGATACGCGTATATGAGCGAAAAATCGTATATACGATATGAAAGAATGTTAAAAACTTTGATTCCAATATAAAATAGATGTTTGATCTTATGAAATGCAATGTTCTGAATCGATTGGTAACATTTTTCTAACTGTGGCACAAGTATTATTAAAGATTTCACGATTTTATCTTCGCATATACCGAAATTCGCGTATGTCGATTACGTTTTTCGACAATTATCATATGAAAACGCGTATTTAAACATAGTAAAAACGTTATATTCTTGTTATATTCTTTATTCTGCATCGATAGAATATAAAATCATTGAAATTGAACGAGATTTCAAGTTTTCGTTTTTCGACGATACGCGTATATGAGCGAAAAATCGTATATACGATATGAAAGAATGTTAAAAACTTTGATTCCAATATAAAATAGATGTTTGATCTTATGAAATGCAATGTTCTGAATCGATTGGTAACATTTTTCTAACTGTGGCACAAGTATTATTAAAGATTTCACGATTTTATCTTCGCATATACCGAAATTCGCGTATGTCGATTACGTTTTTCGACAATTATCATATGAAAACGCGTATTTAAACATAGTAAAAACGTTATATTCTTGTTATATTCTTTATTCTGCATCGATAGAATATAAAATCATTGAAATTGAACGAGATTTCAAGTTTTCGTTTTTCGACGATACGCGTATATGAGCGAAAAATCGTATATACGATATGAAAGAATGTTAAAAACTTTGATTCCAATATAAAATAGATGTTTGATCTTATGAAATGCAATGTTCTGAATCGATTGGTAACATTTTTCTAACTGTGGCACAAGTATTATTAAAGATTTCACGATTTTATCTTCGCATATACCGAAATTCGCGTATGTCGATTACGTTTTTCGACAATTATCATATGAAAACGCGTATTTAAACATAGTAAAAACGTAATATTCTTGTTATATTCTTTATTCTGCATCGATAGAATATAAAATCATTGAAATTGAACGAGATTTCAAGTTTTCGTTTTTCGACGATACGCGTATATGAGCGAAAAATCGTATATACGATATGAAAGAATGTTAAAAACTTTGATTCCAATATAAAATAGATGTTTGATCTTATGAAATGCAATGTTCTGAATCGATTGGTAACATTTTTCTAACTGTGGCACAAGTATTATTAAAGATTTCACGATTTTATCTTCGCATATACCGAAATTCGCGTATGTCGATTACGTTTTTCGACAATTATCATATGAAAACGCGTATTTAAACATAGTAAAAACGTTATATTCTTGTTATATTCTTTATTCTGCATCGATAGAATATAAAATCATTGAAATTGAACGAGATTTCAAGTTTTCGTTTTTCGACGATACGCGTATATGAGCGAAAAATCGTATATACGATATGAAAGAATGTTAAAAACTTTGATTCCAATATAAAATAGATGTTTGATCTTATGAAATGCAATGTTCTGAATCGATTGGTAACATTTTTCTAACTGTGGCACAAGTATTATTAAAGATTTCACGATTTTATCTTCGCATATACCGAAATTCGCGTATGTCGATTACGTTTTTCGACAATTATCATATGAAAACGCGTATTTAAACATAGTAAAAACGTTATATTCTTGTTATATTCTTTATTCTGCATCGATAGAATATAAAATCATTGAAATTGAACGAGATTTCAAGTTTTCGTTTTTCGACGATACGCGTATATGAGCGAAAAATCGTATATACGATATGAAAGAATGTTAAAAACTTTGATTCCAATATAAAATAGATGTTTGATCTTATGAAATGCAATGTTCTGAATCGATTGGTAACATTTTTCTAACTGTGGCACAAGTATTATTAAAGATTTCACGATTTTATCTTCGCATATACCGAAATTCGCGTATGTCGATTACGTTTTTCGACAATTATCATATGAAAACGCGTATTTAAACATAGTAAAAACGTTATATTCTTGTTATATTCTTTATTCTGCATCGATAGAATATAAAATCATTGAAATTGAACGAGATTTCAAGTTTTCGTTTTTCGACGATACGCGTATATGAGCGAAAAATCGTATATACGATATGAAAGAATGTTAAAAACTTTGATTCCAATATAAAATAGATGTTTGATCTTATGAAATGCAATGTTCTGAATCGATTGGTAACATTTTTCTAACTGTGGCACAAGTATTATTAAAGATTTCACGATTTTATCTTCGCATATACCGAAATTCGCGTATGTCGATTACGTTTTTCGACAATTATCATATGAAAACGCGTATTTAAACATAGTAAAAACGTTATATTCTTGTTATATTCTTTATTCTGCATCGATAGAATATAAAATCATTGAAATTGAACGAGATTTCAAGTTTTCGTTTTTCGACGATACGCGTATATGAGCGAAAAATCGTATATACGATATGAAAGAATGTTAAAAACTTTGATTCCAATATAAAATAGATGTTTGATCTTATGAAATGCAATGTTCTGAATCGATTGGTAACATTTTTCTAACTGTGGCACAAGTATTATTAAAGATTTCACGATTTTATCTTCGCATATACCGAAATTCGCGTATGTCGATTACGTTTTTCGACAATTATCATATGAAAACGCGTATTTAAACATAGTAAAAACGTAATATTCTTGTTATATTCTTTATTCTGCATCGATAGAATATAAAATCATTGAAATTGAACGAGATTTCAAGTTTTCGTTTTTCGACGATACGCGTATATGAGCGAAAAATCGTATATACGATATGAAAGAATGTTAAAAACTTTGATTCCAATATAAAATAGATGTTTGATCTTATGAAATGCAATGTTCTGAATCGATTGGTAACATTTTTCTAACTGTGGCACAAGTATTATTAAAGATTTCACGATTTTATCTTCGCATATACCGAAATTCGCGTATGACGATTACGTTTTTCGACAATTATCATATGAAAACGCGTATTTAAACATAGTAAAAACGTTATATTCTTGTTATATTCTTTATTCTGCATCGATAGAATATAAAATCATTGAAATTGAACGAGATTTCAAGTTTTCGTTTTTCGACGATACGCGTATATGAGCGAAAAATCGTATATACGATATGAAAGAATGTTAAAAACTTTGATTCCAATATAAAATAGATGTTTGATCTTATGAAATGCAATGTTCTGAATCGATTGGTAACATTTTTCTAACTGTGGCACAAGTATTATTAAAGATTTCACGATTTTATCTTCGCATATACCGAAATTCGCGTATGTCGATTACGTTTTTCGACAATTATCATATGAAAACGCGTATTTAAACATAGTAAAAACGTTATATTCTTGTTATATTCTTTATTCTGCATCGATAGAATATAAAATCATTGAAATTGAACGAGATTTCAAGTTTTCGTTTTTCGACGATACGCGTATATGAGCGAAAAATCGTATATACGATATGAAAGAATGTTAAAAACTTTGATTCCAATATAAAATAGATGTTTGATCTTATGAAATGCAATGTTCTGAATCGATTGGTAACATTTTTCTAACTGTGGCACAAGTATTATTAAAGATTTCACGATTTTATCTTCGCATATACCGAAATTCGCGTATGTCGATTACGTTTTTCGACAATTATCATATGAAAACGCGTATTTAAACATAGTAAAAACGTTATATTCTTGTTATATTCTTTATTCTGCATCGATAGAATATAAAATCATTGAAATTGAACGAGATTTCAAGTTTTCGTTTTTCGACGATACGCGTATATGAGCGAAAAATCGTATTTACGATATGAAAGAATGTTAAAAACTTTGATTCCAATATAAAATAGATGTTTGATCTTATGAAATGCAATGTTCTGAATCGATTGGTAACATTTTTCTAACTGTGGCACAAGTATTATTAAAGATTTCACGATTTTATCTTCGCATATACCGAAATTCGCGTATGTCGATTACGTTTTTCGACAAATATCATATGAAAACGCGTATTTAAACATAGTAAAAACGTTATATTCTTGTTATATTCTTTATTCTGCATCGATAGAATATAAAATCATTGAAATTGAACGAGATTTCAAGTTTTCGTTTTTCGACGATACGCGTATATGAGCGAAAAATCGTATATACGATATGAAAGAATGTTAAAAACTTTGATTCCAATATAAAATAGATGTTTGATCTTATGAAATGCAATGTTCTGAATCGATTGGTAACATTTTTCTAACTGTGGCACAAGTATTATTAAAGATTTCACGATTTTATCTTCGCATATACCGAAATTCGCGTATGTCGATTACGTTTTTCGACAATTATCATATGAAAACGCGTATTTAAACATAGTAAAAACGTTATATTCTTGTTATATTCTTTATTCTGCATCGATAGAATATAAAATCATTGAAATTGAACGAGATTTCAAGTTTTCGTTTTTCGACGATACGCGTATATGAGCGAAAAATCGTATATACGATATGAAAGAATGTTAAAAACTTTGATTCCAATATAAAATAGATGTTTGATCTTATGAAATGCAATGTTCTGAATCGATTGGTAACATTTTTCTAACTGTGGCACAAGTATTATTAAAGATTTCACGATTTTATCTTCGCATATACCGAAATTCGCGTATGTCGATTACGTTTTTCGACAATTATCATATGAAAACGCGTATTTAAACATAGAAAAAACGTTATATTCTTGTTATATTCTTTATTCTGCATCGATAGAATATAAAATCATTGAAATTGAACGAGATTTCAAGTTTTCGTTTTTCGACGATACGCGTATATGAGCGAAAAATCGTATATACGATATGAAAGAATGTTAAAAACTTTGATTCCAATATAAAATAGATGTTTGATCTTATGAAATGCAATGTTCTGAATCGATTGGTAACATTTTTCTAACTGTGGCACAAGTATTATTAAAGATTTCACGATTTTATCTTCGCATATACCGAAATTCGCGTATGTCGATTACGTTTTTCGACAATTATCATATGAAAACGCGTATTTAAACATAGTAAAAACGTTATATTCTTGTTATATTCTTTATTCTGCATCGATAGAATATAAAATCATTGAAATTGAACGAGATTTCAAGTTTTCGTTTTTCGACGATACGCGTATATGAGCGAAAAATCGTATATACGATATGAAAGAATGTTAAAAACTTTGATTCCAATATAAAATAGATGTTTGATCTTATGAAATGCAATGTTCTGAATCGATTGGTAACATTTTTCTAACTGTGGCACAAGTATTATTAAAGATTTCACGATTTTATCTTCGCATATACCGAAATTCGCGTATGTCGATTACGTTTTTCGACAATTATCATATGAAAACGCGTATTTAAACATAGTAAAAACGTTATATTCTTGTTATATTCTTTATTCTGCATCGATAGAATATAAAATCATTGAAATTGAACGAGATTTCAAGTTTTCGTTTTTCGACGATACGCGTATATGAGCGAAAAATCGTATTTACGATATGAAAGAATGTTAAAAACTTTGATTCCAATATAAAATAGATGTTTGATCTTATGAAATGCAATGTTCTGAATCGATTGGTAACATTTTTCTAACTGTGGCACAAGTATTATTAAAGATTTCACGATTTTATCTTCGCATATACCGCAATTCGCGTATGTCGATTACGTTTTTCGACAATTATCATATGAAAACGCGTATTTAAACATAGTAAAAACGTTACATTCTTGTTATATTCTTTATTCTGCATCGATAGAATATAAAATCATTGAAATTGAACGAGATTTCAAGTTTTCGTTTTTCGACGATACGCGTATATGAGCGAAAAATCGTATATACGATATGAAAGAATGTTAAAAACTTTGATTCCAATATAAAATAGATGTTTTATCTTATGAAATGCAATGTTCTGAATCGATTGGTAACATTTTTCTAACTGTGGCACAAGTATTATTAAAGATTTCACGATTTTATCTTCGCATATACCGAAATTCGCGTATGTCGATTACGTTTTTCGACAATTATCATATGAAAACGCGTATTTAAACATAGTAAAAACGTTATATTCTTGTTATATTCTTTATTCTGCATCGATAGAATATAAAATCATTGAAATTGAACGAGATTTCAAGTTTTCGTTTTTCGACGATACGCGTATATGAGCGAAAAATCGTATATACGATATGAAAGAATGTTAAAAACTTTGATTCCAATATAAAATAGATGTTTGATCTTATGAAATGCAATGTTCTGAATCGATTGGTAACATTTTTCTAACTGTGGCACAAGTATTATTAAAGATTTCACGATTTTATCTTCGCATATACCGAAATTCGCGTATGTCGATTACGTTTTTCGACAATTATCATATGAAAACGCGTATTTAAACATAGTAAAAACGTTATACTCTTGTTATATTCTTTATTCTGCATCGATAGAATATAAAATCATTGAAATTGAACGAGATTTCAAGTTTTCGTTTTTCGACGATACGCGTATATGAGCGAAAAATCGTATATACGATATGAAAGAATGTTAAAAACTTTGATTCCAATATAAAATAGATGTTTGATCTTATGAAATGCAATGTTCTGAATCGATTGGTAACATTTTTCTAACTGTGGCACAAGTATTATTAAAGATTTCACGATTTTATCTTCGCATATACCGAAATTCGCGTATGTCGATTACGTTTTTCGACAATTATCATATGAAAACGCGTATTTAAACATAGTAAAAACGTTATACTCTTGTTATATTCTTTATTCTGCATCGATAGAATATAAAATCATTGAAATTGAACGAGATTTCAAGTTTTCGTTTTTCGACGATACGCGTATATGAGCGAAAAATCTTATATACGATATGAAAGAATGTTAAAAACTTTGATTCCAATATAAAATAGATGTTTGATCTTATGAAATGCAATGTTCTGAATCGATTGGTAACATTTTTCTAACTGTGGCACAAGTATTATTAAAGATTTCACGATTTTATCTTCGCATATACCGAAATTCGCGTATGTCGATTAGGTTTTTCGACAATTATCATATGAAAACGCGTATTTAAACATAGTAAAAACGTTATATTCTTGTTATATTCTTTATTCTGCATCGATAGAATATAAAATCATTGAAATTGAACGAGATTTCAAGTTTTCGTTTTTCGACGATACGCGTATATGAGCGAAAAATCGTATATACGATATGAAAGAAAGTTAAAAACTTTGATTCCAATATAAAATAGATGTTTGATCTAATGAAATGCAATGTTCTGAATCGATTGGTAACATTTTTCTAACTGTGGCACAAGTATTATTAAAGATTTCACGATTTTATCTTCGCATATACCGAAATTCGCGTATGTCGATTACGTTTTTCGACAATTATCATATGAAAACGCGTATTTAAACATAGTAAAAACGTTATACTCTTGTTATATTCTTTATTCTGCATCGATAGAATATAAAATCATTGAAATTGAACGAGATTTCAAGTTTTCGTTTTTCGACGATACGCGTATATGAGCGAAAAATCGTATATACGATATGAAAGAATGTTAAAAACTTTGATTCCAATATAAAATAGATGTTTGATCTTATGAAATGCAATGTTCTGAATCGATTGGTAACATTTTTCTAACTGTGGCACAAGTATTATTAAAGATTTCACGATTTTATCTTCGCATATACCGAAATTCGCGTATGTCGATTACGTTTTTCGACAATTATCATATGAAAACGCGTATTTAAACATAGTAAAAACGTTATACTCTTGTTATATTCTTTATTCTGCATCGATAGAATATAAAATAATTGAAATTGAACGAGATTTCAAGTTTTCGTTTTTCGACGATACGCGTATATGAGCGAAAAATCTTATATACGATATGAAAGAATGTTAAAAACTTTGATTCCAATATAAAATAGATGTTTGATCTTATGAAATGCAATGTTCTGAATCGATTGGTAACATTTTTCTAACTGTGGCACAAGTATTATTAAAGATTTCACGATTTTATCTTCGCATATACCGAAATTCGCGTATGTCGATTACGTTTTTCGACAATTATCATATGAAAACGCGTATTTAAACATAGTAAAAACGTTATATTCTTGTTATATTCTTTATTCTGCATCGATAGAATATAAAATCATTGAAATTGAACGAGATTTCAAGTTTTCGTTTTTCGACGATACGCGTATATGAGCGAAAAATCGTATATACGATATGAAAGAATGTTAAAAACTTTGATTCCAATATAAAATAGATGTTTGATCTTATGAAATGCAATGTTCTGAATCGATTGGTAACATTTTTCTAACTGTGGCACAAGTATTATTAAAGATTTCACGATTTTATCTTCGCATATACCGAAATTCGCGTATGTCGATTACGTTTTTCGACAATTATCATATGAAAACGCGTATTTAAACTTAGTAAAAACGTTATATTCTTGTTATATTCTTTATTCTGCATCGATAGAATATAAAATCATCAAAATTGAACGAGATTTCAAGTTTTCGTTTTTCGACGATACGCGTATATGAGCGAAAAATCGTATATACGATATGAAAGAATGTTAAAAACTTTGATTCCAATATAAAATAGATGTTTGATCTTATGAAATGCAATGTTCTGAATCGATTGGTAACATTTTTCTAACTGTGGCACAAGTATTATTAAAGATTTCACGATTTTATCTTCGCATATACCGAAATTCGCCTATGTCGATTACGTTTTTCGACAATTATCATATGAAAACGCGTATTTAAACATAGTAAAAACGTTATATTCTTGTTATATTCTTTATTCTGCATCGATAGAATATAAAATCATTGAAATTGAACGAGATTTCAAGTTTTCGTTTTTCGACGATACGCGTATATGAGCGAAAAATCGTATATACGATATGAAAGAATGTTAAAAACTTTGATTCCAATATAAAATAGATGTTTGATCTTATGAAATGCAATGTTCTGAATCGATTGGTAACATTTTTCTAACTGTGGCACAAGTATTATTAAAGATTTCACGATTTTATCTTCGCATATACCGAAATTCGCGTATGTCGATTACGTTTTTCGACAATTATCATATGAAAACGCGTATTTAAACATAGTAAAAACGTTATATTCTTGTTATATTCTTTATTCTGCATCGATAGAATATAAAATCATTGAAATTGAACGAGATTTCAAGTTTTCGTTTTTCGACGATACGCGTATATGAGCGAAAAATCGTATATACGATATGAAAGAATGTTAAAAACTTTGATTTCAATATAAAATAGATGTTTGATCTTATGAAATGCAATGTTCTGAATCGATTGGAAACATTTTTCTAACTGTGGCACAAGTATTATTAAAGATTTCACGATTTTATCTTCGCATATACCGAAATTCGCGTATGTCGATTACGTTTTTCGACAATTATCATATGAAAACGCGTATTTAAACATAGTAAAAACGTTATATTCTTGTTATATTCTTTATTCTGCATCGATAGAATATAAAATCATTGAAATTGAACGAGATTTCAAGTTTTCGTTTTTCGACGATACGCGACTATGAGCGAAAAATCGTATATACGATATGCAAGAATGTTAAAAACTTTGATTCCAATATAAAATAGATGTTTGATCTTATGAAATGCAATGTTCTGAATCGATTGGTAACATTTTTCTAACTGTGGCACAAGTATTATTAAAGATTTCACGATTTTATCTTCGCATATACCGAAATTCGCCTATGTCGATTACGTTTTTCGACAATTATCATATGAAAACGCGTATTTAAACATAGTAAAAACGTTATATTCTTGTTATATTCTTTATTCTGCATCGATAGAATTTAAAATCATTGAAATTGAACGAGATTTCAAGTTTTCGTTTTTCGACGATACGCGTATATGAGCGAAAAATCGTATATACGATATGAAAGAATGTTAAAAACTTTGATTCCAATATAAAATAGATGTTTGATCTTATGAAATGCAATGTTCTGAATCGATTGGTAACATTTTTCTAACTGTGGCACAAGTATTATTAAAGATTTCACGATTTTATCTTCGCATATACCGAAATTCGCGTATGTCGATTACGTTTTTCGACAATTATCATATGAAAACGCGTATTTAAACTTAGTAAAAACGTTATATTCTTGTTATATTCTTTATTCTGCATCGATAGAATATAAAATCATTGAAATTGAACGAGATTTCAAGTTTTCGTTTTTCGACGATACGCGTATATGAGCGAAAAATCGTATATACGATATGAAAGAATGTTAAAAACTTTGATTCCAATATAAAATAGATGTTTGATCTTATGAAATGCAATGTTCTGAATCGATTGGTAACATTTTTCTAACTGTGGCACAAGTATTATTAAAGATTTCACGATTTTATCTTCGCATATACCGAAATTCGCCTATGTCGATTACGTTTTTCGACAATTATCATATGAAAACGCGTATTTAAACATAGTAAAAACGTTATATTCTTGTTATATTCTTTATTCTGCATCGATAGAATATAAAATCATTGAAATTGAACGAGATTTCAAGTTTTCGTTTTTCGACGATACGCGTATATGAGCGAAAAATCGTATATACGATATGAAAGAATGTTAAAAACTTTGATTCCAATATAAAATAGATGTTTGATCTTATGAAATGCAATGTTCTGAATCGATTTGTAACATTTTTCTAACTGTGGCACAAGTATTATTAAAGATTTCACGATTTTATCTTCGCATATACCGAAATTCGCGTATGTCGATTAGGTTTTTCGACAATTATCATATGAAAACGCGTATTTAAACATAGTAAAAACGTTATATTCTTGTTATATTCTTTATTCTGCATCGATAGAATATAAAATCATTGAAATTGAACGAGATTTCAAGTTTTCGTTTTTGGACGATACGCGTATATGAGCGAAAAATCGTATATACGATATGAAAGAATGTTAAAAACTTTGATTTCAATATAAAATAGATGTTTGATCTTATGAAATGCAAAGTTCTGAATCGATTGGTAACATTTTTCTAACTGTGGCACAAGTATTATTAAAGATATCACGATTTTATCTTCGCATATACCGAAATTCGCGTATGTCGATTACGTTTTTTCGACAATTATCATATGAAAACGCGTATTTAAACATAGTAAAAACGTTATATTCTTGTTATATTCTTTATTCTGCATCGATAGAATATAAAATCATTGAAATTGAACGAGATTTCAAGTTTTCGTTTTTCGACGATACGCGTATATGAGCGAAAAATCGTATATACGATATGAAAGAATGTTAAAAACTTTGATTCCAATATAAAATAGATGTTTGATCTTATGAAATGCAATGTTCTGAATCGATTGGTAACATTTTTCTAACTGTGGCACAAGTATTATTAAAGATTTCACGATTTTATCTTCGCATATACCGAAATTCGCCTATGTCGATTACGTTTTTCGACAATTATCATATGAAAACGCGTATTTAAACATAGTAAAAACGTTATATTCTTGTTATATTCTTTATTCTGCATCGATAGAATATAAAATCATTGAAATTGAACGAGATTTCAAGTTTTCGTTTTTCGACGATACGCGTATATGAGCGAAAAATCGTATATACGATATGAAAGAATGTTAAAAACTTTGATTCCAATATAAAATAGATGTTTGATCTTATGAAATGCAATGTTCTGAATCGATTGGTAACATTTTTCTAACTGTGGCACAAGTATTATTAAAGATTTCACGATTTTATCTTCGCATATACCGAAATTCGCGTATGTCGATTACGTTTTTCGACAATTATCATATGAAAACGCGTATTTAAACATAGTAAAAACGTTATATTCTTGTTATATTCTTTATTCTGCATCGATAGAATATAAAATCATTGAAATTGAACGAGATTTCAAGTTTTCGTTTTTCGACGATACGCGTATATGAGCGAAAAATCGTATATACGATATGAAAGAATGTTAAAAACTTTGATTCCAATATAAAATAGATGTTTGATCTTATGAAATGCAATGTTCTGAATCGATTGGTAACATTTTTCTAACTGTGGCACAAGTATTATTAAAGATTTCACGATTTTATCTTCGCATATACCGAAATTCGCGTATGTCGATTACGTTTTTCGACAATTATCATATGAAAACGCGTATTTAAACATAGTAAAAACGTTATATTCTTGTTATATTCTTTATTCTGCATCGATAGAATATAAAATCATTGAAATTGAACGAGATTTCAAGTTTTCGTTTTTCGACGATACGCGTATATGAGCGAAAAATCGTATATACGATATGAAAGAATGTTAAAAACTTTGATTCCAATATAAAATAGATGTTTGATCTTATGAAATGCAATGTTCTGAATCGATTGGTAACATTTTTCTAACTGTGGCACAAGTATTATTAAAGATTTCACGATTTTATCTTCGCATATACCGAAATTCGCGTATGTCGATTACGTTTTTCGACAATTATCATATGAAAACGCGTATTTAAACATAGTAAAAACGTTATATTCTTGTTATATTCTTTATTCTGCATCGATAGAATATAAAATCATTGAAATTGAACGAGATTTCAAGTTTTCGTTTTTCGACGATACGCGTATATGAGCGAAAAATCGTATATACGATATGAAAGAATGTTAAAAACTTTGATTCCAATATAAAATAGATGTTTGATCTTATGAAATGCAATGTTCTGAATCGATTGGTAACATTTTTCTAACTGTGGCACAAGTATTATTAAAGATTTCACGATTTTATCTTCGCATATACCGAAATTGGCGTATGTCGATTACGTTTTTCGACAATTATCATATGAAAACGCGTATTTAAACATAGTAAAAACGTTATATTCTTGTTATATTCTTTATTCTGCATCGATAGAATATAAAATCATTGAAATTGAACGAGATTTCAAGTTTTCGTTTTTCGACGATACGCGTATATGAGCGAAAAATCGTATATACGATATGAAAGAATGTTAAAAACTTTGATTCCAATATAAAATAGATGTTTGATCTTATGAAATGCAATGTTCTGAATCGATTGGTAACATTTTTCTAACTGTGGCACAAGTATTATTAAAGATTTCACGATTTTATCTTCGCATATACCGAAATTCGCGTATGTCGATTACGTTTTTCGACAATTATCATATGAAAACGCGTATTTAAACATAGTAAAAACGTTATACTCTTGTTATATTCTTTATTCTGCATCGATAGAATATAAAATCATTGAAATTGAACGAGATTTCAAGTTTTCGTTTTGCGACGATACGCGTATATGAGCGAAAAATCTTATATACGATATGAAAGAATGTTAAAAACTTTGATTCCAATATAAAATAGATGTTTGATCTTATGAAATGCAATGTTCTGAATCGATTGGTAACATTTTTCTAACTGTGGCACAAGTATTATTAAAGATTTCACGATTTTATCTTCGCATATACCGAAATTCGCGTATGTCGATTACGTTTTTCGACAATTATCATATGAAAACGCGTATTTAAACATAGTAAAAACGTTATATTCTTGTTATATTCTTTATTCTGCATCGATAGAATATAAAATCATTGAAATTGAACGAGATTTCAAGTTTTCGTTTTTCGACGATACGCGTATATGAGCGAAAAATCGTATATACGATATGAAAGAATGTTAAAAACTTTGATTCCAATATAAAATAGATGTTTGATCTTATGAAATGCAATGTTCTGAATCGATTGGTAACATTTTTCTAACTGTGGCACAAGTATTATTAAAGATTTCACGATTTTATCTTCGCATATACCGAAATTCGCGTATGTCGATTACGTTTTTCGACAATTATCATATGAAAACGCGTATTTAAACATAGTAAAAACGTTATACTCTTGTTATATTCTTTATTCTGCATCGATAGAATATAAAATCATTGAAATTGAACGAGATTTCAAGTTTTCGTTTTTCGACGATACGAGTATATTAGCGAAAAATCGTATATACGATATGAAAGAATGTTAAAAACTTTGATTCCAATATAAAATAGATGTTTGATCTTATGAAATGCAATGTTCTGAATCGATTGGTAACATTTTTCTAACTGTGGCACAAGTATTATTAAAGATTTCACGATTTTACCTTCGCATATACCGAAATTCGCGTATGTCGATTACGTTTTTCGACAATTATCATATGAAAACGCGTATTTAAACATAGTAAAAACGTTATATTCGTGTTATATTCTTTATTCTGCATCGATAGAATATAAAATCATTGAAATTGAACGAGATTTCAAGTTTTCGTTTTTCGACGATACGCGTATATGAGCGAAAAATCGTATATACGATATGAAAGAATGTTAAAAACTTTGATTCCAATATAAAGTAGATGTTTGATCTTATGAAATGCAATGTTCTGAATCGATTGGTAACATTTTTCTAACTGTGGCACAAGTATTATTAAAGATTTCACGATTTTATCTTCGCATATACCGAAATTCGCGTATGTCGATTACGTTTTTCGACAATTATCATATGAAAACGCGTATTTAAACATAGTAAAAACGTTTTATTCTTGTTATATTCTTTATTCTGCATCGATAGAATATGAAATCATTGAAATTGAACGAGATTTCAAGTTTTCGTTTTTCGACGATACGCGTATATGAGCGAAAAATCGTATATACGATATGAAAGAATGTTAAAAACTTTGATTCCAATATAAAATAGATGTTTGATCTTATGAAATGCAATGTTCTGAATCGATTGGTAACATTTTTCTAACTGTGGCACAAGTATTATTAAAGATTTCACGATTTTATCTTCGCATATACCGAAATTCGAGTATGTCGATTACGTTTTTCGACAATTATCATATGAAAACGCGTATTTAAACATAGTAAAAACGTTATATTCTTGTTATATTCTTTATGCTGCATCGATAGAATATAAAATCATTGAAATTGAACGAGATTTCAAGTTTTCGTTTTTCGACGATACGCGTATATGAGCGAAAAATCGTATATACGATATGAAAGAATGTTAAAAACTTTGAATCCAATATAAAATAGATGTTTGATCTTATGAAATGCAATGTTCTGAATCGATTGGTAACATTTTTCTAACTGTGGCACAAGTATTATTAAAGATTTCACGATTTTATCTTCGCATATACCGAAATTCGCGTATGTCGATTACGTTTTTCGACAATTATCATATGAAAACGCGTATTTAAACATAGTAAAAACGTTATATTCTTGTTATATTCTTTATTCTGCATCGATAGAATATAAAATCACTGAAATTGAACGAGATTTCAAGTTTTCGTTTTTCGACGATACGCGTATATGACCGAAAAATCGTATATACGATATGAAAGAAAGTTAAAAACTTTGATTCCAATATAAAATAGATGTTTGATCTTATGAAATGCAATGTTCTGAATCGATTGGTAACATTTTTCTAACTGTGGCACAAGTATTATTAAAGATTTCACGATTTTATCTTCGCATATACCGAAATTCGCGTATGTCGATTACGTTTTTCGACAATTATCATATGAAAACGCGTATTTAAACATAGTAAAAACGTTATATTCTTGTTATATTCTTTATTCTGCATCGATAGAATATAAAATCATTGAAATTAAACGAGATTTCAAGTTTTCGTTTTTCGACGATACGCGTATATGAGCGAAAAATCGTATATACGATATGAAAGAATGTTAAAAACTTTGATTCCAATATAAAATAGATGTTTGATCTTATGAAATGCAATGTTCTGAATCGATTGGTAACATTTTTCTAACTGTGGCACAAGTATTATTAAAGATTTCACGATTTTATCTTCGCATATACCGAAATTCGCGTATGTCGATTACGTTTTTCGACAATTATCATATGAAAACGCGTATTTAAACATAGTAAAAACGTTATATTCTTGTTATATTCTTTATTCTGCATCGATAGAATATAAAATCATTGAAATTGAACGAGATTTCAAGTTTTCGTTTTTCGACGATACGCGTATATGAGCGAAAAATCGTATATACGATATGAAAGAATGTTAAAAACTTTGATTCCAATATAAAATAGATGTTTGATCTTATGAAATGCAATGTTCTGAATCGATTGGTAACATTTTTCTAACTGTGGCACAAGTATTATTAAAGATTTCACGATTTTATCTTCGCATATACCGAAATTCGCGTATGTCGATTACGTTTTTCGACAATTATCATATGAAAACGCGTATTTAAACATAGTAAAAACGTTATATTCTTGTTATATTCTTTATTCTGCATCGATAGAATATAAAATCACTGAAATTGAACGAGATTTCAAGTTTTCGTTTTTCGACGATACGCGTATATGAGCGAAAAATCGTATATACGATTTGAAAGAAAGTTAAAAACTTTGATTCCAATATAAAATAGATGTTTGATCTTATGAAATGCAATGTTCTGAATCGATTGGTAACATTTTTCTTACTGTGGCACAAGTATTATTAAAGATTTCACGATTTTATCTTCGCATATACCGAAATTCGCGTATGTCGATTACGTTTTTCGACAATTATCATATGAAAACGCGTATTTAAACATAGTAAAAACGTTATATTCTTGTTATATTCTTTATTCTGCATCGATAGAATATAAAATCATTGAAATTAAACGAGATTTCAAGTTTTCGTTTTTCGACGATACGCGTATATGAGCGAAAAATCGTATATACGATATGAAAGAATGTTAAAAACTTTGATTCCAATATAAAATAGATGTTTGATCTTATGAAATGCAATGTTCTGAATCGATTGGTAACATTTTTCTAACTGTGGCACAAGTATTATTAAAGATTTCACGATTTTATCTTCGCAAATACCGAAATTCGCGTATGTCGATTACGTTTTTCGACAATTATCATATGAAAACGCGTATTTAAACATAGTAAAAACGTTATATTCTTGTTATATTCTTTATTCTGCATCGATAGAATATAAAGTCATTGAAATTGAACGAGATTTCAAGTTTTCGTTTTTCGGCAATACGGGTATATGAGCGAAAAATCGTATATACGATATGAAAGAATGTTAAAAACTTTGATTCCAATATAAAATAGATGTTTGATCTTATGAAATGCAATGTTCTGAATCGATTGGTAATATTTATCTAACTGTGGCACAAGTATTATTAAAGATTTCACGATTTTATCTTCGCATATACCGAAATTCGCGTATGTCGATTACGTTTTTCGACAATTATCATATGAAAACGCGTATTTAAACATAGTAAAAACGTTATATTCTTGTTATATTCTTTATTCTGCATCGATAGAATATAAAATCATTGAAATTGAACGAGATTTCAAGTTTTCGTTTTTCGACGATACGCGTATATGAGCGAAAAATCGTATATACGATATGAAAGAATGTTAAAAACTTTGATTCCAATATAAAATAGATGTTTGATCTTATGAAATGCAATGTTCTGAATCGATTGGTAACATTTTTCTGACTGTGGCACAAGTATTATTAAAGATTTCACGATTTTATCTTCGCATATACCGAAATTCGCGTATGTCGATTACGTTTTTCGACAATTATCATATGAAAACGCGTATTTAAACATAGTAAAAACGTTATATTCTTGTTATATTCTTTATTCTGCATCGATAGAATATAAAATCACTGAAATTGAACGAGATTTCAAGTTTTCGTTTTTCGACGATACGCGTATATGACCGAAAAATCGTATATACGATATGAAAGAAAGTTAAAAACTTTGATTCCAATATAAAATAGATGTTTGATCTTATGAAATGCAATGTTCTGAATCGATTGGTAACATTTTTCTAACTGTGGCACAAGTATTATTAAAGATTTCACGATTTTATCTTCGCATATACCGAAATTCGCGTATGTCGATTACGTTTTTCGACAATTATCATATGAAAACGCGTATTTAAACATAGTAAAAACGTTATATTCTTGTTATATTCTTTATTCTGCATCGATAGAATATAAAATCATTGAAATTAAACGAGATTTGAAGTTTTCGTTTTTCGACGATACGCGTATATGAGCGAAAAATCGTATATACGATATGAAAGAATGTTAAAAACTTTGATTCCAATATAAAATAGATATTTGATCTTATGAAATGCAATGTTCTGAATCGATTGGTAACATTTTTCTAACTGTGGCACAAGTATTATTAAAGATTTCACGATTTTATCTTCGCATATACCGAAATTCGCGTATGTCGATTACGTTTTTCGACAATTATCATATGAAAACGCGTATTTAAACATAGTAAAAACGTTATATTCTTGTTATATTCTTTATTCTGCATCGATAGAATATAAAATCATTGAAATTGAACGAGATTTCAAGTTTTCGTTTTTCGACGATACGCGTATATGAGCGAAAAATCGTATATACGATATGAAAGAATGTTAAAAACTTTGATTCCAATATAAAATAGATGTTTGATCTTATGAAATGCAATGTTCTGAATCGATTGGTAACATTTTTCTAACTGTGGCACAAGTATTATTAAAGATTTCACGATTTTATCTTCGCATATACCGAAATTCGCGTATGTCGATTACGTTTTTTCGACAATTATCATATGAAAACGCGTATTTAAACATAGTAAAAACGTTATATTCTTGTTATATTCTTTATTCTGCATCGATAGAATATAAAATCACTGAAATTGAACGAGATTTCAAGTTTTCGTTTTTCGACGATACGCGTATATGACCGAAAAATCGTATATACGATATGAAAGAAAGTTAAAAACTTTGATTCCAATATAAAATAGATGTTTGATCTTATGAAATGCAATGTTCTGAATCGATTGGTAACATTTTTCTAACTGTGGCACAAGTATTATTAAAGATTTCACGATTTTATCTTCGCATATACCGAAATTCGCGTATGTCGATTACGTTTTTCGACAATTATCATATGAAAACGCGTATTTAAACATAGTAAAAACGTTATATTCTTGTTATATTCTTTATTCTGCATCGATAGAATATAAAATCATTGAAATTAAACGAGATTTCAAGTTTTCGTTTTTCGACGATACGCGTATATGAGCGAAAAAACGTATATACGATATGAAAGAATGTTAAAAACTTTGATTCCAATATAAAATAGATGTTTGATCTTATGAAATGCTATGTTCTGAATCGATTGGTAACATTTTTCTAACTGTGGCACAAGTATTATTAAAGATTTCACGATTTTATCTTCGCAAATACCGAAATTCGCGTATGTCGATTACGTTTTTCGACAATTATCATATGAAAACGCGTATTTAAACATAGTAAAAACGTTATATTCTTGTTATATTCTTTATTCTGCATCGATAGAATATAAAATCATTGAAATTGAACGAGATTTCAAGTTTTCGTTTTTCGGCAATACGCGTATATGAGCGAAAAATCGTATATACGATATGAAAGAATGTTAAAAACTTTGATTCCAATATAAAATAGATGTTTGATCTTATGAAATGCAATGTTCTGAATCGATTGGTAATATTTTTCTAACTGTGGCACAAGTATTATTAAAGATTTCACGATTTTATCTTCGCATATACCGAAATTCGCGTATGTCGATTACGTTTTTCGACAATTATCATATGAAAACGCGCATTTAAACATAGTAAAAACGTTATATTCTTGTTATATTCTTTATTCTGCATCGATTGAATATAAAATCATTGAAATTGAACGAGATTTCAAGTTTTCGTTTTTCGACGATACGCGTATATGAGCGAAAAATCGTATATACGATATGAAAGAATGTTAAAAACTTTGATTCCAATATAAAATAGATGTTTGATCTTATGAAATGCAATGTTCTGAATCGATTGGTAACATTTTTCTAACTGTGGCACAAGTATTATTAAAGATTTCACGATTTTATCTTCGCATATACCGAAATTCGCGTATGTCGATTACGTTTTTCGACAATTATCATATGAAAACGCGTATTTAAACATAGTAAAAACGTTATATTCTTGTTATATTCTTTATTCTGTATCGATAGAATATAAAATCATTGAAATTGAACGAGATTTCAAGTTTTCGTTTTTCGACGATGCGCGTATATGAGCGAAAAATCGTATATACGATATGAAAGAATGATAAAAACTTTGATTCCAATATAAAATAGATGTTTGATCTTATGAAATGCAATGTTCTGAATCGATTGGTAACATTTTTCTAACTGTGGCACAAGTATTATTAAAGATTTCACGATTTTATCTTCGCATATACCGAAATTCGCGTATGTCGATTACGTTTTTCGACAATTATCATATGAAAACGCGTATTTAAACATAGTAAAAACGTTATATTCTTGTTATATTCTTTATTCTGCATCGATAGAATATAAAATCACTGAAATTGAACGAGATTTCAAGTTTTCGTTTTTCGACGATACGCGTATATGAGCGAAAAATCGTATATACGATATGAAAGAAAGTTAAAAACTTTGATTCCAATATAAAATAGATGTTTGATCTTATGAAATGCAATGTTCTGAATCGATTGGTAACATTTTTCTAACTGTGGCACAAGTATTATTAAAGATTTCACAATTTTATCTTCGCATATACCGAAATTCGCGTATGTCGATTACGTTTTTCGACAATTATCATATGAAAACGCGTATTTAAACATAGTAAAAACGTTATATTCTTGTTATATTCTTTATACTGCATCGATAGAATATAAAATCATTGAAATTGAACGAGATTTCAAGTTTTCGTTTTTCGACGATACGCGTATATGAGCGAAAAATCGTATATACGATATGAAAGAATGTTAAAAACTTTGATTCCAATATAAAATAGATGTTTGATCTTATGAAATGCAATGTTCTGAATCGATTGGTAACATTTTTCTAACTGTGGCACAAGTATTATTAAAGATTTCACGATTTTATCTTCGCATATACCGAAATTCGCGTATGTCGATTACGTTTTTCGACAATTATCATATGAAAACGCGTATTTAAACATAGTAAAAACGTTATATTCTTGTTATATTCTTTATTCTGCATCGATAGAATATAAAATCATTGAAATTGAACGAGATTTCAAGTTTTCGTTTTTCGACGATACGCGTATATGAGCGAAAAATCGTATATACGATATGAAAGAATGTTAAAAACTTTGATTCCAATATAAAATAGATGTTTGATCTTATGAAATGCAATGTTCTGAATCGATTGGTAACATTTTTCTAACTGTGGCACAAGTATTATTAAAGATTTCACGATTTTATCTTCGCATATACCGAAATTCGCGTATGTCGATTACGTTTTTCGACAATTATCATATGAAAACGCGTATTTAAACATAGTAAAAACGTTATATTCTTGTTATATTCTTTATTCTGCATCGATAGAATATAAAATCATTGAAATTGAACGAGATTTCAAGTTTTCGTTTTTCGACGATACGCGTATATGAGCGAAAAATCGTATATACGATATGAAAGAAAGTTAAAAACTTTGATTCCAATATAAAATAGATGTTTGATCTTATGAAATGCAATGTTCTGAATCGATTGGTAACATTTTTCTAACTGTGGCACAAGTATTATTAAAGATTTCACGATTTTATCTTCGCATATACCGAAATTCGCGTATGTCGATTACGTTTTTCGACAATTATCATATGAAAACGCGTATTTAAACATAGTAAAAACGTTATATTCTTGTTATATTCTTTATTCTGCATCGATAGAATATAAAATCATTGAAATTAAACGAGATTTCAAGTTTTCGTTTTTCGACGATACGCGTATATGAGCGAAGAATCGTATATACGATATGAAAGAATGTTAAAAACTTTGATTCCAATATAAAATAGATGTTTGATCTTATGAAATGCAATGTTCTGAATCGATTGGTAACATTTTTCTAACTGTGGCACAAGTATTATTAAAGATTTCACGATTTTATCTTCGCAAATACCGAAATTCGCGTATGTCGATTACGTTTTTCGACAATTATCATATGAAAACGCGTATTTAAACATAGTAAAAACGTTATATTCTTGTTATATTCTTTATTCTGCATCGATAGAATATAAAATCATTGAAATTGAACGAGATTTCAAGTTTTCGTTTTTCGGCAATACGCGTATATGAGCGAAAAATCGTATATACGATATGAAAGAATGTTAAAAACTTTGATTCCAATATAAAATAGATGTTTGATCTTATGAAATGCAATGTTCTGAATCGATTGGTAATATTTTTCTAACTGTGGCACAAGTATTATTAAAGATTTCACGATTTTATCTTCGCATATACCGAAATTCGCGTATGTCGATTACGTTTTTCGACAATTATCATATGAAAACGCGCATTTAAACATAGTAAAAACGTTATATTCTTGTTATATTCTTTATTCTGCATCGATTGAATATAAAATCATTGAAATTGAACGAGATTTCAAGTTTTCGTTTTTCGACGATACGCGTATATGAGCGAAAAATCGTATATACGATATGAAAGAATGTTAAAAACTTTGATTCCAATATAAAATAGATGTTTGATCTTATGAAATGCAATGTTCTGAATCGATTGGTAACATTTTTCTGACTGTGGCACAAGTATTATTAAAGATTTCACGATTTTATCTTCGCATATACCGAAATTCGCGTATGTCGATTACGTTTTTCGACAATTATCATATGAAAACGCGCATTTAAACATAGTAAAAACGTTATATTCTTGTTATATTCTTTATTCTGCATCGATAGAATATAAAATCATTGAAATTGAACGAGATTTCAAGTTTTCGTTTTTCGACGATACGCGTATATGAGCGAAAAATCGTATATACGATATGAAAGAATGTTAAAAACTTTGATTCCAATATAAAATAGATGTTTGATCTTATGAAATGCAATGTTCTGAATCGATTGGTAACATTTTTCTAACTGTGGCACAAGTATTATTAAAGATTTCACGATTTTATCTTCGCATATACCGAAATTCGCGTATGTCGATTACGTTTTTCGACAATTATCATATGAAAACGCGTATTTAAACATAGTAAAAACGTTATATTCTTGTTATATTCTTTATTCTGTATCGATAGAATATAAAATCATTGAAATTGAACGAGATTTCAAGTTTTCGTTTTTCGACGATACGCGTATATGAGCGAAAAATCGTATATACGATATGAAAGAATGATAAAAACTTTGATTCCAATATAAAATAGATGTTTGATCTTATGAAATGCAATGTTCTGAATCGATTGGTAACATTTTTCTAACTGTGGCACAAGTATTATTAAAGATTTCACGATTTTATCTTCGCATATACCGAAATTCGCGTATGTCGATTACGTTTTTCGACAATTATCATATGAAAACGCGTATTTAAACATAGTAAAAACGTTATATTCTTGTTATATTCTTCATTCTGCATCGATAGAATATAAAATCATTGAAATTGAACGAGATTTCAAGTTTTCGTTTTTCGGCGATACGCGTATATGAGCGAAAAATCGTATATACGATATGAAAGAATGTTAAAAACTTTGATTCCAATATAAAATAGATGTTTGATCTTATGAAATGCAATGTTCTGAATCGATTGGTAATATTTTTCTAACTGTGGCACAAGTATTATTAAAGATTTCACGATTTTATCTTCGCATATACCGAAATTCGCCTATGTCGATTACGTTTTTCGACAATTATCATATGAAAACGCGTATTTAAACATAGTAAAAACGTTATATTCTTGTTATATTCTTTATTCTGCATCGATAGAATATAAAATCATTGAAATTGAACGAGATTTCAAGTTTTCGTTTTTCGACGATACGCGTATATGAGCGAAAAATCGTATATACGATATGAAAGAATGTTAAAAACTTTGATTCCAATATAAAATAGATGTTTGATCTTATGAAATGCAATGTTCTGAATCGATTGGTAACATTTTTCTAACTGTGGCACAAGTATTATTAAAGATTTCACGATTTTATCTTCGCATATACCGAAATTCGCGTATGTCGATTACGTTTTTCGACAATTATCATATGAAAACGCGTATTTAAACATAGTAAAAACGTTATATTCTTGTTATATTCTTTATTCTGCATCGATAGAATATAAAATCATTGAAATTGAACGAGATTTCAAGTTTTCGTTTTTCGACGATACGCGTATATGAGCGAAAAATCGTATATACGATATGAAAGAATGTTAAAAACTTTGATTCCAATATAAAATAGATGTTTGATCTTATGAAATGCAATGCTCTGAATCGATTGGTAACATTTTTCTAACTGTGGCACAAGTATTATTAAAGATTTCACGATTTTATCTTCGCATATACCGAAATTCGCGTATGTCGATTACGTTTTTCGACAATTATCATATGAAAACGCGTATTTAAACATAGTAAAAACGTTATATTCTTGTTATATTCTTTATTCTGCATCGATAGAATATAAAATCATTGAAATTGAACGAGATTTCAAGTTTTCGTTTTTCGACGATACGCGTATATGAGCGAAAAATCGTATATACGATATGAAAGAATGTTAAAAACTTTGATTCCAATATAAAATAGATGTTTGATCTTATGAAATGCAATGTTCTGAATCGATTGGTAACATTTTTCTAACTGTGGCACAAGTATTATTAAAGATTTCACGATTTTATCTTCGCATATACCGAAATTCGCGTATGTCGATTAAGTTTTTCGACAATTATCATATGAAAACGCGTATTTAAACATAGTAAAAACGTTATATTCTTGTTATATTCTTTATTCTGCATCGATAGAATATAAAATCATTGAAATTGAACGAGATTTCAAGTTTTCGTTTTTCGACGATACGCGTATATGAGCGAAAAATCGTATATACGATATGAAAGAATGTTAAAAACTTTGATTCCAATATAAAATAGATGTTTGATCTTATGAAATGCAATGTTCTGAATCGATTGGTAACATTTTTCTAACTGTGGCACAAGTATTATTAAAGATTTCACGATTTTATCTTCGCATATACCGAAATTCGCGTATGTCGATTACGTTTTTCGAGAATTATCATATGAAAACGCGTATTTAAACATAGTAAAAACGTTATATTCTTGTTATATTCTTTATTCTGCATCGATAGAATATAAAATCATTGAAATTGAACGAGATTTCAAGTTTTCGTTTTTCGACGATACACGTATATGAGCGAAAAATCGTATATACGATATGAAAGAATGTTAAAAACTTTGATTCCAATATAAAATAGATGTTTGATCTTATGAAATGCAATGTTCTGAATCGATTGGTAACATTTTTCTAACTGTGGCACAAGTATTATTAAAGATTTCACGATTTTATCTTCGCATATACCGAAATTCGCGTATGTCGATTACGTTTTTCGACTATTATCATATGAAAACGCGTATTTAAACATAGTAAAAACGTTATATTCTTGTTATATTCTTTATTCTGCATCGATAGAATATAAAATCATTGAAATTGAACGAGATTTCAAGTTTTCGTTTTTCGACGATACGCGTATATGAGCGAAAAATCGTATATACGATATGAAAGAATGTTAAAAACTTTGATTCCAATATAAAATAGATGTTTGATCTTATGAAATGCAATGTTCTGAATCGATTGGTAACATTTTTCTAACTGTGGCACAAGTATTATTAAAGATTTCACGATTTTATCTTCGCATATACCGAAATTCGCGTATGTCGATTACGTTTTTCGACAATTATCATATGAAAACGCGTATTTAAACATAGTAAAAACGTTATATTCTTGTTATATTCTTTATACTGCATCGATAGAATATAAAATCATTGAAATTGAACGAGATTTCAAGTTTTCGTTTTTCGACGATACGCGTATATGAGCGAAAAATCGTATATACGATATGAAAGAATGTTAAAAACTTTGATTCCAATATAAAATAGATGTTTGATCTTATGAAATGCAATGTTCTGAATCGATTGGTAACATTTTTCTAACTGTGGCACAAGTATTATTAAAGATTTCACGATTTTATCTTCGCATATACCGAAATTCGCGTATGTCGATTACGTTTTTCGACAATTATCATATGAAAACGCGTATTTAAACATAGTAAAAACGTTATATTCTTGTTATATTCTTTATTCTGCATCGATAGAATATAAAATCATTGAAATTGAACGAGATTTCAAGTTTTCGTTTTTCGACGATACGCGTATATGAGCGAAAAATCGTATATACGATATGAAAGAATGTTAAAAACTTTGATTCCAATATAAAATAGATGTTTGATCTTATGAAATGCAATGTTCTGAATCGATTGGTAACATTTTTCTAACTGTGGCACAAGTATTATTAAAGATTTCACGATTTTATCTTCGCATATACCGAAATTCGCGTATGTCGATTACGTTTTTCGACAATTATCATATGAAAACGCGTATTTAAACATAGTAAAAACGTTATATTCTTGTTATACTCTTTATTCTGCATCGATAGAATATAAAATCATTGAAATTGAACGAGATTTCAAGTTTTCGTTTTTCGACGATACGCGTATATGAGCGAAAAATCGTATATACGATATGAAAGAATGTTAAAAACTTTGATTCCAATATAAAATAGATGTTTGATCTTATGAAATGCAATGTTCTGAATCGATTGGTAACATTTTTCTAACTGTGGCACAAGTATTATTAAAGATTTCACGATTTTATCTTCGCATATACCGAAATTCGCGTATGTCGATTACGTTTTTCGACAATTATCATATGAAAACGCGTATTTAAACATAGTAAAAACGTTATATTCTTGTTATATTCTTTATTCTGCATCGATAGAATATAAAATCATTGAAATTGAACGAGATTTCAAGTTTTCGTTTTTCGACGATACGCGTATATGAGCGAAAAATCGTATATACGATATGAAAGAATGTTAAAAACTTTGATTCCAATATAAAATAGATGTTTGATCTTATGAAATGCAATGTTCTGAATCGATTGGTAACATTTTTCTAACTGTGGCACAAGTATTATTAAAGATTTCACGATTTTATCTTCGCATATACCAAAATTCGCGTATGTCGATTACGTTTTTCGACAATTATCATATGAAAACGCGTATTTAAACATAGTAAAAACGTTATATTCTTGTTATATTCTTTATTCTGCATCGATAGAATATAAAATCATTGAAATTGAACGAGATTTCAAGTTTTCGTTTTTCGACGATACGCGTATATGAGCGAAAAATCGTATATACGATATGAAAGAATGTTAAAAACTTTGATTCCAATATAAAATAGATGTTTGATCTTATGAAATGCAATGTTCTGAATCGATTGGTAACATTTTTCTAACTGTGGCACAAGTATTATTAAAGATTTCACGATTTTATCTTCGCATATACCGAAATTCGCGTATGTCGATTACGTTTTTCGAGAATTATCATATGAAAACGCGTATTTAAACATAGTAAAAACGTTATATTCTTGTTATATTCTTTATTCTGCATCGATAGAATATAAAATCATTGAAATTGAACGAGATTTCAAGTTTTCGTTTTTCGACGATACGCGTATATGAGCGAAAAATCGTATATACGATATGAAAGAATGTTAAAAACTTTGATTCCAATATAAAATAGATGTTTGATCTTATGAAATGCAATGTTCTGAATCGATTGGTAACATTTTTCTAACTGTGGCACAAGTATTATTAAAGATTTCACGATTTTATCTTCGCATATACCGAAATTCGCGTATGTCGATTACGTTTTTCGACAATTATCATATGAAAACGCGTATTTAAACATAGTAAAAACGTTATATTCTTGTTATATTCTTTATACTGCATCGATAGAATATAAAATCATTGAAATTGAACGAGATTTCAAGTTTTCGTTTTTCGACGATACGCGTATATGAGCGAAAAATCGTATATACGATATGAAAGAATGTTAAAAACTTTGATTCCAATATAAAATAGATGTTTGATCTTATGAAATGCAATGTTCTGAATCGATTGGTAACATTTTTCTAACTGTGGCACAAGTATTATTAAAGATTTCACGATTTTATCTTCGCATATACCGAAATTCGCGTATGTCGATTACGTTTTTCGACAATTATCATATGAAAACGCGTATTTAAACATAGTAAAAACGTTATATTCTTGTTATATTCTTTATTCTGCATCGATAGAATATAAAATCATTGAAATTGAACGAGATTTCAAGTTTTCGTTTTTCGACGATACGCGTATATGAGCGAAAAATCGTATATACGATATGAAAGAATGTTAAAAACTTTGATTCCAATATAAAATAGATGTTTGATCTTATGAAATGCAATGTTCTGAATCGATTGGTAACATTTTTCTAACTGTGGCACAAGTATTATTAAAGATTTCACGATTTTATCCTCGCATATACCGAAATTCGCGTATGTCGATTACGTTTTTCGACAATTATCATATGAAAACGCGTATTTAAACATAGTAAAAACGTTATATTCTTGTTATATTCTTTATTCTGCATCGATAGAATATAAAATCATTGAAATTGAACGAGATTTCAAGTTTTCGTTTTTCGACGATACGCGTATATGAGCGAAAAATCGTATATACGATATGAAAGAATGTTAAAAACTTTGATTCCAATATAAAATAGATGTTTGATCTTATGAAATGCAATGTTCTGAATCGATTGGTAACATTTTTCTAACTGTGGCACAAGTATTATTAAAGATTTCACGATTTTATCTTCGCATATACCGAAATTCGCGTATGTCGATTACGTTTTTCGACAATTATCATATGAAAACGCGTATTTAAACATAGTAAAAACGTTATATTCTTGTTATATTCTTTATTCTGCATCGATAGAATATAAAATCATTGAAATTGAACGAGATTTCAAGTTTTCGTTTTTCGACGATACGCGTATATGAGCGAAAAATCGTATATACGATATGAAAGAATGTTAAAAACTTTGATTCCAATATAAAATAGATGTTTGATCTTATGAAATGCAATGTTCTGAATCGATTGGTAACATTTTTCTAACTGTGGCACAAGTATTATTAAAGATTTCACGATTTTATCTTCGCATATACCGAAATTCGCGTATGTCGATTATGTTTTTCGACAATTATCATATGAAAACGCGTATTTAAACATAGTAAAAACGTTATATTCTTGTTATATTCTTTATTCTGCATCGATAGAATATAAAATCATTGAAATTGAACGAGATTTCAAGTTTTCGTTTTTCGACGATACGCGTATATGAGCGAAAAATCGTATATACGATATGAAAGAATGTTAAAAACTTTGATTCCAATATAAAATAGATGTTTGATCTTATGAAATGCAATGTTCTGAATCGATTGGTAACATTTTTCTAACTGTGGCACAAGTATTATTAAAGATTTCACGATTTTATCTTCGCATATACCGAAATTCGCGTATGTCGATTACGTTTTTCGACAATTATCATATGAAAACGCGTATTTAAACATAGTAAAAACGTTATATTCTTGTTATATTCTTTATTCTGCATCGATAGAATATAAAATCATTGAAATTGAACGAGATTTCAAGTTTTCGTTTTTCGACGATACGCGTATATGAGCGAAAAATCGTATATACGATATGAAAGAATGTTAAAAACTTTGATTCCAATATAAAATAGATGTTTGATCTTATGAAATGCAATGTTCTGAATCGATTGGTAACATTTTTCTAACTGTGGCACAAGTATTATTAAAGATTTCACGATTTTATCTTCGCATATACCGAAATTCGCGTATGTCGATTACGTTTTTCGACAATTATCATATGAAAACGCGTATTTAAACATAGTAAAAACGTTATATTCTTGTTATATTCTTTATTCTGCATCGATAGAATATAAAATCATTGAAATTGAACGAGATTTCAAGTTTTCGTTTTTCGACGATACGCGTATATGAGCGAAAAATCGTATATACGATATGAAAGAATGTTAAAAACTTTGATTCCAATATAAAATAGATGTTTGATCTTATGAAATGCAATGTTCTGAATCGATTGGTAACATTTTTCTAACTGTGGCACAAGTATTATTAAAGATTTCACGATTTTATCTTCGCATATACCGAAATTCGCGTATGTCGATTACGTTTTTCGACAATTATCATATGAAAACGCGTATTTAAACATAGTAAAAACGTTATATTCTTGTTATATTCTTTATACTGCATCGATAGAATATAAAATCATTGAAATTGAACGAGATTTCAAGTTTTCGTTTTTCGACGATACGCGTATATGAGCGAAAAATCGTATATACGATATGAAAGAATGTTAAAAACTTTGATTCCAATATAAAATAGATGTTTGATCTTATGAAATGCAATGTTCTGAATCGATTGGTAACATTTTTCTAACTGTGGCACAAGTATTATTAAAGATTTCACGATTTAATCTTCGCATATACCGAAATTCGCGTATGTCGATTACGTTTTTCGACAATTATCATATGAAAACGCGTATTTAAACATAGTAAAAACGTTATATTCTTGTTATATTCTTTATTCTGCATCGATAGAATATAAAATCATTGAAATTGAACGAGATTTCAAGTTTTCGTTTTTCGACGATACGCGTATATGAGCGAAAAATCGTATATACGATATGAAAGAATGTTAAAAACTTTGATTCCAATATAAAATAGATGTTTGATCTTATGAAATGCAATGTTCTGAATCGATTGGTAACATTTTTCTAACTGTGGCACAAGTATTATTAAAGATTTCACGATTTTATCTTCGCATATACCGAAATTCGCGTATGTCGATTACGTTTTTCGACAATTATCATATGAAAACGCGTATTTAAACGTAGTAAAAACGTTATATTCTTGTTATATTCTTTATTCTGCATCGATAGAATATAAAATCATTGAAATTGAACGAGATTTCAAGTTTTCGTTTTTCGACGATACGCGTATATGAGCGAAAAATCGTATATACGATATGAAAGAATGTTAAAAACTTTGATTCCAATATAAAATAGATGTTTGATCTTATGAAATGCAATGTTCTGAATCGATTGGTAACATTTTTCTAACTGTGGCACAAGTATTATTAAAGATTTCACGATTTTATCTTCGCATATACCGAAATTCGCGTATGTCGATTACGTTTTTCGACAATTATCATATGAAAACGCGTATTTGAACATAGTAAAAACGTTATATTCTTGTTATATTCTTTATTCTGCATCGATAGAATATAAAATCATTGAAATTGAACGAGATTTCAAGTTTTCGTTTTTCGACGATACGCGTATATGAGCGAAAAATCGTATATACGATATGAAAGAATGTTAAAAACTTTGATTCCAATATAAAATAGATGTTTGATCTTATGAAATGCAATGTTCTGAATCGATTGGTAACATTTTTCTAACTGTGGCACAAGTATTATTAAAGATTTCAAGATTTTATCTTCGCATATACCGAAATTCGCGTATGTCGATTACGTTTTTCGACAATTATCATATGAAAACGCGTATTTAAACATAGTAAAAACGTTATATTCTTGTTATATTCTTTATTCTGCATCGATAGAATATAAAATCATTGAAATTGAACGAGATTTCAAGTTTTCGTTTTTCGACGATACGCGTATATGAGCGAAAAATCGTATATACGATATGAAAGAATGTTAAAAACTTTGATTCCAATATAAAATAGATGTTTGATCTTATGAAATGCAATGTTCTGAATCGATTGGTAACATTTTTCTAACTGTGGCACAAGTATTATTAAAGATTTCACGATTTTATCTTCGCATATACCGAAATTCGCGTATGTCGATTACGTTTTTCGACAATTATCATATGAAAACGCGTATTTAAACATAGTAAAAACGTTATATTCTTGTTATATTCTTTATTCTGCATCGATAGAATATAAAATCATTGAAATTGAACGAGATTTCAAGTTTTCGTTTTTCGACGATACGCGTATATGAGCGAAAAATCGTATATACGATATGAAAGAATGTTAAAAACTTTGATTCCAATATAAAATAGATGTTTCATCTTATGAAATGCAATGTTCTGAATCGATTGGTAACATTTTTCTAACTGTGGCACAAGTATTATTAAAGATTTCACGATTTTATCTTCGCATATACCGAAATTCGCGTATGTCGATTACGTTTTTCGACAATTATCATATGAAAACGCGTATTTAAACATAGTAAAAACGTTATATTCTTGTTATATTCTTTATTCTGCATCGATAGAATATAAAATCATTGAAATTGAACGAGATTTCAAGTTTTCGTTTTTCGACGATACGCGTATATGAGCGAAAAATCGTATATACGATATGAAAGAATGTTAAAAACTTTGATTCCAATATAAAATAGATGTTTGATCTTATGAAATGCAATGTTCTGAATCGATTGGTAACATTTTTCTAACTGTGGCACAAGTATTATTAAAGATTTCACGATTTTATCTTCGCATATACCGAAATTCGCGTATGTCGATTACGTTTTTCGACAATTATCATATGAAAACGCGTATTTAAACATAGTAAAAACGTTATATTCTTGTTATATTCTTTATTCTGCATCGATAGAATATAAAATCATTGAAATTTAACGAGATTTCAAGTTTTCGTTTTTCGACGATACGCGTATATGAGCGAAAAATCGTATATACGATATGAAAGAATGTTAAAAACTTTGATTCCAATATAAAATAGATGTTTGATCTTATGAAATGCAATGTTCTGAATCGATTGGTAACATTTTTCTAACTGTGGCACAAGTATTATTAAAGATTTCACGATTTTATCTTCGCATATACCGAAATTCGCGTATGTCGATTACGTTTTTCGACAATTATCATATGAAAACGCGTATTTAAACATAGTAAAAACGTTATATTCTTGTTATATTCTTTATACTGCATCGATAGAATATAAAATCATTGAAATTGAACGAGATTTCAAGTTTTCGTTTTTCGACGATACGCGTATATGAGCGAAAAATCGTATATACGATATGAAAGAATGTTAAAAACTTTGATTCCAATATAAAATAGATGTTTGATCTTATGAAATGCAATGTTCTGAATCGATTGGTAACATTTTTCTAACTGTGGCACAAGTATTATTAAAGATTTCACGATTTTATCTTCGCATATACCGAAATTCGCGTATGTCGATTACGTTTTTCGACAATTATCATATGAAAACGCGTATTTAAACATAGTAAAAACGTTATATTCTTGTTATATTCTTTATTCTGCATCGATAGAATATAGAATCATTGAAATTGAACGAGATTTCAAGTTTTCGTTTTTCGACGATACGCGTATATGAGCGAAAAATCGTATATACGATATGAAAGAATGTTAAAAACTTTGATTCCAATATAAAATAGATGTTTGATCTTATGAAATGCAATGTTCTGAATCGATTGGTAACATTTTTCTAACTGTGGCACAAGTATTATTAAAGATTTCACGATTTTATCTTCGCATATACCGAAATTCGCGTATGTCGATTACGTTTTTCGACAATTATCATATGAAAACGCGTATTTAAACATAGTAAAAACGTTATATTCTTGTTATATTCTTTATTCTGCATCGATAGAATATAAAATCATTGAAATTGAACGAGATTTCAAGTTTTCGTTTTTCGACGATACGCGTATATGAGCGAAAAATCGTATATACGATATGAAAGAATGTTAAAAACTTTGATTCCAATATAAAATAGATGTTTGATCTTATGAAATGCAATGTTCTGAATCGATTGGTAACATTTTTCTAACTGTGGCACAAGTATTATTAAAGATTTCACGATTTTATCTTCGCATATACCGAAATTCGCGTATGTCGATTACGTTTTTCGACAATTATCATATGAAAACGCGTATTTAAACATAGTAAAAACGTTATATTCTTGTTATATTCTTTATACTGCATCGATAGAATATAAAATCATTGAAATTGAACGAGATTTCAAGTTTTCGTTTTTCGACGATACGCGTATATGAGCGAAAAATCGTATATACGATATGAAAGAATGTTAAAAACTTTGATTCCAATATAAAATAGATGTTTGATCTTATGAAATGCAATGTTCTGAATCGATTGGTAACATTTTTCTAACTGTGGCACAAGTATTATTAAAGATTTCACGATTTTATCTTCGCATATACCGAAATTCGCGTATGTCGATTACGTTTTTCGACAATTATCATATGAAAACGCGTATTTAAACATAGTAAAAACGTTATATTCTTGTTATATTCTTTATTCTGCATCGAAAGAATATAAAATCATTGAAATTGAACGAGATTTCAAGTTTTCGTTTTTCGACGATACGCGTATATGAGCGAAAAATCGTATATACGATATGAAAGAATGTTAAAAACTTTGATTCCAATATAAAATAGATGTTTCATCTTATGAAATGCAATGTTCTGAATCGATTGGTAACATTTTTCTAACTGTGGCACAAGTATTATTAAAGATTTCACGATTTTATCTTCGCATATACCGAAATTCGCGTATGTCGATTACGTTTTTCGACAATTATCATATGAAAACGCGTATTTAAACATAGTAAAAACGTTATATTCTTGTTATATTCTTTATTCTGCATCGATAGAATATAAAATCATTGAAATTGAACGAGATTTCAAGTTTTCGTTTTTCGACGATACGCGTATATGAGCGAAAAATCGTATATACGATATGAAAGAATGTTAAAAACTTTGATTCCAATATAAAATAGATGTTTGATCTTATGAAATGCAATGTTCTGAATCGATTGGTAACATTTTTCTAACTGTGGCACAAGTATTATTAAAGATTTCACGATTTTATCTTCGCATATACCGAAATTCGCGTATGTCGATTACGTTTTTCGACAATTATCATATGAAAACGCGTATTTAAACATAGTAAAAACGTTATATTCTTGTTATATTCTTTATTCTGCATCGATAGAATATAAAATCATTGAAATTTAACGAGATTTCAAGTTTTCGTTTTTCGACGATACGCGTATATGAGCGAAAAATCGTATATACGATATGAAAGAATGTTAAAAACTTTGATTCCAATATAAAATAGATGTTTGATCTTATGAAATGCAATGTTCTGAATCGATTGGTAACATTTTTCTAACTGTGGCACAAGTATTATTAAAGATTTCACGATTTTATCTTCGCATATACCGAAATTCGCGTATGTCGATTACGTTTTTCGACAATTATCATATGAAAACGCGTATTTAAACATAGTAAAAACGTTATATTCTTGTTATATTCTTTATACTGCATCGATAGAATATAAAATCATTGAAATTGAACGAGATTTCAAGTTTTCGTTTTTCGACGATACGCGTATATGAGCGAAAAATCGTATATACGATATGAAAGAATGTTAAAAACTTTGATTCCAATATAAAATAGATGTTTGATCTTATGAAATGCAATGTTCTGAATCGATTGGTAACATTTTTCTAACTGTGGCACAAGTATTATTAAAGATTTCACGATTTTATCTTCGCATATACCGAAATTCGCGTATGTCGATTACGTTTTTCGACAATTATCATATGAAAACGCGTATTTAAACATAGTAAAAACGTTATATTCTTGTTATATTCTTTATTCTGCATCGATAGAATATAAAATCATTGAAATTGAACGAGATTTCAAGTTTTCGTTTTTCGACGATACGCGTATATGAGCGAAAAATCGTATATACGATATGAAAGAATGTTAAAAACTTTGATTCCAATATAAAATAGATGTTTGATCTTATGAAATGCAATGTTCTGAATCGATTGGTAACATTTTTCTAACTGTGGCACAAGTATTATTAAAGATTTCACGATTTTATCTTCGCATATACCGAAATTCGCGTATGTCGATTACGTTTTTCGACAATTATCATATGAAAACGCGTATTTAAACATAGTAAAAACGTTATATTCTTGTTATATTCTTTATTCTGCATCGATAGAATATAAAATCATTGAAATTGAACGAGATTTCAAGTTTTCGATTTTCGACGATACGCGTATATGAGCGAAAAATCGTATATACGATATGAAAGAATGTTAAAAACTTTGATTCCAATATAAAATAGATGTTTGATCTTATGAAATGCAATGTTCTGAATCGATTGGTAACATTTTTCTAACTGTGGCACAAGTATTATTAAAGATTTCACGATTTTATCTTCGCATATACCGAAATTCGCGTATGTCGATTACGTTTTTCGACAATTATCATATGAAAACGCGTATTTAAACATAGTAAAAACGTTATATTCTTGTTATATTCTTTATACTGCATCGATAGAATATAAAATCATTGAAATTGAACGAGATTTCAAGTTTTCGTTTTTCGACGATACGCGTATATGAGCGAAAAATCGTATATACGATATGAAAGAATGTTAAAAACTTTGATTCCAATATAAAATAGATGTTTCATCTTATGAAATGCAATGTTCTGAATCGATTGGTAACATTTTTCTAACTGTGGCACAAGTATTATTAAAGATTTCACGATTTTATCTTCGCATATACCGAAATTCGCGTATGTCGATTACGTTTTTCGACAATTATCATATGAAAACGCGTATTTAAACATAGTAAAAACGTTATATTCTTGTTATATTCTTTATTCTGCATCGATAGAATATAAAATCATTGAAATTGAACGAGATTTCAAGTTTTCGTTTTTCGACGATACGCGTATATGAGCGAAAAATCGTATATACGATATGAAAGAATGTTAAAAACTTTGATTCCAATATAAATTAGATGTTTGATCTTATGAAATGCAATGTTCTGAATCGATTGGTAACATTTTTCTAACTGTGGCACAAGTATTATTAAAGATTTCACGATTTTATCTTCGCATATACCGAAATTCGCGTATGTCGATTACGTTTTTCGACAATTATCATATGAAAACGCGTATTTAAACATAGTAAAAACGTTATATTCTTGTTATATTCTTTATTCTGCATCGATAGAATATAAAATCATTGAAATTGAACGAGATTTCAAGTTTTCGTTTTTCGACGATACGCGTATATGAGCGAAAAATCGTATATACGATATGAAAGAATGTTAAAAACTTTGATTCCAATATAAAATAGATGTTTGATCTTATGAAATGCAATGTTCTGAATCGATTGGTAACATTTTTCTAACTGTGGCACAAGTATTATTAAAGATTTCACGATTTTATCTTCGCATATACCGAAATTCGCGTATGTCGATTACGTTTTTCGACAATTATCATATGAAAACGCGTATTTAAACATAGTAAAAACGTTATATTCTTGTTATATTCTTTATTCTGCATCGATAGAATATAAAATCATTGAAATTGAACGAGATTTCAAGTTTTCGTTTTTCGACGATACGCGTATATGAGCGAAAAATCGTATATACGATATGAAAGAATGTTAAAAACTTTGATTCCAATATAAAATAGATGTTTGATCTTATGAAATGCAATGTTCTGAATCGATTGGTAACATTTTTCTAACTGTGGCACAAGTATTATTAAAGATTTCACGATTTTATCTTCGCATATACCGAAATTCGCGTATGTCGATTACGTTTTTCGACAATTATCATATGAAAACGCGTATTTAAACATAGTAAAAACGTTATATTCTTGTTATATTCTTTATTCTGCATCGATAGAATATAAAATCATTGAAATTGAACGAGATTTCAAGTTTTCGTTTTTCGACGATACGCGTATATGAGCGAAAAATCGTATATACGATATGAAAGAATGTTAAAAACTTTGATTCCAATATAAAATAGATGTTTGATCTTATGAAATGCAATGTTCTGAATCGATTGGTAACATTTTTCTAACTGTGGCACAAGTATTATTAAAGATTTCACGATTTTATCTTCGCATATACCGAAATTCGCGTATGTCGATTACGTTTTTCGACAATTATCATATGAAAACGCGTATTTAAACATAGTAAAAACGTTATATTCTTGTTATATTCTTTATTCTGCATCGATAGAATATAAAATCATTGAAATTGAACGAGATTTCAAGTTTTCGATTTTCGACGATACGCGAATATGAGCGAAAAGTCGTATATACGATATGAAAGAATGTTAAAAACTTTGATTCCAATATAAAATAGATGTTTGATCTTATGAAATGCAATGTTCTGAATCGATTGGTAACATTTTTCTAACTGTGGCACAAGTATTATTAAAGATTTCACGATTTTATCTTCGCATATACCGAAATTCGCGTATGTCGATTACGTTTTTCGACAATTATCATATGAAAACGCGTATTTAAACATAGTAAAAACGTTATATTCTTGTTATATTCTTTATTCTGCATCGATAGAATATAAAATCATTGAAATTGAACGAGATTTCAAGTTTTCGTTTTTCGACGATACGCGTATATGAGCGAAAAATCGTATATACGATATGAAAGAATGTTAAAAACTTTGATTCCAATATAAAATAGATGTTTGATCTGATGAAATGCAATGTTCTGAATCGATTGGTAACATTTTTCTAACTGTGGCACAAGTATTATTAAAGATTTCACGATTTTATCTTCGCATATACCGAAATTCGCGTATGTCGATTACGTTTTTCGACAATTATCATATGAAAACGCGTATTTAAACATAGTAAAAACGTTATATTCTTGTTATATTCTTTATTCTGCATCGATAGAATATAAAATCATTGAAATTGAACGAGATTTCAAGTTTTCGTTTTTCGACGATACGCGTATATGAGCGAAAAATCGTATATACGATATGAAAGAATGTTAAAAACTTTGATTCCAATATAAAATAGATGTTTGATCTTATGAAATGCAATGTTCTGAATCGATTGGTAACATTTTTCTAACTGTGGCACAAGTATTATTAAAGATGTCACGTTTTTATCTTCGCATGTACCGAAATTCGCGTATGTAGATTACGTTTTTCGACAATTATCATATGAAAACGCGTATTTAAACATAGTAAAAACGTTATATTCTTGTTATATTCTTTATTCTGCATCGATAGAATATAAAATCATTGAAATTGAACGAGATTTCAAGTTTTCCTTTTTCGACGATACGCGTATATGAGCGAAAAATCGTATATACGATATGAAAGAATGTTAAAAACTTTGATTCCAATATTAAATAGATGTTTGATCTTATGAAATGAAATGTTCTGAATCGATTGGTAACATTTTTCTAACTGTGGCACAAGTATTATTAAAGATTTCACGATTTTATCTTCGCATATACCGAAATTCGCGTATGTCGATTACGTTTTTCGACAATTATCATATGAAAACGCGTATTTAAACATAGTAAAAACGTTATATTCTTGTTATATTCTTTATTCTGCATCGATAGAATATAAAATCATTGAAATTGAACGAGATTTCAAGTTTTCGATTTTCGACGATACGCGTATATGAGCGAAAAGTCGTATATACGATATGAAAGAATGTTAAAAACTTTGATTCCAATATAAAATAGATGTTTGATCTTATGAAATGCAATGTTCTGAATCGATTGGTAACATTTTTCTAACTGTGGCACAAGTATTATTAAAGATTTCACGATTTTATCTTCGCATATACCGAAATTCGCGTATGTCGATTACGTTTTTCGACAATTATCATATGAAAACGCGTATTTAAACATAGTAAAAACGTTATATTCTTGTTATATTCTTTATTCTGCATCGATAGAATATAAAATCATTGAAATTGAACGAGATTTCAAGTTTTCGTTTTTCGACGATACGCGTATATGAGCGAAAAATCGTATATACGATATGAAAGAATGTTAAAAACTTTGATTCCAATATAAAATAGATGTTTGATCTTATGAAATGCAATGTTCTGAATCGATTGGTAAAATTTTTCTAACTGTGGCACAAGTATTATTAAAGATTTCACGATTTTATCTTCGCATATATCGAAATTCGCGTATGTCGATTACGTTTTTCGACAATTATCATATGAAAACGTGTATTTAAACATAGTAAAAACGTTATATTCTTGTTATATTCTTTATTCTGCATCGATAGAATATAAAATCATTGAAATTGAACGAGATTTCAAGTTTTCGTTTTTCGACGATACGCGTATATGAGCGAAAAATCGTATATACGATATGAAAGAATGTTAAAAACTTTGATTCCAATATAAAATAGATGTTTGATCTTATGAGATGCAATGTTCTGAATCGATTGGTAACATTTTTCTAATTGTGGCACAAGTATTATTAAAGATTTCACGATTTTATCTTCGCATATACCGAAATTCGCGTATGTCGATTACGTTTTTCGACAATTATCATATGAAAACGCGTATTTAAACATAGTAAAAACGTTATATTCTTGTTATATTCTTTATTCTGCATCGATAGAATATAAAATCATTGAAATTGAACGAGATTTCAAGTTTTCGTTTTTCGACGATACGCGTATATGAGCGAAAAATCGTATATACGATATGAAAGAATGTTAAAAACTTTGATTCCAATATAAAATAGATGTTTGATCTTATGAAATGCAATGTTCTGAATCGATTGGTAACATTTTTCTAACTGTGGCACAAGTATTATTAAAGATTTCACGATTTTATCTTCGCATATACCGAAATTCGCGTATGTCGATTACGTTTTTCGACAATTATCATATGAAAACGCGTATTTAAACATAGTAAAAACGTTATATTCTTGTTATATTCTTTATTCTGCATCGATAGAATATAAAATCATTGAAATTTAACGAGATTTCAAGTTTTCGTTTTTCGACGATACGCGTATATGAGCGAAAAATCGTATATACGATATGAAAGAATGTTAAAAACTTTGATTCCAATATAAAATAGATGTTTGATCTTATGAAATGCAATGTTCTGAATCGATTGGTAACATTTTTCTAACTGTGGCACAAGTATTATTAAAGATTTCACGATTTTATCTTCGCATATACCGAAATTCGCGTATGTCGATTACGTTTTTCGACAATTATCATATGAAAACGCGTATTTAAACATAGTAAAAACGTTATATTCTTGTTATATTCTTTATACTGCATCGATAGAATATAAAATCATTGAAATTGAACGAGATTTCAAGTTTTCGTTTTTCGACGATACGCGTATATGAGCGAAAAATCGTATATACGATATGAAAGAATGTTAAAAACTTTGATTCCAATATAAAATAGATGTTTGATCTTATGAAATGCAATGTTCTGAATCGATTGGTAACATTTTTCTAACTGTGGCACAAGTATTATTAAAGATTTCACGATTTTATCTTCGCATATACCGAAATTCGCGTATGTCGATTACGTTTTTCGACAATTATCATATGAAAACGCGTATTTAAACATAGTAAAAACGTTATATTCTTGTTATATTCTTTATTCTGCATCGATAGAATATAAAATCATTGAAATTGAACGAGATTTCAAGTTTTCGTTTTTCGACGATACGCGTATATGAGCGAAAAATCGTATATACGATATGAAAGAATGTTAAAAACTTTGATTCCAATATAAAATAGATGTTTGATCTTATGAAATGCAATGTTCTGAATCGATTGGTAACATTTTTCTAACTGTGGCACAAGTATTATTAAAGATTTCACGATTTTATCTTCGCATAAACCGAAATTCGCGTATGTCGATTACGTTTTTCGACAATTATCATATGAAAACGCGTATTTAATCATAGTAAAAACGTTATATTCTTGTTATATTCTTTATTCTGCATCGATAGAATATAAAATCATTGAAATTGAACGAGATTTCAAGTTTTCGTTTTTCGACGATACGCGTATATGAGCGAAAAATCGTATATACGATATGAAAGAATGTTAAAAACTTTGATTCCAATATAAAATAGATGTTTGATCTTATGAAATGCAATGTTCTGAATCGATTGGTAGCATTTTTCTAACTGTGGCACAAGTATTATTAAAGATTTCACGATTTTATCTTCGCATATACCGAAATTCGCGTATGTCGATTACGTTTTTCGACAATTATCATATGAAAACGCGTATTTAAACATAGTAAAAACGTTATATTCTTGTTATATTCTTTATTCTGCATCGATAGAATATAAAATCATTGAAATTGAACGAGATTTCAAGTTTTCGTTTTTCGACGATACGCGTATATGAGCGAAAAATCGTATATACGATATGAAAGAATGTTAAAAACTTTGATTCCAATATAAAATAGATGTTTGATCTTATGAAATGCAATGTTCTGAATCGATTGGTAACATTTTTCTAACTGTGGCACAAGTATTATTAAAGATTTCACGATTTTATCTTCGCATATACCGAAATTCGCGTATGTCGATTACGTTTTTCGACAATTATCATATGAAAACGCGTATTTAAACATAGTAAAAACGTTATATTCTTGTTATATTCTTTATTCTGCATCGATAGAATATAAAACCATTGAAATTGAACGAGATTTCAAGTTTTCGTTTTTCGACGATACGCGTATATGAGCGAAAAATCGTATATACGATATGAAAGAATGTTAAAAACTTTGATTCCAATATAAAATAGATGTTTGATCTTATGAAATGCAATGTTCTGAATCGATTGGTAACATTTTTCTAACTGTGGCACAAGTATTATTAAAGATTTCACGATTTTATCTTCGCATATACCGAAATTCGCGTATGTCGATTACGTTTTTCGACAATTATCATATGAAAACGCGTATTTAAACATAGTAAAAACGTTATATTCTTGTTATATTCTTTATTCTGCATCGATAGAATATAAAATCATTGAAATTGAACGAGATTTCAAGTTTTCGTTTTTCGACGATACGCGTATATGAGCGAAAAATCGTATATACGATATGAAAGAATGTTAAAAACTTTGATTCCAATATAAAATAGATGTTTGATCTTATGAAATGCAATGTTCTGAATCGATTGGTAACATTTTTCTAACTGTGGCACGAGTATTATTAAAGATTTCACGATTTTATCTTCGCATATACCGAAATTCGCGTATGTAGATTACGTTTTTCGACAATTATCATATGAAAACGCGTATTTAAACATAGTAAAAACGTTATATTCTTGTTATATTCTTTATTCTGCATCGATAGAATATAAAATCATTGAAATTGAACGAGATTTCAAGTTTTCGTTTTTCGACGATACGCGTATATGAGCGAAAAATCGTATATACGATATGAAAGAATGTTAAAAACTTTGATTCCAATATAAAATAGATGTTTGATCTTATGAAATGCAATGTTCTGAATCGATTGGTAACATTTTTCTAACTGTGGCACGAGTATTATTAAAGATTTCACGATTTTATCTTCGCATATACCGAAATTCGCGTATGTAGATTACGTTTTTCGACAATTATCATATGAAAACGCGTATTTAAACATAGTAAAAACGTTATATTCTTGTTATATTCTTTATTCTGCATCGATAGAATATAAAATCATTGAAATTGAACGAGATTTCAAGTTTTCGTTTTTCGACGATACGCGTATATGAGCGAAAAATCGTATATACGATATGAAAGAATGTTAAAAACATTGATTCCAATATAAAATAGATGTTTGATCTTATGAAATGCAATGTTCTGAATCGATTGGTAACATTTTTCTAACTGTGGCACAAGTATTATTAAAGATTTCACGATTTTATCTTCGCATATACCGAAATTCGCGTATGTAGATTAGGTTTTTCGACAATTATCATATGAAAACGCGTATTTAAACATAGTAAAAACGTTATATTCTTGTTATATTCTTTATTCTGCATCGATAGAATATAAAATCATTGAAATTGAACGAGATTTCAAGTTTTCGTTTTTCGACGATACGCGTATATGAGCGAAAAATCGTATATACGATATGAAAGAATGTTAAAAACTTTGATTCCAATATAAAATAGATGTTTGATCTTATGAAATGCAATGTTCTGAATCGATTGGTAACATTTTTCTAACTGTGGCACAAGTATTATTAAAGATTTCACGATATTATCTTCGCATATACCGAAATTCGCGTATGTCGATTACGTTTTTCGACAATTATCTTATGAAAACGCGTATTTAAACATAGTAAAAACGTTATATTCTTGTTATATTCTTTATTCTGCATCGATAGAATATAAAATCATTGAAATTGAACGAGATTTCAAGTTTTCGTTTTTCGACGATACGCGTATATGAGCGAAAAATCGTATATACGATATGAAAGAATGTTAAAAACTTTGATTCCAATATAAAATAGATGTTTGATCTTATGAAATGCAATGTTCTGAATCGATTGGTAACACTTTTCTAACTGTGGCACAAGTATTATTAAAGATTTCACGATTTTATCTTCGCATATACCGAAATTCGCGTATGTCGATTACGTTTTTCGACAATTATCATATGAAAACGCGTATTTAAATATAGTAAAAACGTTATATTCTTGTTATATTCTTTATTCTGCATCGATAGAATATAAAATCATTGAAATTGAACGAGATTTCAAGTTTTCGTTTATCGACGATACGCGTATATGAGCGAAAAATCGTATATACGATATGAAAGAATGTTAAAAACTTTGATTCCAATATAAAATAGATGTTTGATCTTATGAAATGCAATGTTCTGAATCGATTGGTAACATTTTTCTAACTGTGGCACGAGTATTATTAAAGATTTCACGATTTTATCTTCGCATATACCGAAATTCGCGTATGTAGATTACGTTTATCGACAATTATCATATGAAAACGCGTATTTAAACATAGTAAAAACGTTATATTCTTGTTATATTCTTTATTCTGCATCGATAGAATATAAAATCATTGAAATTGAACGAGATTTCAAGTTTTCGTTTTTCGACGATACGCGTATATGAGCGAAAAATCGTATATACGATATGAAAGAATGTTAAAAACTTTGATTCCAATATAAAATAGATGTTTGATCTTATGAAATGCAATGTTCTGAATCGATTGGTAACATTTTTCTAACTGTGGCACAAGTATTATTAAAGATTTCACGATTTTATCTTCGCATATACCGAAATTCGCGTATGTCGATTACGTTTTTCGACAATTATCATATGAAAACGCGTATTTAAACATAGTAAAAACGTTATATTCTTGTTATATTCTTTATTCTGCATCGATAGAATATAAAATCATTGAAATTGAATGAGATTTCAAGTTTTCGTTTTTCGACGATACGCGTATATGAGCGAAAAATCGTATATACGATATGAAAGAATGTTAAAATCTTTGATTCCAATATAAAATAGATGTTTGATCTTATGAAATGCAATGTTCTGAATCGATTGGTAACATTTTTCTAACTGTGGCACATGTATTATTAAAGATTTCACGATTTTATCTTCGCATATACCGAAATTCGCGTATGTCGATTACGTTTTTCGACAATTATCATATGAAAACGCGTATTTAAACATAGTAAAAACGTTATATTCTTGTTATATTCTTTATTCTGCATCGATAGAATATAGAATCATTGAAATTGAACGAGATTTCAAGTTTTCGTTTTTCGACGATACGCGTATATGAGCGAAAAATCGTATATACGATATGAAAGAATGTTAAAAACTTTGATTCCAATATAAAATAGATGTTTGATCTTATGAAATGCAATGTTCTGAATCGATTGGTAACATTTTTCTAACTGTGGCACAAGTATTATTAAAGATTTCACGATTTTATCTTCGCATATACCGAAATTCGCGTATGTCGATTACGTTTTTCGACAATTATCTTATGAAAACGTGTATTTAAACATAGTAAAAACGTTATATTCTTGTTATATTCTTTATTCTGCATCGATAGAATATAAAATCATTGAAATTGAACGAGATTTCAAGTTTTCGTTTTTCGACGATACGCGTATATGAGCGAAAAATCGTATATACGATATGAAAGAATGTTAAAAACTTTGATTCCAATATAAAATAGATGTTTGATCTTATGAAATGCAATGTTCTGAATCGATTGGTAACATTTTTCTAACTGTGGCACAAGTATTATTAAAGATTTCACGATTTTATCTTCGCATATACCGAAATTCGCGTATGTCGATTACGTTTTTCGACAATTATCATATGAAAACGCGTATTTAAACATAGTAAAAACGTTATATTCTTGTTATATTCTTTATTCTGCATCGATAGAATATAAAATCATTGAAATTGAACGAGATTTCAAGTTTTCGTTTTTCGACGATACGCGTATATGAGCGAAAAATCGTATATACGATATGAAAGAATGTTAAAAACTTTGATTCCAATATAAAATAGATGTTTGATCTTATGAAATGCAATGTTCTGAATCGATTGGTAACATTTTTCTAACTGTGGCACAAGTATTATTAAAGATTTCACGATTTTATCTTCGCATATATCGAAATTCGCGTATGTCGATTACGTTTTTCGACAATTATCATATGAAAACGTGTATTTAAACATAGTAAAAACGTTATATTCTTGTTATATTCTTTATTCTGCATCGATAGAATATAAAATCATTGAAATTGAACGAGATTTCAAGTTTTCGTTTTTCGACGATACGCGTATATGAGCGAAAAATCGTATATACGATATGAAAGAATGTTAAAAACTTTGATTCCAATATAAAATAGATGTTTGATCTTATGAAATGCAATGTTCTGAATCGATTGGTAACATTTTTCTAACTGTGGCACAAGTATTATTAAAGATTTCACGATTTTATCTTCGCATATACCGAAATTCGCGTATGTCGATTACGTTTTTCGACAATTATCATATGAAAACGCGTATTTAAACATAGTAAAAACGTTATATTCTTGTTATATTCTTTATTCTGCATCGATAGAATATAAAATCATTGAAATTGAATGAGATTTCAAGTTTTCGTTTTTCGACGATACGCGTATATGAGCGAAAAATCGTATATACGATATGAAAGAATGTTAAAAACTTTGATTCCAATATAAAATAGATGTTTGATCTTATGAAATGCAATGTTCTGAATCGATTGGTAACATTTTTCTAACTGTGGCACAAGTATTATTAAAGATTTCACGATTTTATCTTCGCATATACCGAAATTCGCGTATGTCGATTACGTTTTTCGACAATTATCATATGAAAACGTGTATTTAAACATAGTAAAAACGTTATATTCTTGTTATATTCTTTATTCTGCATCGATAGAATATAAAATCATTGAAATTGAACGAGATTTCAAGTTTTCGTTTTTCGACGATACGCGTATATGAGCGAAAAATCGTATATACGATATGAAAGAATGTTAAAAACTTTGATTCCAATATAAAATAGATGTTTGATCTTATGAAATGCAATGTTCTGAATCGATTGGTAACATTTTTCTAACTGTGGCACAAGTATTATTAAAGATTTCACGATTTTATCTTCGCATATACCGAAATTCGCGTATGTCGATTACGTTTTTCGACAATTATCATATGAAAACGCGTATTTAAACATAGTAAAAACGTTATATTCTTGTTATATTCTTTATTCTGCATCGATAGAATATATAATCTTTGAAATTGAACGAGATTTCAAGTTTTCGTTTTTCGACGATACGCGTATATGAGCGAAAAATCGTATATACGATATGAAAGAATGTTAAAAACTTTGATTCCAATATAAAATAGATGTTTGATCTTATGAAATGCAATGTTCTGAATCGATTGGTAACATTTTTCTAACTGTGGCACAAGTATTATTAAAGATTTCACGATTTTATCTTCGCATATACCGAAATTCGCGTATGTCGATTACGTTTTTCGACAATTATCATATGAAAACGCGTATTTAAACATAGTAAAAACGTTATATTCTTGTTATATTCTTTATTCTGCATCGATAGAATATAAAATCATTGAAATTGAACGAGATTTCAAGTTTTCGTTTTTCGACGATACGCGTATATGAGCGAAAAATCGTATATACGATATGAAAGAATGTTAAAAACTTTGATTCCAATATAAAATAGATGTTTGATCTTATGAAATGCAATGTTCTGAATCGATTGGTAACATTTTTCTAACTGTGGCACGAGTATTATTAAAGATTTCACGATTTTATCTTCGCATATACCGAAATTCGCGTATGTAGATTACGTTTTTCGACAATTATCATATGAAAACGCGTATTTAAACATAGTAAAAACGTTATATTCTTGTTATATTCTTTATTCTGCATCGATAGAATATAAAATCATTGAAATTGAACGAGATTTCAAGTTTTCGTTTTTCGACGATACGCGTATATGAGCGAAAAATCGTATATACGATATGAAAGAATGTTAAAAACTTTGATTCCAATATAAAATAGATGTTTGATCTTATGAAATGCAATGTTCTGAATCGATTGGTAACATTTTTCTAACTGTGGCACAAGTATTATTAAAGATTTCACGATTTTATCTTCGCATATACCGAAATTCGCGTATGTCGATTACGTTTTTCGACAATTATCATATGAAAACGCGTATTTAAACATAGTAAAAACGTTATATTCTTGTTATATTCTTTATTCTGCATCGATAGAATATAAAATCATTGAAATTGAACGAGATTTCAAGTTTTCGTTTTTCGACGATACGCGTATATGAGCGAAAAATCGTATATACGATATGAAAGAATGTTAAAAACTTTGATTCCAATATAAAATAGATGTTTGATCTTATGAAATGCAATGTTCTGAATCGATTGGTAACATTTTTCTAACTGTGGCACAAGTATTATTAAAGATTTCACGATTTTATCTTCGCATATACCGAAATTCGAGTATGTCGATTACGTTTTTCGACAATTATCATGTGAAAACGCGTATTTAAACATAGTAAAAACGTTATATTCTTGTTATATTCTTTATTCTGCATCGATAGAATATAAAATCATTGAAATTGAACGAGTATTCAAGTTTTCGTTTTTCGACGATACGCGTATATGAGCGAAAAATCGTATATACGATATGAAAGAATGTTAAAAACTTTGATTCCAATATAAAATAGATGTTTGATCTTATGAAATGCAATGTTCTGAATCGATTGGTATCATTTTTCTAACTGTGGCACAAGTATTATTAAAGATTTCACGATTTTATCTTCGCATATACCGAAATTCGCGTATGTCGATTACGTTTTTCGACAATTATCATATGAAAACGCGTATTTAAACATAGTAAAAACGTTATATTCTTGTTATATTCTTTATTCTGCATCGATAGAATATAAAATCATTGAAATTGAACGAGATTTCAAGTTTTCGTTTTTCGACGATACGCGTATATGAGCGAAAAATCGTATATACGATATGAAAGAATGTTAAAAACTTTGATTCCAATATAAAATAGATGTTTGATCTTATGAAATGCAATGTTCTGAATCGATTGGTAACATTTTTCTAACTGTGGCACAAGTATTATTAAAGATTTCACGATTTTATCTTCGCATATACCGAAATTCGCGTATGTCGATTACGTTTTTCGACAATTATCATATGAAAACGCGTATTTAAACATAGTAAAAACGTTACATTCTTGTTATATTCTTTATTCTGCATCGATAGAATATAAAATCATTGAAATTGAACGAGATTTCAAGTTTTCGTTTTTCGACGATACGCGTATATGAGCGAAAAATCGTATATACGATATGAAAGAATGTTAAAAACTTTGATTCCAATATAAAATAGATGTTTGATCTTATGAAATGCAATGTTCTGAATCGATTGGTAACATTTTTCTAATTGTGGCACAAGTATTATTAAAGATTTCACGATTTTATCTTCGCATATACCGAAATTCGCGTATGTCGATTACGTTTTTCGACAATTATCATATGAAAACGCGTATTTAAACATAGTAAAAACGTTATATTCTTGTTATATTCTTTATTCTGCATCGATAGAATATAAAATCATTGAAATTGAACGAGATTTCAAGTTTTCGTTTTTCGACGATACGCGTATATGAGCGAAAAATCGTATATACGATATGAAAGAATGTTAAAAACTTTGATTCCAATATAAAATAGATGTTTGATCTTATGAAATGCAATGTTCTGAATCGATTGGTAACATTTTTCTAACTGTGGCACAAGTATTATTAAAGATTTCACGATTTTATCTTCGCATATACCGAAATTCGCGTATGTCGATTACGTTTTTCGACAATTATCATATGAAAACGCGTATTTAAACATAGTAAAAACGTTATATTCTTGTTATATTCTTTATTCTGCATCGATAGAATATAAAATCATTGAAATTGAACGAGATTTCAAGTTTTCGTTTTTCGACGATACGCGTATATGAGCGAAAAATCGTATATACGATATGAAAGAATGTTAAAAACTTTGATTCCAATATAAAATAGATGTTTGATCTTATGAAATGCAATGTTCTGAATCGATTGGTAACATTTTTCTAACTGTGGCACAAGTATTATTAAAGATTTCACGATTTTATCTTCGCATATACCGAAATTCGCGTATGTCGATTACGCTTTTCGACAATTATCATATGAAAACGCGTATTTAAACATAGTAAAAACGTTATATTCTTGTTATATTCTTTATTCTGCATCGATAGAATATAAAATCATTGAAATTGAACGAGATTTCAAGTTTTCGTTTTTCGACGATACGCGTATATGAGCGAAAAATCGTATATACGATATGAAAGAATGTTAAAAACTTTGATTCCAATATAAAATAGATGTTCGATCTTATGAAATGCAATGTTCTGAATCGATTGGTAACATTTTTCTAACTGTGGCACAAGTATTATTAAAGATTACACGATTTTATCTTCGCATATACCGAAATTCGCGTATGTAGATTACGTTTTTCGACAATTATCATATGAAAACGCGTATTTAAACATAGTAAAAACGTTATATTCTTGTTATATTCTTTATTCTGCAACGATAGAATATAAAATCATTGAAATTGAACGAGATTTCAAGTTTTCGTTTTTCGACGATACGCGTATATGAGCGAAAAATCGTATATACGATATGAAAGAATGTTAAAAACTTTCTTTCCAATATAAAATAGATGTTTGATCTTATGAAATGCAATGTTCTGAATCGATTGGTAACATTTTTCTAACTGTGGCACAAGTATTATTAAAGATTTCACGATTTTATCTTCGCATATACCGAAATTCGCGTATGTCTATTACGTTTTTCGACAATTATCATATGAAAACGCGTATTTAAACATAGTAAAAACGTTATATTCTTGTTATATTCTTTATTCTGCATCGATAGAATATAAAATCATTGAAATTGAACGAGATTTCAAGTTTTCGTTTTTCGACGATACGCGTATATGAGCGAAAAATCGTATATACGATATGAAAGAATGTTAAAAACTTTGATTCCAATATAAAATAGATGTTTGATCTTATGAAATGCAATGTTCTGAATCGATTGGTAACATTTTTCTAACTGTGGCACAAGTATTATTAAAGATTTCACGATTTTATCTTCGCATATACCGAAATTCGCGTATGTCGATTACGTTTTTCGACAATTATCATATGAAAACGCGTATTTAAACATAGTAAAAACGTTATATTCTTGTTATATTCTTTATTCTGCATCGATAGAATATAAAATCATTGAAATTGAACGAGATTTCAAGTTTTCGTTTTTCGACGATACGCGTATATGAGCGAAAAATCGTATATACGATATGAAAGAATGTTAAAAACTTTGATTCCAATATAAAATAGATGTTTGATCTTATGAAATGCAATGTTCTGAATCGATTGGTAACATTTTTCTAACTGTGGCACAAGTATTATTAAAGATTTCACGATTTTATCTTCGCATATACCGAAATTCGCGTATGTCGATTACGTTTTTCGACAATTATCATATGAAAACGCGTATTTAAACATAGTAAAAACGTTATATTCTTTATTCTGCATCGATAGAATACAAAATCATTGAAATTGAACGAGATTTCAAGTTTTCGTTTTTCGACGATACGCGTATATGAGCGAAAAATCGTATATACGATATGAAAGAATGTTAAAAACTTTGATTCCAATATAAAATAGATGTTTGATCTTATGAAATGCAATGTTCTGAATCGATTGGTAACATTTTTCTAACTGTGGCACAAGTATTATTAAAGATTTCACGATTTTATCTTCGCATATACCGAAATTCGCGTATGTCGATTACGTTTTTCGACAATTATCATATGAAAACGCGTATTTAAACATAGTAAAAACGTCATATTCTTGTTATATTCTTTATTCTGCATCGATAGAATATAAAATCATTGAAATTGAACGAGATTTCAAGTTTTCGTTTTTCGACGATACGCGTATATGAGCGAAAAATCGTATATACGATATGAAAGAATGTTAAAAACTTTGATTCCAATATAAAATAGATGTTTGATCTTATGAAATGCAATGTTCTGAATCGATTGGTAACATTTTTCTAACTGTGGCACAAGTATTATTAAAGATTTCACGATTTTATCTTCGCATATACCGAAATTCGCGTATGTCGATTACGTTTTTCGACAATTATCATATGAAAACGCGTATTTAAACATAGTAAAAACGTTATATTCTTGTTATATTCTTTATTCTGCATCGATAGAATATAAAATCATTGAAATTGAACGAGATTTCAAGTTTTCGTTTTTCGACGATACGCGTATATGAGCGAAAAATCGTATATACGATATGAAAGAATGTTAAAAACTTTGATTCCAATATAAAATAGATGTTTGATCTTATGAAATGCAATGTTCTGAATCGATTGGTAACATTTTTCTAACTGTGGCACAAGTATTATTAAAGATTTCACGATTTTATCTTCGCATATACCGAAATTCGCGTATGTCGATTAAGTTTTTCGACAATTATCATATGAAAACGCGTATTTAAACATAGTAAAAACGTTATATTCTTGTTATATTCTTTATTCTGCATCGATAGAATATAAAATCATTGAAATTGAACGAGATTTCAAGTTTTCGTTTTTCGACGATACGCGTATATGAGCGAAAAATCGTATATACGATATGAAAGAATGTTAAAAACTTTGATTCCAATATAAAATAGATGTTTGATCTTATGAAATGCAATGTTCTGAATCGATTGGTAACATTTTTCTAACTGTGGCACAAGTATTATTAAAGATTTCACGATTTTATCTTCGCATATACCGAAATTCGCGTATGTCGATTACGTTTTTCGACAATTATCATATGAAAACGCGTATTTAAACATAGTAAAAACGTTATATTCTTGTTATATTCTTTATTCTGCATCGATAGAATATAAAATCATTGAAATTGAACGAGATTTCAAGTTTTCGTTTTTCGACGATACGCGTATATGAGCGAAAAATCGTATATACGATATGAAAGAATGTTAAAAACTTTGATTCCAATATAAAATAGATGTTTGATCTTATGAAATGCAATGTTCTGAATCGATTGGTAACATTTTTCTAACTGTGGCACAAGTATTATTAAAGATTTCACGATTTTATCTTCGCATATACCGAAATTCGCGTATGTCGATTACGTTTTTCGACAATTATCATATGAAAACGCGTATTTAAACATAGTAAAAACGTTATATTCTTGTTATATTCTTTATTCTGCATCGATAGAATATAAAATCATTGAAATTGAACGAGATTTCAAGTTTTCGTTTTTCGACGATACGCGTATATGAGCGAAAAATCGTATATACGATATGATAGAATGTTAAAAACTTTGATTCCAATATAAAATAGATGTTTGATCTTATGAAATGCAATGTTCTGAATCGATTGGTAACATTTTTCTAACTGTGGCAAGAGTATTATTAAAGATTTCACGATTTTATCTTCGCATATATCGAAATTCGCGTATGTCGATTACGTTTTTCGACAATTATCATATGAAAACGCGTATTTAAACATAGTAAAAACGTTATATTCTTGTTATATTCTTTATTCTGCATCGATAGAATATAAAATCATTGAAATTGAACGAGATTTCAAGTTTTCGTTTTTCGACGATACGCGTATATGAGCGAAAAATCGTATATACGGTATGAAAGAATGTTAAAAACTTTGATTCCAATATAAAATAGGTGTTTGATCTTATGAAATGCAATGTTCTGAATCGATTGGTAGCATTTTTCTAACTGTGGCACAAGTATTATTAAAGATTTCACGAGTTTATCTTCGCATATACCGAAATTCGCGTATGTCGATTACGTTTTTCGACAATTATCATATGAAAACGCGTATTTAAACATAGTAAAAACGTTATATTCTTGTTATATTCTTTATTCTGCATCGATAGAATATAAAATCATTGAAATTGAACGAGATTTCAAGTTTTCGTTTTTCGACGATACGCGTATATGAGCGAAAAATCGTATATACGATATGAAAGAATGTTAAAAACTTTGATTCCAATATAAAATAGATGTTTGATCTTATGAAGTGCAATGTTCTGAATCGATTGGTAGCATTTTTCTAACTGTGGCACAAGTATTATTAAAGATTTCACGATTTTATCTTCGCATATACCGAAATTCGCGTATGTCGATTACGTTTTTCGACAATTATCATATGAAAACGCGTATTTAAACATAGTAAAAACGTTATATTCTTGTTATATTCTTTATTCTGCATCGACAGAATATAAAATCATTGAAATTGAACGAGATTTCAAGTTTTCGTTTTTCAACGATACGCGTATATGAGCGAAAAATCGTATATACGATATGAAAGAATGTTAAAAACTTTGATTCCAATATAAAATAGATGTTTGATCTTATGAAATGCAATGTTCTGAATCGATTGGTATCATTTTTCTAACTGTGGCACAAGTATTATTAAAGATTTCACGATTTTATCTTCGCATATACCGAAATTCGCGTATGTCGATTACGTTTTTCGACAATTATCATATGAAAACGCGTATTTAAACATAGTAAAAACGTTATATTCTTGTTATATTCTTTATTCTGCATCGATAGAATATAAAATCATTGAAATTGAACGAGATTTCAAGTTTTCGTTTTTCGACGATACGCGTATATGAGCGAAAAATCGTATATACGATATGAAAGAATGTTAAAAACTTTGATTCCAATATAAAATAGATGTTTGATCTTATGAAATGCAATGTTCTGAATCGATTGGTAACATTTTTCTAACTGTGGCACAAGTATTATTAAAGATTTCACGATTTTATCTTCGCATATACCGAAATTCGCGTATGTCGATTAAGTTTTTCGACATTTATCATATGAAAACGCGTATTTAAACATAGTAAAAACGTTATATTCTTGTTATATTCTTTATTCTGCATCGATAGAATATAAAATCATTGAAATTGAACGAGATTTCAAGTTTTCGTTTTTCGACGATACGCGTATATGAGCGAAAAATCGTATATACGATATGAAAGAATGTTAAAAACTTTGATTCCAATATAAAATAGATGTTTGATCTTATGAAATGCAATGTTCTGAATCGATTGGTAACATTTTTCTAACTGTGGCACAAGTATTATTAAAGATTTCACGATTTTATCTTCGCATATACCGAAATTCGCGTATGTCGATTACGTTTTTCGACAATTATCATATGAAGACGCGTATTTAAACATAGTAAAAACGTTATATTCTTGTTATATTCTTTATTCTGCATCGATAGAATATAAAATCATTGAAATTGAACGAGATTTCAAGTTTTCGTTTTTCAACGATACGCGTATATGAGCGAAAAATCGTATATACGATATGAAAGAATGTTAAAAACTTTGATTCCAATATAAAATAGATGTTTGATCTTATGAAATGCAATGTTCTGAATCGATTGGTATCATTTTTCTAACTGTGGCACAAGTATTATTAAAGATTTCACGATTTTATCTTCGCATATACCGAAATTCGCGTATGTCGATTACGTTTTTCGACAATTATCATATGAAAACGCGTATTTAAACATAGTAAAAACGTTATATTCTTGTTATATTCTTTATTCTGCATCGATAGAATATAAAATCATTGAAATTGAACGAGATTTCAAGTTTTCGTTTTTCGACGATACGCGTATATGAGCGAAAAATCGTATATACGATATGAAAGAATGTTAAAAACTTTGATTCCAATATAAAATAGATGTTTGATCTTATGAAATGCAATGTTCTGAATCGATTGGTAACATTTTTCTAACTGTGGCACAAGTATTATTAAAGATTTCACGATTTTATCTTCGCATATACCGAAATTCGCGTATGTCGATTACGTTTTTCGACAATTATCATATGAAAACGCGTATTTAAACATAGTAAAAACGTTATATTCTTGTTATATTCTTTATTCTGCATCGATAGAATATAAAATCATTGAAATTGAACGAGATTTCAAGTTTTCGTTTTTCGACGATACGCGTATTTGAGCGAAAAATCGTATATACGATATGAAAGAATGTTAAAAACTTTGATTCCAATATAAAATAGATGTTTGATCTTATGAAATGCAATGTTCTGAATCGATTGGTAACATTTTTCTAACTGTGGCACAAGTATTATTAAAGATTTCACGATTTTATCTTCGCATATACCGAAATTCGCGTATGTCGATTACGTTTTTCGACAATTATCATATGAAAACGCGTATTTAAACATAGTAAAAACGTTATATTCTTGTTATATTCTTTATTCTGCATCGATAGAATATAAAATCATTGAAATTGAACGAGATTTCAAGTTTTCGTTTTTCGACGATACGCGTATATGAGCGAAAAATCGTATATACGATATGAAAGAATGTTAAAAACTTTGATTCCAATATAAAATAGATGTTTGATCTTATGAAATGCAATGTTCTGAATCGATTGGTAACATTTTTCTAACTGTGGCACAAGTATTATTAAAGATTTCACGATTTTATCTTCGCATATATCGAAATTCGCGTATGTCGATTACGTTTTTCGACAATTATCATATGAAAACGCGTATTTAAACATAGTAAAGACGTTATATTCTTTATTCTGCATCGATAGAATATAAAATCATTGAAATTGAACGAGATTTCAAGTTTTCGTTTTTCGACGATACGCGTATATGAGCGAAAAATCGTATATACGATATGAAAGAATGTTAAAAACTTTGATTCCAATATAAAATAGATGTTTGATCTTATGAAGTGCAATGTTCTGAATCGATTGGTAGCATTTTTCTAACTGTGGCACAAGTATTATTAAAGATTTCACGATTTTATCTTCGCATATACCGAAATTCGCGTATGTCGATTACGTTTTTCGACAATTATCATATGAAAACGCGTATTTAAACATAGTAAAAACGTTATATTCTTGTTATATTCTTTATTCTGCATCGACAGAATATAAAATCATTGAAATTGAACGAGATTTCAAGTTTTCGTTTTTCAACGATACGCGTATATGAGCGAAAAATCGTATATACGATATGAAAGAATGTTAAAAACTTTGATTCCAATATAAAATAGATGTTTGATCTTATGAAATGCAATGTTCTGAATCGATTGGTATCATTTTTCTAACTGTGGCACAAGTATTATTAAAGATTTCACGATTTTATCTTCGCATATACCGAAATTCGCGTATGTCGATTACGTTTTTCGACAATTATCTAATGAAAACGCGTATTTAAACATAGTAAAAACGTTATATTCTTGTTATATTCTTTATTCTGCATCGATAGAATATAAAATCATTGAAATTGAACGAGATTTCAAGTTTTCGTTTTTCGACGATACGCGTATATGAGCGAAAAATCGTATATACGATATGAAAGAATGTTAAAAACTTTGATTCCAATATAAAATAGATGTTTGATCTTATGAAATGCAATGTTCTGAATCGATTGGTAACATTTTTCTAACTGTGGCACAAGTATTATTAAAGATTTCACGATTTTATCTTCGCATATACCGAAATTCGCGTATGTCGATTACGTTTTTCGACATTTATCATATGAAAACGCGTATTTAAACATAGTAAAAACGTTATATTCTTGTTATATTCTTTATTCTGCATCGATAGAATATAAAATCATTGAAATTGAACGAGATTTCAAGTTTTCGTTTTTCAACGATACGCGTATATGAGCGAAAAATCGTATATACGATATGAAAGAATGTTAAAAACTTTGATTCCAATATAAAATAGATGTTTGATCTTATGAAATGCAATGTTCTGAATCGATTGGTATCATTTTTCTAACTGTGGCACAAGTATTATTAAAGATTTCACGATTTTATCTTCGCATATACCGAAATTCGCGTATGTCGATTACGTTTTTCGACAATTATCATATGAAAACGCGTATTTAAACATAGTAAAAACGTTATATTCTTGTTATATTCTTTATTCTGCATCGATAGAATATAAAATCATTGAAATTGAACGAGATTTCAAGTTTTCGTTTTTCGACGATACGCGTATATGAGCGAAAAATCGTATATACGATATGAAAGAATGTTAAAAACTTTGATTCCAATATAAAATAGATGTTTGATCTTATGAAATGCAATGTTCTGAATCGATTGGTAACATTTTTCTAACTGTGGCACAAGTATTATTAAAGATTTCACGATTTTATCTTCGCATATACCGAAATTCGCGTATGTCGATTACGTTTTTCGACAATTATCATATGAAAACGCGTATTTAAACATAGTAAAAACGTTATATTCTTGTTATATTCTTTATTCTGCATCGATAGAATATAAAATCATTGAAATTGAACGAGATTTCAAGTTTTCGTTTTTCGACGATACGCGTATATGAGCGAAAAATCGTATATACGATATGAAAGAATGTTAAAAACTTTGATTCCAATATAAAATAGATGTTTGATCTTATGAAATGCAATGTTCTGAATCGATTGGTAACATTTTTCTAACTGTGGCACAAGTATTATTAAAGATTTCACGATTTTATCTTCGCATATACCGAAATTCGCGTATGTCGATTACGTTTTTCGACAATTATCATATGAAAACGCGTATTTAAACATAGTAAAAACGTTATATTCTTGTTATATTCTTTATTCTGCATCGATAGAATATAAAATCATTGAAATTGAACGAGATTTCAAGTTTTCGTTTTTCGACGATACGCGTATATGAGCGAAAAATCGTATATACGATATGAACGAATGTTAAAAACTTTGATTCCAATATAAAATAGATGTTTGATCTTATGAAATGCAATGTTCTGAATCGATTGGTAACATTTTTCTAACTGTGGCACAAGTATTATTAAAGATTTCACGATTTTATCTTCGCATATATCGAAATTCGCGTATGTCGATTACGTTTTTCGACAATTATCATATGAAAACGCGTATTTAAACATAGTAAAGACGTTATATTCTTTATTCTGCATCGATAGAATATAAAATCATTGAAATTGAACGAGATTTCAAGTTTTCGTTTTTAGACGATACGCGTATATGAGCGAAAAATCGTATATACGATATGAAAGAATGTTAAAAACTTTGATTCCAATATAAAATAGGTGTTTGATCTTATGAAATGCAATGTTCTGAATCGATTGGTAGCATTTTTCTAACTGTGGCACAAGTATTATTAAAGATTTCACGATTTTATCTTCGCATATACCGAAATTCGCGTATGTCGATTACGTTTTTCGACAATTATCATATGAAAACGCGTATTTAAACATAGTAAAAACGTTATATTCTTGTTATATTCTTTATTCTGCATCGATAGAATATAAAATCATTGAAATTGAACGAGATTTCAAGTTTTCGTTTTTCGACGATACGCGTATATGAGCGAAAAATCGTATATACGATATGAAAGAATGTTAAAAACTTTGATTCCAATATAAAATAGATGTTTGATCTTATGAAATGCAATGTTCTGAATCGATTGGTAGCATTTTTCTAACTGTGGCACAAGTATTATTAAAGATTTCACGATTTTATCTTCGCATATACCGAAATTCGCGTATGTCGATTACGTTTTTCGACAATTATCATATGAAAACGCGTATTTAAACATAGTAAAAACGTTATATTCTTGTTATATTCTTTATTCTGCATCGACAGAATATAAAATCATTGAAATTGAACGAGATTTCAAGTTTTCGTTTTTCAACGATACGCGTATATGAGCGAAAAATCGTATATACGATATGAAAGAATGTTAAAAACTTTGATTCCAATATAAAATAGATGTTTGATCTTATGAAATGCAATGTTCTGAATCGATTGGTATCATTTTTCTAACTGTGGCACAAGTATTATTAAAGATTTCACGATTTTATCTTCGCATATACCGAAATTCGCGTATGTCGATTACGTTTTTCGACAATTATCATATGAAAACGCGTATTTAAACATAGTAAAAACGTTATATTCTTGTTATATTCTTTATTCTGCATCGATAGAATATAAAATCATTGAAATTGAACGAGATTTCAAGTTTTCGTTTTTCGACGATACGCGTATATGAGCGAAAAATCGTATATACGATATGAAAGAATGTTAAAAACTTTGATTCCAATATAAAATAGATGTTTGATCTTATGAAATGCAATGTTCTGAATCGATTGGTAACATTTTTCTAACTGTGGCACAAGTATTATTAAAGATTTCACGATTTTATCTTCGCATATACCGAAATTCGCGTATGTCGATTACGTTTTTCGACAATTATCATATGAAAACGCGTATTTAAACATAGTAAAAACGTTATATTCTTGTTATATTCTTTATTCTGCATCGATAGAATATAAAATCATTGAAATTGAACGAGATTTCAAGTTTTCGTTTTTCGACGATACGCGTATATGAGCGAAAAATCGTATATACGATATGAAAGAATGTTAAAAACTTTGATTCCAATATAAAATAGATGTTTGATCTTATGAAATGCAATGTTCTGAATCGATTGGTAACATTTTTCTAACTGTGGCACAAGTATTATTAAAGATTTCACGATTTTATCTTCGCATATACCGAAATTCGCGTATGTCGATTACGTTTTTCGACAATTATCATATGAAAACGCGTATTTAAACATAGTAAAAACGTTATATTCTTGTTATATTCTTTATTCTGCATCGATAGAATATAAAATCATTGAAATTGAACGAGATTTCAAGTTTTCGTTTTTCAACGATACGCGTATATGAGCGAAAAATCGTATATAAGATATGAAAGAATGTTAAAAACTTTGATTCCAATATAAAATAGATGTTTGATCTTATGAAATGCAATGTTCTGAATCGATTGGTATCATTTTTCTAACTGTGGCACAAGTATTATTAAAGATTTCACGATTTTATCTTCGCATATACCGAAATTCGCGTATGTCGATTACGTTTTTCGACAATTATCATATGAAAACGCGTATTTAAACATAGTAAAAACGTTATATTCTTGTTATATTCTTTATTCTGCATCGATAGAATATAAAATCATTGAAATTGAACGAGATTTCAAGTTTTCGTTTTTCGACGATACGCGTATATGAGCGAAAAATCGTATATACGATATGAAAGAATGTTAAAAACTTTGATTCCAATATAAAATAAATGTTTGATCTTATGAAATGCAATGTTCTGAATCGATTGGTAACATTTTTCTAACTGTGGCACAAGTATTATTAAAGATTTCACGATTTTATCTTCGCATATACCGAAATTCGCGTATGTCGATTACGTTTTTCGACAATTATCATATGAAAACGCGTATTTAAACATAGTAAAAACGTTATATTCTTGTTATATTCTTTATTCTGCATCGATAGAATATAAAATCATTGAAATTGAACGAGATTTCAAGTTTTCGTTTTTCGACGATACGCGTATATGAGCGAAAAATCGTATATACGATATGAAAGAATGTTAAAAACTTTGATTCCAATATAAAATAGATGTTTGATCTTATGAAATGCAATGTTCTGAATCGATTGGTAGCATTTTTCTATCTGTGGCACAAGTATTATTAAAGATTTCACGATTTTATCTTCGCATATACCGAAATTCGCGTATGTCGATTACGTTTTTCGACAATTATCATATGAAAACGCGTATTTAAACATAGTAAAAACGTTATATTCTTGTTATATTCTTTATTCTGCATCGATAGAATATAAAATCATTGAAATTGAACGAGATTTCAAGTTTTCGTTTTTCGACGATACGCGTATATGAGCGAAAAATCGTATATACGATATGAAAGAATGTTAAAAACTTTGATTCCAATATAAAATAGATGTTTGATCTTATGAAATGCAATGTTCTGAATCGATTGGTAACATTTTTCTAACTGTGGCACAAGTATTATTAAAGATTTCACGATTTTATCTTCGCATATACCGAAATTCGCGTATGTCGATTACGTTTTTCGACAATTATCATATGAAAACGCGTATTTAAACATAGTAAAAACGTTATATTCTTGTTATATTCTTTATTCTGCATCGATAGAATATAAAATCATTGAAATTGAACGAGATTTCAAGTTTTCGTTTTTCAACGATACGCGTATATGTGCGAAAAATCGTATATACGATATGAAAGAATGTTAAAAACTTTGATTCCAATATAAAATAGATGTTTGATCTTATGAAATGCAATGTTCTGAATCGATTGGTATCATTTTTCTAACTGTGGCACAAGTATTATTAAAGATTTCACGATTTTATCTTCGCATATACCGAAATTCGCGTATGTCGATTACGTTTTTCGACAATTATCATATGAAAACGCGTATTTAAACATAGTAAAAACGTTATATTCTTGTTATATTCTTTATTCTGCATCGATAGAATATAAAATCATTGAAATTGAACGAGATTTCAAGTTTTCGTTTTTCGACGATACGCGTATATGAGCGAAAAATCGTATATACGATATGAAAGAATGTTAAAAACTTTGATTCCAATATAAAATAGATGTTTGATCTTATGAAATGCAATGTTCTGAATCGATTGGTATCATTTTTCTAACTGTGGCACAAGTATTATTAAAGATTTCACGATTTTATCTTCGCATATACCGAAATTCGCGTATGTCGATTACGTTTTTCGACAATTATCATATGAAAACGCGTATTTAAACATAGTAAAAACGTTATATTCTTGTTATATTCTTTATTCTGCATCGATAGAATATAAAATCATTGAAATTGAACGAGATTTCAAGTTTTCGTTTTTCGACGATACTCGTATATGAGCGAAAAATCGTATATACGATATGAAAGAATGTTAAAAACTTTGATTCCAATATAAAATAGATGTTTGATCTTATGAAATGCAATGTTCTGAATCGATTGGTAACATTTTTCTAACTGTGGCACAAGTATTATTAAAGATTTCACGATTTTATCTTCGCATATACCGAAATTCGCGTATGTCGATTACGTTTTTCGACAATTATCATATGAAAACGCGTATTTAAACATAGTAAAAACGTTATATTCTTGTTATATTCTTTATTCTGCATCGATAGAATATAAAATCATTGAAATTGAACGAGATTTCAAGTTTTCGTTTTTCGACGATACGCGTATATGAGCGAAAAATCGTATATACGATATGAAAGAATGTTAAAAACTTTGATTCCAATATAAAATAGATGTTTGATCTTATGAAATGCAATGTTCTGAATCGATTGGTAACATTTTTCTAACTGTGGCACAAGTATTATTAAAGATTTCACGATTTTATCTTCGCATATACCGAAATTCGCGTATGTCGATTACGTTTTTCGACAATTATCATATGAAAACGCGTATTTAAACATAGTAAAAACGTTATATTCTTGTTATATTCTTTATTCTGCATCGATAGAATATAAAATCATTGAAATTGAACGAGATTTCAAGTTTTCGTTTTTCAACGATACGCGTATATGAGCGAAAAATCGTATATACGATATGAAATAATGTTAAAAACTTTGATTCCAATATAAAATAGATGTTTGATCTTATGAAATGCAATGTTCTGAATCGATTGGTATCATTTTTCTAACTGTGGCACAAGTATTATTAAAGATTTCACGATTTTATCTTCGCATATACCGAAATTCGCGTATGTCGATTACGTTTTTCGACAATTATCATATGAAAACGCGTATTTAAACATAGTAAAAACGTTATATTCTTGTTATATTCTTTATTCTGCATCGATAGAATATAAAATCATTGAAATTGAACGAGATTTCAAGTTTTCGTTTTTCGACGATACGCGTATATGAGCGAAAAATCGTATATACGATATGAAAGAATGTTAAAAACTTTGATTCCAATATAAAATAGATGTTTGATCTTATGAAATGCAATGTTCTGAATCGATTGGTAACATTTTTCTAACTGTGGCACAAGTATTATTAAAGATTTCACGATTTTATCTTCGCATATACCGAAATTCGCGTATGTCGATTACGTTTTTCGACAATTATCATATGAAAACGCGTATTTAAACATAGTAAAAACGTTATATTCTTGTTATATTCTTTATTCTGCATCGATAGAATATAAAATCATTGAAATTGAACGAGATTTCAAGTTTTCGTTTTTCGACGATACGCGTATATGAGCGAAAAATCGTATATACGATATGAAAGAATGTTAAAAACTTTGATTCCAATATAAAATAGATGTTTGATCTTATGAAATGCAATGTTCTGAATCGATTGGTAGCATTTTTCTAACTGTGGCACAAGTATTATTAAAGATTTCACGATTTTATCTTCGCATATACCGAAATTCGCGTATGTCGATTACGTTTTTCGACAATTATCATATGAAAACGCGTATTTAAACATAGTAAAAACGTTATATTCTTGTTATATTCTTTATTCTGCATCGATAGAATATAAAATCATTGAAATTGAACGAGATTTCAAGTTTTCGTTTTTCGACGATACGCGTATATGAGCGAAAAATCGTATATACGATATGAAAGAATGTTAAAAACTTTGATTCCAATATAAAATAGATGTTTGATCTTATGAAATGCAATGTTCTGAATCGATTGGTAAAATTTTTCTAACTGTGGCACAAGTATTATTAAAGATTTCACGATTTTATCTTCGCATATACCGAAATTCGCGTATGTCGATTACGTTTTTCGACAATTATCATATGAAAACGCGTATTTAAACATAGTAAAAACGTTATATTCTTGTTATATTCTTTATTCTGCATCGATAGAATATAAAATCATTGAAATTGAACGAGATTTCAAGTTTTCGTTTTTCAACGATACGCGTATATGAGCGAAAAATCGTATATACGATATGAAAGAATGTTAAAAACTTTGATTCCAATATAAAATAGATGTTTGATCTTATGAAATGCAATGTTCTGAATCGATTGGTATCATTTTTCTAACTTTGGCACAAGTATTATTAAAGATTTCACGATTTTATCTTCGCATATACCGAAATTCGCGTATGTCGATTACGTTTTTCGACAATTATCATATGAAAACGCGTATTTAAACATAGTAAAAACGTTATATTCTTGTTATATTCTTTATTCTGCATCGATAGAATATAAAATCATTGAAATTGAACGAGATTTCAAGTTTTCGTTTTTCGACGATACGCGTATATGAGCGAAAAATCGTATATACGATATGAAAGAATGTTAAAAACTTTGATTCCAATATAAAATAGATGTTTGATCTTATGAAATGCAATGTTCTGAATCGATTGGTATCATTTTTCTAACTGTGGCACAAGTATTATTAAAGATTTCACGATTTTATCTTCGCATATACCGAAATTCGCGTATGTCGATTACGTTTTTCGACAATTATCATATGAAAACGCGTATTTAAACATAGTAAAAACGTTATATTCTTGTTATATTCTTTATTCTGCATCGATAGAATATAAAATCATTGAAATTGAACGAGATTTCAAGTTTTCGTTTTTCGACGATACGCGTATATGAGCGAAAAATCGTATATACGATATGAAAGAATGTTAAAAACTTTGATTCCAATATAAAATAGATGTTTGATCTTATGAAATGCAATGTTCTGAATCGATTGGTAACATTTTTCTAACTGTGGCACAAGTATTATTAAAGATTTCACGATTTTATCTTCGCATATACCGAAATTCGCGTATGTAGATTACGTTTTTCGACAATTATCATATGAAAACGCGTATTTAAACATAGTAAAAACGATATATTCTTGTTATATTCTTTATTCTGCATCGATAGAATATAAAATCATTGAAATTGAACGAGATTTCAAGTTTTCGTTTTTCAACGATACGCGTATATGAGCGAAAAATCGTATATACGATATGAAAGAATGTTAAAAACTTTGATTCCAATATAAAATAGATGTTTGATCTTATGAAATGCAATGTTCTGAATCGATTGGTATCATTTTTCTAACTGTGGCACAAGTATTATTAAAGATTTCACGATTTTATCTTCGCATATACCGAAATTCGCGTATGTCGATTACGTTTTTCGACAATTATCATATGAAAACGCGTATTTAAACATAGTAAAAACGTTATATTCTTGTTATATTCTTTATTCTGCATCGATAGAATATAAAATCATTGAAATTGAACGAGATTTCAAGTTTTCGTTTTTCGACGATACGCGTATATGAGCGAAAAATCGTATATACGATATGAAAGAATGTTAAAAACTTTGATTCCAATATAAAATAGATGTTTGATCTTATGAAATGCAATGTTCTGAATCGATTGGTAACATTTTTCTAACTGTGGCACAAGTATTATTAAAGATTTCACGATTTTATCTTCGCATATACCGAAATTCGCGTATGTCGATTACGTTTTTCGACAATTATCATATGAAAACGCGTATTTAAACATAGTAAAAACGTTATATTCTTGTTATATTCTTTATTCTGCATCGATAGAATATAAAATCATTGAAATTGAACGAGATTTCAAGTTTTCGTTTTTCAACGATACGCGTATATGAGCGAAAAATCGTATATACGATATGAAAGAATGTTAAAAACTTTGATTCCAATATAAAATAGATGTTTGATCTTATGAAATGCAATGTTCTGAATCGATTGGTATCATTTTTCTAACTGTGGCACAAGTATTATTAAAGATTTCACGATTTTATCTTCGCATATACCGAAATTCGCGTATGTCGATTACGTTTTTCGACAATTATCATATGAAAACGCGTATTTAAACATAGTAGAAACGTTATATTCTTGTTATATTCTTTATTCTGCATCGATAGAATATAAAATCATTGAAATTGAACGAGATTTCAAGTTTTCGTTTTTCGACGATACGCGTATATGAGCGAAAAATCGTATATACGATATGAAAGAATGTTAAAAACTTTGATTCCAATATAAAATAGATGTTTGATCTTATGAAATGCAATGTTCTGAATCGATTGGTAACATTTTTCTAACTGTGGCACAAGTATTATTAAAGATTTCACGATTTTATCTTCGCATATACCGAAATTCGCGTATGTCGATTACGTTTTTCGACAATTATCATATGAAAACGCGTATTTAAACATAGTAAAAACGTTATATTCTTGTTATATTCTTTATTCTGCATCGATAGAATATAAAATCATTGAAATTGAACGAGATTTCAAGTTTTCGTTTCTCGACGATACGCGTATATGAGCGAAAAATCGTATATACGATATGAAAGAATGTTAAAAACTTTGATTCCAATTTAAAATAGATGTTTGATCTTATGAAATGCAATGTTCTGAATCGATTGGTAACATTTTTCTAACTGTGGCACAAGTATTATTAAAGATTTCACGATTTTATCTTCGCATATACCGAAATTCGCGTATGTCGATTACGTTTTTCGACAATTATCATATGAAAACGCGTATTTAAACATAGTAGAAACGTTATATTCTTGTTATATTCTTTATTCTGCATCGATAGAATATAAAATCATTGAAATTGAACGAGATTTCAAGTTTTCGTTTTTCGACGATACGCGTATATGAGCGAAAAATCGTATATACGATATGAAAGAATGTTAAAAACTTTGATTCCAATATAAAATAGATGTTTGATCTTATGAAATGCAATGTTCTGAATCGATTGGTAACATTTTTCTAACTGTGGCACAAGTATTATTAAAGATTTCACGATTTTATCTTCGCATATACCGAAATTCGCGTATGTCGATTACGTTTTTCGACAATTATCATATGAAAACGCGTATTTAAACATAGTAGAAACGTTATATTCTTATTATATTCTTTATTCTGCATCGATAGAATATAAAATCATTGAAATTGAACGAGATTTCAAGTTTTCGTTTTTCGACGATACGCGTATATGAGCGAAAAATCGTATATACGATATGAAAGAATGTTAAAAACTTTGATTCCAATATAAAATAGATGTTTGATCTTATGAAATGCAATGTTCTGAATCGATTGGTAACATTTTTCTAACTGTGGCACAAGTATTATTAAAGATTTCACGATTTTATCTTCGCATATACCGAAATTCGCGTATGTCGATTACGTTTTTCGACAATTATCATATGAAAACGCGAATTTAAACATAGTAAAAACGTTATATTCTTGTTATATTCTTTATTCTGCATCGATAGAATATAAAATCATTGAAATTGAACGAGATTTCAAGTTTTCGTTTTTCAACGATACGCGTATATGAGCGAAAAATCGTATATACGATATGAAAGAATGTTAAAAACTTTGATTCCAATATAAAATAGATGTTTGATCTTATGAAATGCAATGTTCTGAATCGATTGGTATCATTTTTCTAACTGTGGCACAAGTATTATTAAAGATTTCACGATTTTATCTTCGCATATACCGAAATTCGCGTATGTCGATTACGTTTTTCGACAATTATCATATGAAAACGCGTATTTAAACATAGTAGAAACGTTATATTCTTGTTATATTCTTTATTCTGCATCGATAGAATATAAAATCATTGAAATTGAACGAGATTTCAAGTTTTCGTTTTTCGACGATACGCGTATATGAGCGAAAAATCGTATATACGATATGAAAGAATGTTAAAAACTTTGATTCCAATATAAAATAGATGTTTGATCTTATGAAATGCAATGTTCTGAATCGATTGGTAACATTTTTCTAACTGTGGCACAAGTATTATTAAAGATTTCACGATTTTATCTTCGCATATACCGAAATTCGCGTATGTCGATTACGTTTTTCGACAATTATCATATGAAAACGCGTATTTAAACATAGTAAAAACGTTATATTCTTGTTATATTCTTTATTCTGCATCGATAGAATATAAAATCATTGAAATTGAACGAGATTTCAAGTTTTCGTTTTTCGACGATACGCGTATATGAGCGAAAAATCGTATATACGATATGAAAGAATGTTAAAAACTTTGATTCCAATATAAAATAGATGTTTGATCTTATGAAATGCAATGTTCTGAATCGATTGGTAACATTTTTCTAACTGTGGCACAAGTATTATTAAAGATTTCACGATTTTATCTTCGCATATACCGAAATTCGCGTATGTCGATTACGTTTTTCGACAATTATCATATGAAAACGCGTATTTAAACATAGTAGAAACGTTATATTCTTGTTATATTCTTTATTCTGCATCGATAGAATATAAAATCATTGAAATTGAACGAGATTTCAAGTTTTCGTTTTTCGACGATACGCGTATATGAGCGAAAAATCGTATATACGATATGAAAGAATGTTAAAAACTTTGATTCCAATATAAAATAGATGTTTGATCTTATGAAATGCAATGTTCTGAATCGATTGGTAACATTTTTCTAACTGTGGCACAAGTATTATTAAAGATTTCACGATTTTATCTTCGCATATACCGAAATTCGCGTATGTCGATTACGTTTTTCGACAATTATCATATGAAAACGCGTATTTAAACATAGTAGAAACGTTATATTCTTATTATATTCTTTATTCTGCATCGATAGAATATAAAATCATTGAAATTGAACGAGATTTCAAGTTTTCGTTTTTCGACGATACGCGTATATGAGCGAAAAATCGTATATACGATATGAAAGAATGTTAAAAACTTTGATTCCAATATAAAATAGATGTTTGATCTTATGAAATGCAATGTTCTGAATCGATTGGTAACATTTTTCTAACTGTGGCACAAGTATTATTAAAGATTTCACGATTTTATCTTCGCATATACCGAAATTCGCGTATGTCGATTACGTTTTTCGACAATTATCATATGAAAACGCGTATTTAAACATAGTAAAAACGTTATATTCTTGTTATATTCTTTATTCTGCATCGATAGAATATAAAATCATTGAAATTGAACGAGATTTCAAGTTTTCGTTTTTCGACGATACGCGTATATGAGCGAAAAATCGTATATACGATATGAAAGAATGTTAAAAACTTTGATTCCAATTTAAAATAGATGTTTGATCTTATGAAATGCAATGTTCTGAATCGATTGGTAACATTTTTCTAACTGTGGCACAAGTATTATTAAAGATTTCACGATTTTATCTTCGCATATACCGAAATTCGCGTATGTCGATTACGTTTTTCGACAATTATCATATGAAAACGCGTATTTAATCATAGTAGAAACGTTATATTCTTGTTATATTCTTTATTCTGCATCGATAGAATATAAAATCATTGAAATTGAACGAGATTTCAAGTTTTCGTTTTTCGACGATACGCGTATATGAGCGAAAAATCGTATATACGATATGAAAGAATGTTAAAAACTTTGATTCCAATATAAAATAGATGTTTGATCTTATGAAATGCAATGTTCTGAATCGATTGGTAACATTTTTCTAACTGTGGCACAAGTATTATTAAAGATTTCACGATTTTATCTTCGCATATACCGAAATTCGCGTATGTCGATTACGTTTTTCGACAATTATCATATGAAAACGCGTATTTAAACATAGTAAAAACGTTATATTCTTGTTATATTCTTTATTCTGCATCGATAGAATATAAAATCATTGAAATTGAACGAGATTTCAAGTTTTCGTTTTTCGACGATACGCGTATATGAGCGAAAAATCGTATATACGATATGAAAGAATGTTAAAAACTTTGATTCCAATATAAAATAGATGTTTGATCTTATGAAATGCAATGTTCTGAATCGATTGGTAACATTTTTCTAACTGTGGCACAAGTATTATTAAAGATTTCACGATTTTATCTTCGCATATACCGAAATTCGCGTATGTCGATTACGTTTTTCGACAATTATCATATGAAAACGCGTATTTAAACATAGTAAAAACGTTATATTCTTGTTATATTCTTTATTCTGCATCGATAGAATATAAAATCATTGAAATTGAACGAGATTTCAAGTTTTCGTTTTTCGACGATACGCGTATATGAGCGAAAAATCGTATATACGATATGAAAGAATGTTAAAAACTTTGATTCCAATATAAAATAGATGTTTGATCTTATGAAATGCAATGTTCTGAATCGATTGGTAACATTTTTCTAACTGTGGCACAAGTATTATTAAAGATTTCACGATTTTATCTTCGCATATACCGAAATTCGCGTATGTCGATTACGTTTTTCGACAATTATCATATGAAAACGCGTATTTAAACATAGTAAAAACGTTATATTCTTGTTATATTCTTTATTCTGCATCGATAGAATATAAAATCATTGAAATTGAACGAGATTTCAAGTTTTCGTTTTTCGACGATACGCGAATATAAGCGAAAAATCGTATATACGATATGAAAGAATGTTAAAAACTTTGATTACAATATAAAAAAGATGTTTGATCTTATGAAATGCAATGTTCTGAAGCGATTGGTAACATTTTTCTAACTGTGGCACAAGTATTATTAAAGATTTCACGATTTTATCTTCGCATATACCGAAATTCGCGTATGTCGATTACGTTTTTCGAAAATTATCATATGAAAACGCGTATTTAAACATAGTAAAAACGTTATATTCTTGTTATATTCTTTATTCTGCATCGATAGAATATAAAATCATTGAAATTGAACGAGATTTCAAGTTTTCGTTTTTCGACGATACGCGTATATGAGCGAAAAATCGTATATACGATATGAAAGAATGTTAAAAACTTTGATTCCAATATAAAATAGATGTTTGATCTTATGCAATGCAATGTTCTGAATCGATTGGTAACATTTTTCTAACTGTGGCACAAGTATTATTAAAGATTTCACGATTTTATCTTCGCATATACCGAAATTCGCGTATGTCGATTACGTTTTTCGACAATTATCATATGAAAACGCGTATTTAAACATAGTAAAAACGTTATTTTCTTGTTATATTCTTTATTCTGCATCGATAGAATATAAAATCATTGAAAGTGAACGAGATTTCAAGTTTTCGTTTTTCGACGATACGCGTATATGAGCGAAAAATCGTATATACGATATGAAAGAATGTTAAAAACTTTGATTCCAATATAAAATAGATGTTTGATCTTATGAAATGCAATGTTCTGAATCGATTGGTAACATTTTTCTAACTGTGGCACAAGTATTATTAAAGATTTCACGATTTTATCTTCGCATATACCGAAATTCGCGTATGTCGATTACGTTTTTCGACAATTATCATATGAAAACGCGTATTTAAACATAGTAAAAACGTTATATTCTTGTTATATTCTTTATTCTGCATCGATAGAATATAAAATCATTGAAATTGAACGAGATTTCAAGTTTTCGTTTTTCGACGATACGCGTATATGAGCGAAAAATCGTATATACGATATGAAAGAATGTTAAAAACTTTGATTCCAATATAAAATAGATGTTTGATCTTATGAAATGCAATGTTCTGAATCGATTGGTAACATTTTTCTAACTGTGGCACAAGTATTATTAAAGATTTCACGATTTTATCTTCGCATATACCGAAATTCGCGTATGTCGATTACGTTTTTCGACAATTATCATATGAAAACGCGTATTTAAACATAGTAAAAACGTTATATTCTTGTTATATTCTTTATTCTGCATCGATAGAATATAAAATCATTGAAATTGAACGAGATTTCAAGTTTTCGTTTTTCGACGATACGCGTATATGAGCGAAAAATCGTATATACGATATGAAAGAATGTTAAAAACTTTGATTCCAATATAAAATAGATGTTTGATCTTATGAAATGCAATGTTCTGAATCGATTGGTAACATTTTTCTAACTGTGGCACAAGTATTATTAAAGATTTCACGATTTTATCTTCGCATATACCGAAATTCGCGTATGTCGATTACGTTTTTCGACAATTATCATATGAAAACGCGTATTTAAACATAGTAAAAACGTTATATTCTTGTTATATTCTTTATTCTGCATCGATAGAATATAAAATCATTGAAATTGAACGAGATTTCAAGTTTTCGTTTTTCGACGATACGCGAATATAAGCGAAAAATCGTATATACGATATGAAAGAATGTTAAAAACTTTGATTACAATATAAAATAGATGTTTGATCTTATGAAATGCAATGTTTTGAAGCGATTGGTAACATTTTTCTAACTGTGGCACAAGTATTATTAAAGATTTCACGATTTTATCTTCGCATATACCGAAATTCGCGTATGTCGATTACGTTTTTCGAAAATTATCATATGAAAACGCGTATTTAAACATAGTAAAAACGTTATATTCTTGTTATATTCTTTATTCTGCATCGATTGAATATAAAATCATTGAAATTGAACGAGATTTCAAGTTTTCGTTTTTCGACGATACGCGTATATGAGCGAAAAATCGTATATACGATATGAAAGAATGTTAAAAACTTTGATTCCAATATAAAATAGATGTTTGATCTTATGCAATGCAATGTTCTGAATCGATTGGTAACATTTTTCTAACTGTGGCACAAGTATTATTAAAGATTTCACGATTTTATCTTCGCATATACCGAAATTCGCGTATGTCGATTACGTTTTTCGACAATTATCATATGAAAACGCGTATTTAAACATAGTAAAAACGTTATTTTCTTGTTATATTCTTTATTCTGCATCGATAGAATATAAAATCATTGAAAGTGAACGAGATTTCAAGTTTTCGTTTTTCGACGATACGCGTATATGAGCGAAAAATCGTATATACGATATGAAAGAATGTTAAAAACTTTGATTCCAATATAAAATAGATGTTTGATCTTATGAAATGCAATGTTCTGAATCGATTGGTAACATTTTTCTAACTGTGGCACAAGTATTATTAAAGATTTCACGATTTTATCTTCGCATATACCGAAATTCGCGTATGTCGATTACGTTTTTCGACAATTATCATATGAAAACGCGTATTTAAACATAGTAAAAACGTTATATTCTTGTTATATTCTTTATTCTGCATCGATAGAATATAAAATCATTGAAATTGAACGAGATTTCAAGTTTTCGTTTTTCGACGATACGCGTATATGAGCGAAAAATCGTATATACGATATGAAAGAATGTTAAAAACTTTGATTCCAATATAAAATAGATGTTTGGTCTTATGAAATGCAATGTTCTGAATCGATTGGTAACATTTTTCTAACTGTGGCACAAGTATTATTAAAGATTTCACGATTTTATCTTCGCATATACCGAAATTCGCGTATGTCGATTACGTTTTTCGACAATTATCATATGAAAACGCGTATTTAAACATAGTAAAAACGTTATATTCTTGTTATATTCTTTATTCTGCATCGATAGAATATAAAATCATTGAAATTGAACGAGATTTCAAGTTTTCGTTTTTCGACGATACGCGTATATGAGCGAAAAATCGTATATACGATATGAAAGAATGTTAAAAACTTTGATTCCAATATAAAATAGATGTTTGATCTTATGAAATGCAATGTTCTGAATCGATTGGTAACATTTTTCTAACTGTGGCACAAGTATTATTAAAGATTTCACGATTTTATCTTCGCATATACCGAAATTCGCGTATGTCGATTACGTTTTTCGACAATTATCATATGAAAACGCGTATTTAAACATAGTAAAAACGTTATATTCTTGTTATATTCTTTATTCTGCATCGATAGAATATAAAATCATTGAAATTGAACGTGATTTCAAGTTTTCGTTTTTCGACGATACGCGTATATGAGCGAAAAATCGTATATACGATATGAAAGAATGTTAAAAACTTTGATTCCAATATAAAATAGATGTTTGATCTTATGAAATGCAATGTTCTGAATCGATTGGTAACATTTTTCTAACTGTGGCACAAGTATTATTAAAGATTTCACGATTTTATCTTCGCATATACCGAAATTCGCGTATGTCGATTACGTTTTTCGACAATTATCATATGAAAACGCGTATTTAAACATAGTAAAAACGTTATATTCTTGTTATATTCTTTATTCTGCATCGATAGAATATAAAATCATTGAAATTGAACGAGATTTCAAGTTTTCGTTTTTCGACGATACGCGTATATGAGCGAAAAATCGTATATACGATATGAAAGAATGTTAAAAACTTTGATTCCAAAATAAAATAGATGTTTGATCTTATGAAATGCAATGTTCTGAATCGATTGGTAACATTTTTCTAACTGTGGCACAAGTATTATTAAAGATTTCACGATTTTATCTTCGCATATACCGAAATTCGCGTATATCGATTACGTTTTTCGACAATTATCATATGAAAACGCGTATTTAAACATAGTAAAGACGTTATATTCTTGTTATATTCTTTATTCTGCATCGATAGAATATAAAATCATTGAAATTGAACGAGATTTCAAGTTTTCGTTTTTCGACGATACGCGTATATGAGCGAAAAATCGTATATACGATATGAAAGAATGTTAAAAACTTTGATTCCAATATAAAATAGATGTTTGATCTTATGAAATGCAATGTTCTGAATCAATTGGTAACATTTTTCTAACTGTGGCACAAGTATTATTAAAGATTTCACGATTTTATCTTCGCATATAACGAAATTCGCGTATGTCGATTACGTTTTTCGACAATTATCATATGAAAACGCGTATTTAAACATAGTAAAAACGTTATATTCTTGTTATATTCTTTATTCTGCATCGATAGAATATAAAATCATTGAAATTGAACGAGATTTCAAGTTTTCGTTTTTCGACGATACGAGTATATGAGCGAAAAATCGTATATACGATATGAAAGAATGTTAAAAACTTTGATTCCAATGTAAAATAGATGTTTGATCTTATGAAATGCAATGTTCTGAATCGATTGGTAACATTTTTCTAACTGTGGCACAAGTATTATTAAAGATTTCACGATTTTATCTTCGCATATACGGAAATTCGCGTATGTCGATTACGTTTTTCGACAATTATCATATGAAAACGCGTATTTAAACATAGTAAAAACGTTATATTCTTGTTATATTGTTTATTCTGCATCGATAGAATATAAAATCATTGAAATTGAACGAGATTTCAAGTTTTCGTTTTTCGACGATACGCGTATATGAGCGAAAAATCGTATATACGATATGAAAGAATGTTAAAAACTTTGATTCCAATATAAAATAGATGTTTGATCTTATGAAATGCAATGTTCTGAATCGATTGGTAACATTTTTCTAACTGTGGCACAAGTATTATTAAAGATTTCACGATTTTATCTTCGCATATACCGAAATTCGCGTATGTCGATTACGTTTTTCGACAATTATCATATGAAAACGCGTATTTAAACATAGTAAAAACGTTATATTCTTGTTATATTCTTTATTCTGCATCGATAGAATATAAAATCATTGAAATTGAACGAGATTTCAAGTTTTCGTTTTTCGACGATACGCGTATATGAGCGAAAAATCGTATATACGATATGAAAGAATGTTAAAAACTTTGATTCCAATATAAAATAGATGTTTGATCTTATGAAATGCAATGTTCTGAATCGATTGGTAACATTTTTCTAACTGTGGCACAAGTATTATTAAAGATTTCACGATTTTATCTTCGCATATACCGAAATTCGCGTATGTCGATTACGTTTTTCGACAATTATCATATGAAAACGCGTATTTAAACATAGTAAAAACGTTATATTCTTGTTATATTCTTTATTCTGCATCGATAGAATATAAAATCATTGAAATTGAACGAGATTTCAAGTTTTCGTTTTTCGACGATACGCGTATATGAGCGAAAAATCGTATATACGATATGAAAGAATGTTAAAAACTTTGATTCCAATATAAAATAGATGTTTGATCTTATGAAATGCAATGTTCTGAATCGATTGGTAACATTTTTCTAACTGTGGCACAAGTATTATTAAAGATTTCACGATTTTATCTTCGCATATACCGAAATTCGCGTATGTCGATTACGTTTTTCGAAAATTATCATATGAAAACGCGTATTTAAACATAGTAATAACGTTATATTCTTGTTATATTCTTTATTCTGCATCGATAGAATATAAAATCATTGAAATTGAACGAGATTTCAAGTTCTCGTTTTTCGACGATACGCGTATATGAGCGAAAAATCGTATATACGATATGAAAGAATGTTAAAAACTTTGATTCCAATATAAAATAGATGTTTGATCTTATGAAATGCAATGTTCTGAATCGATTGGTAACATTTTTCTAACTGTGGCACAAGTATTATTAAAGATTTCACGATTTTATCTTCGCATATACCGAAATTCGCGTATGTCGATTACGTTTTTCGACAATTATCATATGAAAACGCGTATTTAAACATAGTAAAAACGTTATATTCTTGTTATATTCTTTATTCTGCATCGATAGAATATAAAATCATTGAAATTGAACGAGATTTCAAGTTTTCGTTTTTCGACGATACGCGTATATGAGCGAAAAATCGTATATACGATATGAAAGAATGTTAAAAACTTTGATTCCAATATAAAATAGATGTTTGATCTTATGAAATGCAATGTTCTGAATCGATTGGTATCATTTTTCTTACTGTGGCACAAGTATTATTAAAGATTTCACGATTTTATCTTCGCATATACCGAAATTCGCGTATGTCGATTACGTTTTTCGAAAATTATCATATGAAAACGCGTATTTAAACATAGTAAAAACGTTATATTCTTGTTATATTCTTTATTCTGCATCGATAGAATATAAAATCATTGAAATTGAACGAGATTTCAAGTTTTCGTTTTTCGACGATACGCGTATATGAGCGAAAAATCGTATATACGATATGAAAGAATGTTAAAAACTTTGATTCCAATATAAAATAGATGTTTGATCTTATGCAATGCAATGTTCTGAATCGATTGGTAACATTTTTCTAACTGTGGCACAAGTATTATTAAAGATTTCACGATTTTATCTTCGCATATACCGAAATTCGCGTATGTCGATTACGTTTTTCGACAATTATCATATGAAAACGCGTATTTAAACATAGTAAAAACGTTATTTTCTTGTTATATTCTTTATTCTGCATCGATAGAATATAAAATCATTGAAATTGAACGAGATTTCAAGTTTTCGTTTTTCGACGATACGCGTATATGAGCGAAAAATCGTATATACGATATGAAAGAATGTTAAAAACTTTGATTCCAATATAAAATAGATGTTTGATCTTATGAAATGCAATGTTCTGAATCGATTGGTAACATTTTTCTAACTGTGGCACAAGTATTATTAAAGATTTCACGATTTTATCTTCGCATATACCGAAATTCGCGTATGTCGATTACGTTTTTCGACAATTATCATATGAAAACGCGTATTTAAACATAGTAAAAACGTTATATTCTTGTTATATTCTTTATTCTGCATCGATAGAATATAAAATCATTGAAATTGAACGAGATTTCAAGTTTTCGTTTTTCGACGATACGCGTATATGAGCGAAAAATCGTATATACGATATGAAAGAATGTTAAAAACTTTGATTCCAATATAAAATAGATGTTTGATCTTATGAAATGCAATGTTCTGAATCGATTGGTAACATTTTTCTAACTGTGGCACAAGTATTATTAAAGATTTCACGATTTTATCTTCGCATATACCGAAATTCGCGTATGTCGATTACGTTTTTCGACAATTATCATATGAAAACGCGTATTTAAACATAGTAAAAACGTTATATTCTTGTTATATTCTTTATTCTGCATCGATAGAATATAAAATCATTGAAATTGAACGAGATTTCAAGTTTTCGTTTTTCGACGATACGCGTATATGAGCGAAAAATCGTATATACGATATGAAAGAATGTTAAAAACTTTGATTCCAATATAAAATAGATGTTTGATCTTATGAAATGCAATGTTCTGAATCGATTGGTAACATTTTTCTAACTGTGGCACAAGTATTATTAAAGATTTCACGATTTTATCTTCGCATATACCGAAATTCGCGTATGTCGATTACGTTTTTCGACAATTATCATATGAAAACGCGTATTTAAACATAGTAAAAACGTTATATTCTTATTATATTCTTTATTCTGCATCGATAGAATATAAAATCATTGAAATTGAACGAGATTTCAAGTTTTCGTTTTTCGACGATACGCGTATATGAGCGAAAAATCGTATATACGATATGAAAGAATGTTAAAAACTTTGATTCCAATATAAAATAGATGTTTGATCTTATGAAATGCAATGTTCTGAATCGATTGGTAACATTTTTCTAACTGTGGCACAAGTATTATTAAAGATTTCACGATTTTATCTTCGCATATACCGAAATTCGCGTATGTCGATTACGTTTTTCGACAATTATCATATGAAAACGCGTATTTAAACATAGTAAAAACGTTATATTCTTGTTATATTCTTTATTCTGCATCGATAGAATATAAAATCATTGAAATTGAACGAGATTTCAAGTTTTCGTTTTTCGACGATACGCGTATATGAGCGAAAAATCGTATATACGATATGAAAGAATGTTAAAAACTTTGATTCCAATATAAAATAGATGTTTGATCTTATGAAATGCAATGTTCTGAATCGATTGGTAACATTTTTCTAACTGTGGCACAAGTATTATTAAAGATTTCACGATTTTATCTTCGCATATACCGAAATTCGCGTATGTCGATTACGTTTTTCGACAATTATCATATGAAAACGCGTATTTAAACATAGTAAAAACGTTATATTCTTGTTATATTCTTTATTCTGCATCGATAGAATATAAAATCATTGAAATTGAACGAGATTTCAAGTTTTCGTTTTTCGACGATACGCGTATATGAGCGAAAAATCGTATATACGATATGAAAGAATGTTAAAAACTTTGATTCCAATATAAAATAGATGTTTGATCTTATGAAATGCAATGTTCTGAATCGATTGGTAACATTTTTCTAACTGTGGCACAAGTATTATTAAAGATTTCACGATTTTATCTTCGCATATACCGAAATTCGCGTATGTCGATTACGTTTTTCGACAATTATCATATGAAAACGCGTATTTAAACATAGTAAAAACGTTATATTCTTGTTATATTCTTTATTCTGCATCGATAGAATATAAAATCATTGAAATTGAACGAGATTTCAAGTTTTCGTTTTTCGACGATACGCGTATATGAGCGAAAAATCGTATATACGATATGAAAGAATGTTAAAAACTTTGATTCCAATATAAAATAGATGTTTGATCTTATGAAATGCAATGTTCTGAATCGATTGGTAACATTTTTCTAACTGTGGCACAAGTATTATTAAAGATTTCATGATTTTATCTTCGCATATACCGAAATTCGCGTATGTCGATTACGTTTTTCGAAAATTATCATATGAAAACGCGTATTTAAACATAGTAAAAACGTTATATTCTTGTTATATTCTTTATTCTGCATCGATAGAATATAAAATCATTGAAATTGAACGAGATTTCAAGTTTTCGTTTTTCGACGATAGGCGTATATGAGCGAAAAATCGTATATACGATATGAAAGAATGTTAAAAACTTTGATTCCAATATAAAATAGATGTTTGATCTTATGCAATGCAATGTTCTGAATCGATTGGTAACATTTTTCTAACTGTGGCACAAGTATTATTAAAGATTTCACGATTTTATCTTCGCATATACCGAAATTCGCGTATGTCGATTACGTTTTTCGACAATTATCATATGAAAACGCGTATTTAAACATAGTAAAAACGTTATTTTCTTGTTATATTCCTTATTCTGCATCGATAGAATATAAAATCATTGAAATTGAACGAGATTTCAAGTTTTCGTTTTTCGACGATACGCATATATGAGCGAAAAATCGTATATACGATATGAAAGAATGTTAAAAACTTTGATTCCAATATAAAATAGATGTTTGATCTTATGAAATGCAATGTTCTGAATCGATTGGTAACATTTTTCTAACTGTGGCACAAGTATTATTAAAGATTTCACGATTTTATCTTCGCATATACCGAAATTCGCGTATGTCGATTACGTTTTTCGACAATTATCATATGAAAACGCGTATTTAAACATTGTAAAAACGTTATATTCTTATTATATTCTTTATTCTGCATCGATAGAATATAAAATCATTGAAATTGAACGAGATTTCAAGTTTTCGTTTTTCGACGATACGCGTATATGAGCGAAAAATCGTATATACGATATGAAAGAATGTTAAAAACTTTGATTCCAATATAAAATAGATGTTTGATCTTATGAAATGCAATGTTCTGAATCGATTGGTAACATTTTTCTAACTGTGGCACAAGTATTATTAAAGATTTCACGATTTTATCTTCGCATATACCGAAATTCGCGTATGTCGATTACGTTTTTCGACAATTATCATATGAAAACGCGTATTTAAACATAGTAAAAACGTTATATTCTTGTTATATTCTTTATTCTGCATCGATAGAATATAAAATCATTGAAATTGAACGAGATTTCAAGTTTTCGTTTTTCGACGATACGCGTATATGAGCGAAAAATCGTATATACGATATGAAAGAATGTTAAAAACTTTGATTCCAATATAAAATAGATGTTTGATCTTATGAAATGCAATGTTCTGAATCGATTGGTAACATTTTTCTAACTGTGGCACAAGTATTATTAAAGATTTCACGATTTTATCTTCGCATATACCGAAATTCGCGTATGTCGATTACGTTTTTCGAAAATTATCATATGAAAACGCGTATTTAAACATAGTAAAAACGTTATATTCTTGTTATATTCTTTATTCTGCATCGATAGAATATAAAATCATTGAAATTGAACGAGATTTCAAGTTTTCGTTTTTCGACGATAGGCGTATATGAGCGAAAAATCGTATATACGATATGAAAGAATGTTAAAAACTTTGATTCCAATATAAAATAGATGTTTGATCTTATGCAATGCAATGTTCTGAATCGATTGGTAACATTTTTCTAACTGTGGCACAAGTATTATTAAAGATTTCACGATTTTATCTTCGCATATACCGAAATTCGCGTATGTCGATTACGTTTTTCGACAATTATCATATGAAAACGCGTATTTAAACATAGTAAAAACGTTATTTTCTTGTTATATTCTTTATTCTGCATCGATAGAATATAAAATCATTGAAATTGAACGAGATTTCAAGTTTTCGTTTTTCGACGATACGCGTATATGAGCGAAAAATCGTATATACGATATGAAAGAATGTTAAAAACTTTGATTCCAATATAAAATAGATGTTTGATCTTATGAAATGCAATGTTCTGAATCGATTGGTAACATTTTTCTAACTGTGGCACAAGTATTATTAAAGATTTCACGATTTTATCTTCGCATATACCGAAATTCGCGTATGTCGATTACGTTTTTCGACAATTATCATATGAAAACGCGTATTTAAACATAGTAAAAACGTTATATTCTTGTTATATTCTTTATTCTGCATCGATAGAATATAAAATCATTGAAATTGAACGAGATTTCAAGTTTTCGTTTTTCGACGATACGCGTATATGAGCGAAAAATCGTATATACGATATGAAAGAATGTTAAAAACTTTGATTCCAATATAAAATAGATGTTTGATCTTATGAAATGCAATGTTCTGAATCGATTGGTAACATTTTTCTAACTGTGGCACAAGTATTATTAAAGATTTCACGATTTTATCTTCGCATATACCGAAATTCGCGTATGTCGATTACGTTTTTCGAAAATTATCATATGAAAACGCGTATTTAAACATAGTAAAAACGTTATATTCTTGTTATATTCTTTATTCTGCATCGATAGAATATAAAATCATTGAAATTGAACGAGATTTCAAGTTTTCGTTTTTCGACGATAGGCGTATATGAGCGAAAAATCGTATATACGATATGAAAGAATGTTAAAAACTTTGATTCCAATATAAAATAGATGTTTGATCTTATGCAATGCAATGTTCTGAATCGATTGGTAACATTTTTCTAACTGTGGCACAAGTATTATTAAAGATTTCACGATTTTATCTTCGCATATACCGAAATTCGCGTATGTCGATTACGTTTTTCGACAATTATCATATGAAAACGCGTATTTAAACATAGTAAAAACGTTATTTTCTTGTTATATTCTTTATTCTGCATCGATAGAATATAAAATCATTGAAATTGAACGAGATTTCAAGTTTTCGTTTTTCGACGATACGCGTATATGAGCGAAAAATCGTATATACGATATGAAAGAATGTTAAAAACTTTGATTCCAATATAAAATAGATGTTTGATCTTATGAAATGCAATGTTCTGAATCGATTGGTAACATTTTTCTAACTGTGGCACAAGTATTATTAAAGATTTCACGATTTTATCTTCGCATATACCGAAATTCGCGTATGTCGATTACGTTTTTCGACAATTATCATATGAAAACGCGTATTTAAACATAGTAAAAACGTTATATTCTTATTATATTCTTTATTCTGCATCGATAGAATATAAAATCATTGAAATTGAACGAGATTTCAAGTTTTCGTTTTTCGACGATACGCGTATATGAGCGAAAAATCGTATATACGATATGAAAGAATGTTAAAAACTTTGATTCCAATATAAAATAGATGTTTGATCTTATGAAATGCAATGTTCTGAATCGATTGGTAACATTTTTCTAACTGTGGCACAAGTATTATTAAAGATTTCACGATTTTATCTTCGCATATACCGAAATTCGCGTATGTCGATTACGTTTTTCGACAATTATCATATGAAAACGCGTATTTAAACATAGTAAAATCGTTATATTCTTGTTATATTCTTTATTCTGCATCGATAGAATATAAAATCATTGAAATTGAACGAGATTTCAAGTTTTCGTTTTTCGACGATACGCGTATATGAGCGAAAAATCGTATATACGATATGAAAGAATGTTAAAAACTTTGATTCCAATATAAAATAGATGTTTGATCTTATGAAATGCAATGTTCTGAATCGATTGGTAACATTTTTCTAACTGTGGCACAAGTATTATTAAAGATTTCACGATTTTATCTTCGCATATACCGAAATTCGCGTATGTCGATTACGTTTTTCGACAATTATCATATGAAAACGCGTATTTAAACATAGTAAAAACGTTATATTCTTGTTATATTCTTTATTCTGCATCGATAGAATATAAAATCATTGAAATTGAAAGAGATTTCAAGTTTTCGTTTTTCGACGATACGCGTATATGAGCGAAAAATCGTATATACGATATGAAAGAATGTTAAAAACTTTGATTCCAATATAAATTAGATGTTTGATCTTATGAAATGCAATGTTCTGAATCGATTGGTAACATTTTTCTAACTGTGGCACAAGTATTATTAAAGATTTCACGATTTTATCTTCGCATATAACGAAATTCGCGTATGTCGATTACGTTTTTCGACAATTATCATATGAAAACGCGTATTTAAACATAGTAAAAACGTTATATTCTTGTTATATTCTTTATTCTGCATCGATAGAATATAAAATCATTGAAATTGAACGAGATTTCAAGTTTTCGTTTTTCGACGATACGCGTATATGAGCGAAAAATCGTATATACGATATGAAAGAATGTTAAAAACTTTGATTCCAATATAAAATAGATGTTTGATCTTATGAAATGCAATGTTCTGAATCGATTGGTAACATTTTTCTAACTGTGGCACAAGTATTATTAAACATTTCACGATTTTATCTTCGCATATACCGAAATTCGCGTATGTCGATTACGTTTTTCGACAATTATCATATGAAAACGCGTATTTAAACATAGTAAAAACGTTATATTCTTGTTATATTCTTTATTCTGCATCGATAGAATATAAAATCATTGAAATTGAACGAGATTTCAAGTTTTCGTTTTTCGACGATACGCGTATATGAGCGAAAAATCGTATATACGATATGAAAGAATGTTAAAAACTTTGATTCCAATATAAAATAGATGTTTGATCTTATGAAATGCAATGTTCTGAATCGATTGGTAACATTTTTCTAACTGTGGCACAGGTATTATTAAAGATTTCACGATTTTATCTTCGCATATACCGAAATTCGCGTATGTCGATTACGTTTTTCGACAATTATCATATGAAAACGCGAATTTAAACATAGTAAAAACGTTATATTCTTGTTATATTCTTTATTCTGCATCGATAGAATATAAAATCATTGAAATTGAACGAGATTTCAAGTTTTCGTTTTTCGACGATACGCGTATATGAGCGAAAAATCGTATATACGATATGAAAGAATGTTAAAAACTTTGATTCCAATATAAAATAGATGTTTGATCTTATGAAATGCAATGTTCTGAATCGATTGGTAACATTTTTCTAACTGTGGCACAAGTATTATTAAAGATTTCACGATTTTATCTTCGCATATACCGAAATTCGCGTATGTCGATTACGTTTTTCGACAATTATCATATGAAAACGCGTATTTAAACATAGTAAAAACGTTATATTCTTGTTATATTCATTATTCTGCATAGATAGAATATAAAATCATTGAAATTGAACGAGATTTCAAGTTTTCGTTTTTCGACGATACGCGTCTATGAGCGAAAAATCGTATATACGATATGAAAGAATGTTAAAAACTTTGATTCCAATATAAAATAAATGTTTGATCTTATGAAATGCAATGTTCTGAATCAATTGGTAACATTTTTCTAACTGTGGCACAAGTATTATTAAAGATTTCACGATTTTATCTTCGCATATACCGAAATTCGCGTATGTTGATTACGTTTTTCGACAATTATCATATGAAAACGCGTATTTAAACATAGTAAAAACGTTATATTCTTGTTATATTCTTTATTCTGCATCGATAGAATATAAAATCATTGAAATTGAACGAGATTTCAAGTTTTCGTTTTACGACGATACGCGTATATGAGCGAAAAATCGTATATACGATATGAAAGAATGTTAAAAACTTTGATTCCAATATAAAATAGATGTTTGATCTTATGAAATGCAATGTTCTGAATCGATTGGTAACATTTTTCTAACTGTGGCACAAGTATTATTAAAGATTTCACGATTTTATCTTCGCATATACCGAAATTCGCGTATGTCGATTACGTTTTTCGACAATTATCATATGAAAACGCGTATTTAAACATAGTAAAAACGTTATATTCTTGTTATATTCTTTATTCTGCATCGATAGAATATAAAATCATTGAAATTGAACGAGATTTCAAGTTTTCGTTTTTCGACGATACGCGTATATGAGCGAAAAATCGTATATACGATATGAAAGAATGTTAAAAACTTTGATTCCAATATAAAATAGATGTTTGATCTTATGAAATGCAATGTTCTGAATCGATTGGTAACATTTTTCTAACTGTGGCACAAGTATTATAAAAGATTTCACGATTTTATCTTCGCATATACCGAAATTCGCGTATGTCGATTACGTTTTTCGACAATTATCATATGAAAACGCGTATTTAAACATAGTAAAAACGTTATATTCTTGTTATATTCTTTATTCTGCATCGATAGAATATAAAATCATTGAAATTGAACGAGATTTCAAGTTTTCGTTTTTGGACGATACGCGTATATGAGCGAAAAATCGTATATACGATATGAAAGAATGTTAAAAACTTTGATTCCAATATAAAATAGATGTTTGATCTTATGAAATGCAATGTTCTGAATCGATTGGTAACATTTTTCTAACTGTGGCACAAGTATTATTAAAGATTTCACGATTTTATCTTCGCATATACCGAAATTCGCGTATGTCGATTACGTTTTTCGACAATTATCATATGAAAACGCGTATTTAAACATAGTAAAAACGTTATATTCTTGTTATATTCTTTATTCTGCATCGATAGAATATAAAATCATTGAAATTGAACGAGATTTCAAGTTTTCGTTTTTCGACGATACGCGTATATGAGCGAAAAATCGTATATACGATATGAAAGAATGTTAAAAACTTTGATTCCAATATAAAATAGATGTTTGATCTTATGAAATGCAATGTTCTGAATCGATTGGTAACATTTTTCTAACTGTGGCACAAGTATTATTAAAGATTTCACGATTTTATCTTCGCATATACCGAAATTCGCGTATGTCGATTACGTTTTTCGACAATTATCATATGAAAACGCGTATTTAAACATAGTAAAAACGTTATATTCTTGTTATATTCTTTATTCTGCATCGATAGAATATAAAATCATTGAAATTGAACGAGATTTCAAGTTTTCGTTTTTCGACGATACGCGTATATGAGCGAAAAATCGTATATACGATATGAAAGAATGTTAAAAACTTTGATTCCAATATAAAATAGATGTTTGATCTTATGAAATGCAATGTTCTGAATCGATTGGTAACATTTTTCTAACTGTGGCACAAGTATTATTAAAGATTTCACGATTTTATCTTCGCATATACCGAAATTCGCGTATGTCGATTACGTTTTTCGACAATTATCATATGAAAACGCGTATTTAAACATAGTAAAAACGTTATATTCTTGTTATATTCTTTATTCTGCATCGATAGAATATAAAATCATTGAAATTGAACGAGATTTCAAGTTTTCGTTTTTCGACGATACTCGTATATGAGCGAAAAATCGTATATACGATATGAAAGAATGTTAAAAACTTTGATTCCAATATAAAATAGATGTTTGATCTTATGAAATGCAATGTTCTGAATCGATTGGTAACATTTTTCTAACTGTGGCACAAGTATTATTAAAGATTTCACGATTTTATCTTCGCATATACCGAAATTCGCGTATGTCGATTACGTTTTTCGACAATTATCATATGAAAACGCGTATTTAAACATAGTAAAAACGTTATATTCTTGTTATATTCTTTATTCTGCATCGATAGAATATAAAATCATTGAAATTGAACGAGATTTCAAGTTTTCGTTTTTCGACGATACGCGTATATGAGCGAAAAATCGTATATACGATATGAAAGAATGTTAAAAACTTTGATTCCAATATAAAATAGATGTTTGATCTTATGAAATGCAATGTTCTGAATCGATTGGTAACATTTTTCTAACTGTGGCACAAGTATTATTAAAGATTTCACGATTTTATCTTCGCATATACCGAAATTCGCGTATGTCGATTACGTTTTTCGACAATTATCATATGAAAACGCGTATTTAAACATAGTAAAAACGTTATATTCTTGTTATATTCTTTATTCTGCATCGATAGAATATAAAATCATTGAAATTGAACGAGATTTCAAGATTTCGTTTTTCGACGATACGCGTATATGAGCGAAAAATCGTATATACGATATGAAAGAATGTTAAAAACTTTGATTCCAATATAAAATAGATGTTTGATCTTATGAAATGCAATGTTCTGAATCGATTGGTAACATTTTTCTAACTGTGGCACAAGTATTATTAAAGATTTCACGATTTTATCTTCGCATATATCGAAATTCGCGTATGTCGATTACGTTTTTCGACAATTATCATATGAAAACGCGTATTTAAGCATAGTAAAAACGTTATATTCTTGTTATATTCTTTATTCTGCATCGATAGAATATAAAATCATTGAAATTGAACGAGATTTCAAGTTTTCGTTTTTCGACGATACGCGTATATGAGCGAAAAATCGTATATACGATATGAAAGAATGTTAAAAACTTTGATTCCAATATAAAATAGATGTTTGATCTTATGAAATGCAATGTTCTGAATCGATTGGTAACATTTTTCTAACTGTGGCACAAGTATTATTAAAGATTTCACGATTTTATCTTCGCATATACCGACATTCGCGTATGTCGATTACGTTTTTCGACAATTATCATATGAAAACGCGTATTTAAACATAGTAAAAACGTTATATTCTTGTTATATTCTTTATTCTGCATCGATAGAATATAAAATCATTGAAATTGAACGAGATTTCAAGTTTTCGTTTTTCGACGATACGCGTATATGAGCGAAAAATCGTATATACGATATGAAAGAATGTTAAAAACTTTGATTCCAATATAAAATAGATGTTTGATCTTATGAAACGCAATGTTCTGAATCAATTGGTAACATTTTTCTAACTGTGGCACAAGTATTATTAAAGATTTCACGATTTTATCTTCGCATATACCAAAATTCGCGTATGTCGATTACGTTTTTCGACAATTATCATATGAAAACGCGTATTTAAACATAGTAAAAACGTTATATTCTTGTTATATTCTTTATTCTGCATCGATAGAATATAAAATCATTGAAATTGAACGAGATTTCAAGTTTTCGTTTTTCGACGATACGCGTATATGAGCGAAAAATCGTATATACGATATGAAAGAATGTTAAAAACTTTGATTCCAATATAAAATAGATGTTTGATCTTATGAAATGCAATGTTCTGAATCGATTGGTAACATTTTTCTAACTGTGGCACAAGTATTATTAAAGATTTCACGATTTTATCTTCGCATATACCGAAATTCGCGTATGTCGATTACGTTTTTCGACAATTATCATATGAAAACGCGTATTTAAACATAGTAAAAACGTTATATTCTTGTTATATTCTTTATTCTGCATCGATAGAATATAAAATCATTGAAATTGAACGAGATTTCAAGTTTTCGTTTTTCGACGATACGCGTATATGAGCGAAAAATCGTATATACGATATGAAAGAATGTTAAAAACTTTGATTCCAATATAAAATAGATGTTTGATCTTATGAAATGCAATGTTCTGAATCGATTGGTAACATTTTTCTAACTGTGGCACAAGTATTATTAAAGATTTCACGATTTTATCTTCGCATATACCGAAATTCGCGTATGTCGATTACGTTTTTCGACAATTATCATATGAAAACGCGTATTTAAACATAGTAAAAACGTTATATTCTTGTTATATTCTTTATTCTGCATCGATAGAATATAAAATCATTGAAATTGAACGAGATTTCAAGTTTTCGTTTTTCGACGATACGCGTATATGAGCGAAAAATCGTATATACGATATGAAAGAATGTTAAAAACTTTGATTCCAATATAAATTAGATGTTTGATCTTATGAAATGCAATGTTCTGAATCGATTGGTAACATTTTTCTAACTGTGGCACAAGTATTATTAAAGATTTCACGATTTTATCTTCGCATATAACGAAATTCGCGTATGTCGATTACGTTTTTCGACAATTATCATATGAAAACGCGTATTTAAACATAGTAAAAACGTTATATTCTTGTTATATTCTTTATTCTGCATCGATAGAATATAAAATCATTGAAATTGAACGAGATTTCAAGTTTTCGTTTTTCGACGATACGCGTATATGAGCGAAAAATCGTATATACGATATGAAAGAATGTTAAAAACTTTGATTCCAATATAAAATAGATGTTTGATCTTATGAAATGCAATGTTCTGAATCAATTGGTAACATTTTTCTAACTGTGGCACAAGTATTATTAAAGATTTCACGATTTTATCTTCGCATATACCGAAATTCGCGTATGTCGATTACGTTTTTCGACAATTATCATATGAAAACGCGTATTTAAACATAGTAAAAACGTTATATTCTTGTTATATTCTTTATTCTGCATCGATAGAATATAAAATCATTGAAATTGAACGAGATTTCAAGTTTTCGTTTTTCGACGATACGCGTATATGAGCGAAAAATCGTATATACGATATGAAAGAATGTTAAAAACTTTGATTCCAATATAAAATAGAAGTTTGATCTTATGAAATGCAATGTTCTGTATCGATTGGTAACATTTTTCTAACTGTGGCACAAGTATTATTAAAGATTTCACGATTTTATCTTCGCATATACCGAAATTCGCGTATGTCGATTACGTTTTTCGACAATTATCATATGAAAACGCGTATTTAAACATAGTAAAAACGTTATATTCTTGTTATATTCTTTATTCTGCATCGATAGAATATAAAATCATTGAAATTGAACGAGATTTCAAGTTTTCGTTTTTCGACGATACGCGTATATGAGCGAAAAATCGTATATACGATATGAAAGAATGTTAAAAACTTTGATTCCAATATAAAATAGATGTTTGATCTTATGAAATGCAATGTTCTGAATCGATTGGTAACATTTTTCTAACTGTGGCACAAGTATTATTAAACATTTCACGATTTTATCTTCGCATATACCGAAATTCGCGTATGTCGATTACGTTTTTCGACAATTATCATATGAAAACGCGTATTTAAACATAGTAAAAACGTTATATTCTTGTTATATTCTTTATTCTGCATCGATAGAATATAAAATCATTGAAATTGAACGAGATTTCAAGTTTTCGTTTTTCGACGATACGCGTATATGAGCGAAAAATCGTATATACGATATGAAAGAATGTTAAAAACTTTGATTCCAATATAAAATAGATGTTTTATCTTATGAAATGCAATGTTCTGAATCGATTGGTAACATTTTTCTAACTGTGGCACAGGTATTATTAAAGATTTCACGATTTTATCTTCGCATATACCGAAATTCGCGTATGTCGATTACGTTTTTCGACAATTATCATATGAAAACGCGAATTTAAACATAGTAAAAACGTTATATTCTTGTTATATTCTTTATTCTGCATCGATAGAATATAAAATCATTGAAATTGAACGAGATTTCAAGTTTTCGTTTTTCGACGATACGCGTATATGAGCGAAAAATCGTATATACGATATGAAAGAATGTTAAAAACTTTGATTCCAATATAAAATAGATGTTTGATCTTATGAAATGCAATGTTCTGAATCGATTGGTAACATTTTTCTAACTGTGGCACAAGTATTATTAAAGATTTCACGATTTTATCTTCGCATATACCGAAATTCGCGTATGTCGATTACGTTTTTCGACAATTATCATATGAAAACGCGTATTTAAACATAGTAAAAACGTTATATTCTTGTTATATTCATTATTCTGCATCGATAGAATATAAAATCATTGAAATTGAACGAGATTTCAAGTTTTCGTTTTTCGACGATACGCGTCTATGAGCGAAAAATCGTATATACGATATGAAAGAATGTTAAAAACTTTGATTCCAATATAAAATAAATGTTTGATCTTATGAAATGCAATGTTCTGAATCAATTGGTAACATTTTTCTAACTGTGGCACAAGTATTATTAAAGATTTCACGATTTTATCTTCGCATATACCGAAATTCGCGTATGTTGATTACGTTTTTCGACAATTATCATATGAAAACGCGTATTTAAACATAGTAAAAACGTTATATTCTTGTTATATTCTTTATTCTGCATCGATAGAATATAAAATCATTGAAATTGAACGAGATTTCAAGTTTTCGTTTTTCGACGATACGCGTATATGAGCGAAAAATCGTATATACGATATGAAAGAATGTTAAAAACTTTGATTCCAATATAAAATAGATGTTTGATCTTATGAAATGCAATGTTCTGAATCGATTGGTAACATTTTTCTAACTGTGGCACAAGTATTATTAAAGATTTCACGATTTTATCTTCGCATATACCGAAATTCGCGTATGTCGATTACGTTTTTCGACAATTATCATATGAAAACGCGTATTTAAACATAGTAAAAACGTTATATTCTTGTTATATTCTTTATTCTGCATCGATAGAATATAAAATCATTGAAATTGAACGAGATTTCAAGTTTTCGTTTTTCGACGATACGCGTATATGAGCGAAAAATCGTATATACGATATGAAAGAATGTTAAAAACTTTGATTCCAATATAAAATAGATGTTTGATCTTATGAAATGCAATGTTCTGAATCGATTGGTAACATTTTTCTAACTGTGGCACAAGTATTATAAAAGATTTCACGATTTTATCTTCGCATATACCGAAATTCGCGTATGTCGATTACGTTTTTCGACAATTATCATATGAAAACGCGTATTTAAATATAGTAAAAACGTTATATTCTTGTTATATTCTTTATTCTGCATCGATAGAATATAAAATCATTGAAATTGAACGAGATTTCAAGTTTTCGTTTTTCGACGATACGCGTATATGAGCGAAAAATCGTATATACGATATGAAAGAATGTTAAAAACTTTGATTCCGATATAAAATAGATGTTTGATCTTATGAAATGCAATGTTCTGAATCGATTGGTAACATTTTTCTAACTGTGGCACAAGTATTATTAAAGATTTCACGATTTTATCTTCGCATATACCGAAATTCGCGTATGTCGATTACGTTTTTCGACAATTATCATATGAAAACGCGTATTTAAACATAGTAAAAACGTTATATTCTTGTTATATTCTTTATTCTGCATCGATAGAATATAAAATCATTGAAATTGAACGAGATTTCAAGTTTTCGTTTTTCGACGATACGCGTATATGAGCGAAAAATCGTATATACGATATGAAAGAATGTTAAAAACTTTGATTCCAATATAAAATAGATGTTTGATCTTATGAAATGCAATGTTCTGAATCGATTGGTAACATTTTTCTAACTGTGGCACAAGTATTATTAAAGATTTCACGATTTTATCTTCGCATATACCGAAATTCGCGTATGTCGATTACGTTTTTCGACAATTATCATATGAAAACGCGTATTTAAACATAGTAAAAACGTTATATTCTTGTTATATTCTTTATTCTGCATCGATAGAATATAAAATCATTGAAATTGAACGAGATTTCAAGTTTTCGTTTTTCGACGATACGCGTATATGAGCGAAAAATCGTATATACGATATGAAAGAATGTTAAAAACTTTGATTCCAATATAAAATAGATGTTTGATCTTATGAAATGCAATGTTCTGAATCGATTGGTAACATTTTTCTAACTGTGGCACAAGTATTATTAAAGATTTCACGATTTTATCTTCGCATATACCGAAATTCGCGTATGTCGATTACGTTTTTCGACAATTATCATATGAAAACGCGTATTTAAACATAGTAAAAACGTTATATTCTTGTTATATTCTTTATTCTGCATCGATAGAATATAAAATCATTGAAATTGAACGAGATTTCAAGTTTTCGTTTTTCGACGATACTCGTATATGAGCGAAAAATCGTATATACGATATGAAAGAATGTTAAAAACTTTGATTCCAATATAAAATAGATGTTTGATCTTATGAAATGCAATGTTCTGAATCGATTGGTAACATTTTTCTAACTGTGGCACAAGTATTATTAAAGATTTCACGATTTTATCTTCGCATATACCGAAATTCGCTTATGTCGATTACGTTTTTCGACAATTATCATATGAAAACGCGTATTTAAACATAGTAAAAACGTTATATTCTTGTTATATTCTTTATTCTGCATCGATAGAATATAAAATCATTGAAATTGAACGAGATTTCAAGTTTTCGTTTTTCGACGATACGCGTATATGAGCGAAAAATCGTATATACGATATGAAAGAATGTTAAAAACTTTGATTCCAATATAAAATAGATGTTTGATCTTATGAAATGCAATGTTCTGAATCGATTGGTAACATTTTTCTAACTGTGGCACAAGTATTATTAAAGATTTCACGATTTTATCTTCGCATATACCGAAATTCGCGTATGTCGATTACGTTTTTCGACAATTATCATATGAAAACGCGTATTTAAACATAGTAAAAACGTTATATTCTTGTTATATTCTTTATTCTGCATCGATAGAATATAAAATCATTGAAATTGAACGAGATTTCAAGATTTCGTTTTTCGACGATACGCGTATATGAGCGAAAAATCGTATATACGATATGAAAGAATGTTAAAAACTTTGATTCCAATATAAAATAGATGTTTGATCTTATGAAATGCAATGTTCTGAATCGATTGGTAACATTTTTCTAACTGTGGCACAAGTATTATTAAAGATTTCACGATTTTATCTTCGCATATATCGAAATTCGCGTATGTCGATTACGTTTTTCGACAATTATCATATGAAAACGCGTATTTAAGCATAGTAAAAACGTTATATTCTTGTTATATTCTTTATTCTGCATCGATAGAATATAAAATCATTGAAATTGAACGAGATTTCAAGTTTTCGTTTTTCGACGATACGCGTATATGAGCGAAAAATCGTATATACGATATGAAAGAATGTTAAAAACTTTGATTCCAATATAAAATAGATGTTTGATCTTATGAAATGCAATGTTCTGAATCGATTGGTAACATTTTTCTAACTGTGGCACAAGTATTATTAAAGATTTCACGATTTTATCTTCGCATATACCGACATTCGCGTATGTCGATTACGTTTTTCGACAATTATCATATGAAAACGCGTATTTAAACATAGTAAAAACGTTATATTCTTGTTATATTCTTTATTCTGCATCGATAGAATATAAAATCATTGAAATTGAACGAGATTTCAAGTTTTCGTTTTTCGACGATACGCGTATATGAGCGAAAAATCGTATATACGATATGAAAGAATGTTAAAAACTTTGATTCCAATATAAAATAGATGTTTGATCTTATGAAATGCAATGTTCTGAATCAATTGGTAACATTTTTCTAACTGTGGCACAAGTATTATTAAAGATTTCACGATTTTATCTTCGCATATACCAAAATTCGCGTATGTCGATTACGTTTTTCGACAATTATCATATGAAAACGCGTATTTAAACATAGTAAAAACGTTATATTCTTGTTATATTCTTTATTCTGCATCGATAGAATATAAAATCATTGAAATTGAACGAGATTTCAAGATTTCGTTTTTCGACGATACGCGTATATGAGCGAAAAATCGTATATACGATATGAAAGAATGTTAAAAACTTTGATTCCAATATAAAATAGATGTTTGATCTTATGAAATGCAATGTTCTGAATCGATTGGTAACATTTTTCTAACTGTGGCACAAGTATTATTAAAGATTTCACGATTTTATCTTCGCATATATCGAAATTCGCGTATGTCGATTACGTTTTTCGACAATTATCATATGAAAACGCGTATTTAAGCATAGTAAAAACGTTATATTCTTGTTATATTCTTTATTCTGCATCGATAGAATATAAAATCATTGAAATTGAACGAGATTTCAAGTTTTCGTTTTTCGACGATACGCGTATATGAGCGAAAAATCGTATATACGATATGAAAGAATGTTAAAAACTTTGATTCCAATATAAAATAGATGTTTGATCTTATGAAATGCAATGTTCTGAATCGATTGGTAACATTTTTCTAACTGTGGCACAAGTATTATTAAAGATTTCACGATTTTATCTTCGCATATACCGAAATTCGCGTATGTCGATTACGTTTTTCGACAATTATCATATGAAAACGCGTATTTAAACATAGTAAAAACGTTATATTCTTGTTATATTCTTTATTCTGCATCGATAGAATATAAAATCATTGAAATTGAACGAGATTTCAAGTTTTCGTTTTTCGACGATACGCGTATATGAGCGAAAAATCGTATATACGATATGAAAGAATGTTAAAAACTTTGATTCCAATATAAAATAGATGTTTGATCTTATGAAATGCAATGTTCTGAATCAATTGGTAACATTTTTCTAACTGTGGCACAAGTATTATTAAAGATTTCACGATTTTATCTTCGCATATAACGAAATTCGCGTATGTCGATTACGTTTTTCGACAATTATCATATGAAAACGCGTATTTAAACATAGTAAAAACGTTATATTCTTGTTATATTCTTTATTCTGCATCGATAGAATATAAAATCATTGAAATTGAACGAGATTTCAAGTTTTCGTTTTTCGACGATACGCGTATATGAGCGAAAAATCGTATATACGATATGAAAGAATGTTAAAAACTTTGATTCCAATATAAAATAGATGTTTGATCTTATGAAATGCAATGTTCTGAATCGATTGGTAACATTTTTCTAACTGTGGCACAAGTATTATTAAAGATTTCACGATTTTATCTTCGCATATACCGAAATTCGCGTATGTCGATTACGTTTTTCGACAATTATCATATGAAAACGCATATTTAAACATAGTAAAAACGTTATATTCTTGTTATATTCTTTATTCTGCATCGATAGAATATAAAATCATTGAAATTGAACGAGATTTCAAGTTTTCGTTTTCCGACGATACGCGTATATGAGCGAAAAATCGTATATACGATATGAAAGAATGTTAAAAACTTTGATTCCAATATAAAATAGATGTTTGATCTTATGAAATGCAATGTTCTGAATCGATTGGTAACATTTTTCTAACTGTGGCACAAGTATTATTAAAGATTTCACGATTTTATCTTCGCATATACCGAAATTCGCGTATGTCGATTACGTTTTTCGACAATTATCATATGAAAACGCGTATTTAAACATAGTAAAAACGTTATATTCTTGTTATATTCTTTATTCTGCATCGATAGAATATAAAATCATTGAAATTGAACGAGATTTCAAGTTTTCGTTTTTCGACGATACGCGTATATGAGCGAAAAATCGTATATACGATATGAAAGAATGTTAAAAACTTTGATTCCAATATAAAATAGATGTTTGATCTTATGAAATGCAATGTTCTGAATCGATTGGTAACATTTTTCTAACTGTGGCACAAGTATTATTAAAGATTTCACGATTTTATCTTCGCATATACCGAAATTCGCGTATGTCGATTACGTTTTTCGACAATTATCATATGAAAACGCGTATTTAAACATAGTAAAAACGTTATATTCTTGTTATATTCTTTATTCTGCATCGATAGAATATAAAATCATTGAAATTGAACGAGATTTCAAGTTTTCGTTTTTCGACGATACGCGTATATGAGCGAAAAATCGTATATACGATATGAAAGAATGTTAAAAACTTTGATTCCAATATAAAATAGATGTTTGATCTTATGAAATGCAATGTTCTGAATCGATTGGTAACATTTTTCTAACTGTGGCACAAGTATTATTAAAGATTTCACGATTTTATCTTCGCATATACCGAAATTCGCGTATGTCGATTACGTTTTTCGACAATTATCATATGAAAACGCGTATTTAAACATAGTAAAAACGTTATATTCTTGTTATATTCTTTATTCTGCATCGATAGAATATAAAATCATTGAAATTGAACGAGATTTCAAGTTTTCGTTTTTCGACGATACGCGTATATGAGCGAAAAATCGTATATACGATATGAAAGAATGTTAAAAACTTTGATTCCAATATAAAATAGATGTTTGATCTTATGAAATGCAATGTTCTGAATCAATTGGTAACATTTTTCTAACTGTGGCACAAGTATTATTAAAGATTTCACGATTTTATCTTCGCATATAACGAAATTCGCGTATGTCGATTACGTTTTTCGACAATTATCATATGAAAACGCGTATTTAAACATAGTAAAAACGTTATATTCTTGTTATATTCTTTATTCTGCATCGATAGAATATAAAATCATTGAAATTGAACGAGATTTCAAGTTTTCGTTTTTCGACGATACGCGTATATGAGCGAAAAATCGTATATACGATATGAAAGAATGTTAAAAACTTTGATTCCAATATAAAATAGATGTTTGATCTTATGAAATGCAATGTTCTGAATCGATTGGTAACATTTTTCTAACTGTGGCACAAGTATTATTAAAGATTTCACGATTTTATCTTCGCATATACCGAAATTCGCGTATGTCGATTACGTTTTTCGACAATTATCATATGAAAACGCATATTTAAACATAGTAAAAACGTTATATTCTTGTTATATTCTTTATTCTGCATCGATAGAATATAAAATCATTGAAATTGAACGAGATTTCAAGTTTTCGTTTTCCGACGATACGCGTATATGAGCGAAAAATCGTATATACGATATGAAAGAATGTTAAAAACTTTGATTCCAATATAAAATAGATGTTTGATCTTATGAAATGCAATGTTCTGAATCGATTGGTAACATTTTTCTAACTGTGGCACAAGTATTATTAAAGATTTCACGATTTTATCTTCGCATATACCGAAATTCGCGTATGTCGATTACGTTTTTCGACAATTATCATATGAAAACGCGTATTTAAACATAGTAAAAACGTTATATTCTTGTTATATTCTTTATTCTGCATCGATAGAATATAAAATCATTGAAATTGAACGAGATTTCAAGTTTTCGTTTTTCGACGATACGCGTATATGAGCGAAAAATCGTATATACGATATGAAAGAATGTTAAAAACTTTGATTCCAATATAAAATAGATGTTTGATCTTATGAAATGCAATGTTCTGAATCGATTGGTAACATTTTTCTAACTGTGGCACAAGTATTATTAAAGATTTCACGATTTTATCTTCGCATATACCGAAATTCGCGTATGTCGATTACGTTTTTCGACAATTATCATATGAAAACGCGTATTTAAACATAGTAAAAACGTTATATTCTTGTTATATACTTTATTCTGCATCGATAGAATATAAAATCATTGAAATTGAACGAGATTTCAAGTTTTCGTTTTTCGACGATACGCGTATATGAGCGAAAAATCGTATATACGATATGAAAGAATGTTAAAAACTTTGATTCCAATATAAAATAGATGTTTGATCTTATGAAATGCAATGTTCTGAATCGATTGGTAACATTTTTCTAACTGTGGCACAAGTATTATTAAAGATTTCACGATTTTATCTTCGCATATACCGAAATTCGCGTATGTCGATTAGGTTTTTCGACAATTATCATATGAAAACGCGTATTTAAACATAGTAAAAACGTTATATTCTTGTTATATTCTTTATTCTGCATCGATAGAATATAAAATCATTGAAATTGAACGAGATTTCAAGTTTTCGTTTTTCGACGATACGCGTATATGAGCGAAAAATCGTATATACGATATGAAAGAATGTTAAAAACTTTGATTCCAATATAAAATAGATGTTTGATCTTATGAAATGCAATGTTCTGAATCGATTGGTAACATTTTTCTAACTGTGGCACAAGTATTATTAAAGATTTCACGATTTTATCTTCGCATATACCGAAATTCGCGTATGTCGATTATGTTTTTCGACAATTATCATATGAAAACGCGTATTTAAACATAGTAAAAACGTTATATTCTTGTTATATACTTTATTCTGCATCGATAGAATATAAAATCATTGAAATTGAACGAGATTTCAAGTTTTCGTTTTTCGACGATACGCGTATATGAGCGAAAAATCGTATATACGATATGAAAGAATGTTAAAAACTTTGATTCCAATATAAAATAGATGTTTGATCTTATGAAATGCAATGTTCTGAATCGATTGGTAACATTTTTCTAACTGTGGCACAAGTATTATTAAAGATTTCACGATTTTATCTTCGCATATACCGAAATTCGCGTATGTCGATTACGTTTTTCGACAATTATCATATGAAAACGCGTATTTAAGCATAGTAAAAACGTTATATTCTTGTTATATTCTTTATTCTGCATCGATAGAATATAAAATCATTGGAATTGAACGAGATTTCAAGTTTTCGTTTTTCGACGATACGCGTATATGAGCGAAAAATCGTATATACGATATGAAAGAATGTTAAAAACTTTGATTCCAATATAAAATAGATGTTTGATCTTATGAAATGCAATGTTCTGAATCGATTGGTAACATTTTTCTAACTGTGGCACAAGTATTATTAAAGATTTCACGATTTTATCTTCGCATATACCGAAATTCGCGTATGTCGATTACGTTTTTCGACAATTATCATATGAAAACGCGTATTTAAACATAGTAAAAACGTTATATTCTTGTTATATTCTTTATTCTGCATCGATAGAATATAAAATCATTGAAATTGAACGAGATTTCAAGTTTTCGTTTTTCGACGATACGCGTATATGAGCGAAAAATCGTATATACGATATGAAAGAATGTTAAAACCTTTGATTCCAATATAAAATAGATGTTTGATCTTATGAAATGCAATGTTCTGAATCGATTGGTAACATTTTTCTAACTGTGGCACAAGTATTATTAAAGATTTCACGATTTTATCTTCGCATATACCGAAATTCGCGTATGTCGATTACGTTTTTCGACAATTATCATATGAAAACGCGTATTTAAACATAGTAAAAACGTTATATTCTTGTTAAATTCTTTATTCTGCATCGATAGAATATAAAATCATTGAAATTGAACGAGATTTCAAGTTTTCGTTTTTCGACGATACGCGTATATGAGCGAAAAATCGTATATACGATATGAAAGAATGTTAAAAACTTTGATTCCAATATAAAATAGATGTTTGATCTTATGAAATGCAATGTTCTGAATCGATTGGTAACATTTTTCTAACTGTGGCACAAGTATTATTAAAGATTTCACGATTTTATCTTCGCATATACCGAAATTCGCGTATGTCGATTACGTTTTTCGACAATTATCATATGAAAACGCGTATTTAAACATAGTAAAAACGTTATATTCTTGTTATATTCTTTATTCTGCATCGATAGAATATAAAATCATTGAAATTGAACGAGATTTCAAGTTTTCGTTTTTCGACGATACGCGTATATGAGCGAAAAATCGTATATACGATATGAAAGAATGTTAAAAACTTTGATTCCAATATAAAATAGATGTTTGATCTTATGAAATGCAATGTTCTGAATCGATTGGTAACATTTTTCTAACTGTGGCACAAGTATTATTAAAGATTTCACGATTTTATCTTCGCATATACCGAAATTCGCGTATGTCGATTACGTTTTTCGACAATTATCATATGAAAACGCGTATTTAAACATAGTAAAAACGTTATATTCTTGTTATATTCTTTATTCTGCATCGACAGAATATAAAATCATTGAAATTGAACGAGATTTCAAGTTTTCGTTTTTCGACGATACGCGTATATGAGCGAAAAATCGTATATACGATATGAAAGAATGTTAAAAACTTTGATTCCAATATAAAATAGATGTTTGATCTTATGAAATGCAATGTTCTGAATCAATTGGTAACATTTTTCTAACTGTGGCACAAGTATTATTAAAGATTTCACGATTTTATCTTCGCATATAACGAAATTCGCGTATGTCGATTACGTTTTTCGACAATTATCATATGAAAACGCGTATTTAAACATAGTAAAAACGTTATATTCTTGTTATATTCTTTATTCTGCATCGATAGAATATAAAATCATTGAAATTGAACGAGATTTCAAGTTTTCGTTTTTCGACGATACGCGTATATGAGCGAAAAATCGTATATACGATATGAAAGAATGTTAAAAACTTTGATTCCAATATAAAATAGATGTTTGATCTTATGAAATGCAATGTTCTGAATCGATTGGTAACATTTTTCTAACTGTGGCACAAGTATTATTAAAGATTTCACGATTTTATCTTCGCATATACCGAAATTCGCGTATGTCGATTACGTTTTTCGACAATTATCATATGAAAACGCATATTTAAACATAGTAAAAACGTTATATTCTTGTTATATTCTTTATACTGCATCGATAGAATATAAAATCATTGAAATTGAACGAGATTTCAAGTTTTCGTTTTTCGACGATACTCGTATATGAGCGAAAAATCGTATATACGATATGAAAGAATGTTAAAAACTTTGATTCCAATATAAAATAGATGTTTGATCTTATGAAATGCAATGTTCTGAATCGATTGGTAACATTTTTCTAACTGTGGCACAAGTATTATAAAAGATTTCACGATTTTATCTTCGCATATACCGAAATTCGCGTATGTCGATTACGTTTTTCGACAATTATCATATGAAAACGCGTATTTAAACATAGTAAAAACGTTATATTCTTGTTATATTCTTTATTCTGCATCGATAGAATATAAAATCATTTTAATTGAACGAGATTTCAAGTTTTCGTTTTTCGACGATACGCGTATATGAGCGAAAAATCGTATATACGATATGAAAGAATGTTAAAAACTTTGATTCCAATATAAAATAGATGTTTGATCTTATGAAATGCAATGTTCTGAATCGATTGGTAACATTTTTCTAACTGTGGCACAAGTATTATTAAAGATTTCACGATTTTATCTTCGCATATACCGAAATTCGCGTATGTCGATTACGTTTTTCGACAATTATCATATGAAAACGCGTATTTAAACATAGTAAAAACGTTATATTCTTGTTATATTCTTTATTCTGCATCGATAGAATATAAAATCATTGAAATTGAACGAGATTTCAAGTTTTCGTTTTTCGACGATACGCGTATATGAGCGAAAAATCGTATATACGATATGAAAGAATGTTAAAAACTTTGATTCCAATATAAAATAGATGTTTGATCTTATGAAATGCAATGTTCTGAATCGATTGGTAACATTTTTCTAACTGTGGCACAAGTATTATTAAAGATTTCACGATTTTATCTTCGCATATACCGAAATTCGCGTATGTCGATTACGTTTTTCGACATTTATCATATGAAAACGCGTATTTAAACATAGTAAAAACGTTATATTCTTGTTATATTCTTTATTCTGCATCGATAGAATATAAAATCATTGAAATATAACGTGATTTCAAGTTTTCGTTTTTCGACGATACGCGTATATGAGCGAAAAATCGTATATACGATATGAAAGAATGTTAAAAACTTTGATTCCAATATAAAATAGATGTTTGATCTTATGAAATGCAATGTTCTGAATCGATTGGTAACATTTTTCTAACTGTGGCACAAGTATTATTAAAGATTTCACGATTTTATCTTCGCATATACCGAAATTCGCGTATGTCGATTACGTTTTTCGACAATTATCATATGAAAACGCGTATTTAAACATAGTAAAAACGTTATATTCTTGTTATATTCTTTATTCTGCATCGATAGAATATAAAATCATTGAAATATAACGAGATTTCAAGTTTTCGTTTTTCGACGATACGCGTATATGAGCGAAAAATCGTATATACGATATGAAAGAATATTAAAAACTTTGATTCCAATATAAAATAGATGTTTGATCTTATGAAATGCAATGTTCTGAATCAATTGGTAACATTTTTCTAACTGTGGCACAAGTATTATTAAAGATTTCACGATTTTATCTTCGCATATACCGAAATTCGCGTATGTCGATTACGTTTTTCGACAATTATCATATGAAAACGCGTATTTAAACATAGTAAAAACGTTATATTCTTGTTATATTCTTTATTCTGCATCGATAGAATATAAAATCATTGAAATTGAACGAGATTTCAAGTTTTCGTTTTTCGACGATACGCGTATATGAGCGAAAAATCGTATATACGATATGAAAGAATGTTAAAAACTTTGATTCCAATATAAAATAGATGTTTGATCTTATGAAATGCAATGTTCTGAATCGATTGGTAACATTTTTCTAACTGTGGCACAAGAATTATTAAAGATTTCACGATTTTATCTTCGCATATACCGAAATTCGCGTATGTCGATTACGTTTTTCGACAATTATCATATGAAAACGCGTATTTAAGCATAGTAAAAACGTTATATTCTTGTTATATTCTTTATTCTGCATCGATAGAATATAAAATCATTGAAATTGAACGATATTTCAAGTTTTCGTTTTTCGACGATACGCGTATATGAGCGAAAAATCGTATATACGATATGAAAGAATGTTAAAAACTTTGATTCCAATATAAAATAGATGTTTGATCTTATGAAATGCAATGTTCTGAATCGATTGGTAACATTTTTCTAACTGTGGCACAAGTATTATTAAAGATTTCACGATTTTATCTTCGCATATACCGAAATTCGCGTATGTCGATTACGTTTTTCGACAATTATCATATGAAAACGCGTATTTAAACATAGTAAAAACGTTATATTCTTGTTATATTCTTTATTCTGCATCGATAGAATATAAAATCATTGAAATTGAACGAGATTTCAAGTTTTCGTTTTTCGACGATACGCGTATATGAGCGAAAAATCGTATATACGATATGAAAGAATGTTAAAAACTTTGATTCCAATATAAAATAGATGTTTGATCTTATGAAATGCAATGTTCTGAATCGATTGGTAACATTTTTCTAACTGTGGCACAAGTATTATTAAAGATTTCACGATTTTATCTTCGCATATACCGAAATTCGCGTATGTCGATTACGTTTTTCGACAATTATCATATGAAAACGCGTATTTAAGCATAGTAAAAACGTTATATTCTTGTTATATTCTTTATTCTGCATCGATAGAATATAAAATCATTGAAATTGAACGAGATTTCAAGTTTTCGTTTTTCGACGATACGCGTATATGAGCGAAAAATCGTATATACGATATGAAAGAATGTTAAAAACTTTGATTCCAATATAAAATAGATGTTTGATCTTATGAAATGCAATGTTCTGAATCGATTGGTAACATTTTTCTAACTGTGGCGCAAGTATTATTAAAGATTTCACGATTTTATCTTCGCATATACCGAAATTCGCGTATGTCGATTACGTTTTTCGACAATTATCATATGAAAACGCGTATTTAAACATAGTAAAAACGTTATATTCTTGTTATATTCTTTATTCTGCATCGATAGAATATAAAATCATTGAAATTGAACGAGATTTCAAGTTTTCGTTTTTCGACGATACGCGTATATGAGCGAAAAATCGTATATACGATATGAAAGAATGTTAAAAACTTTGATTCCAATATAAAATAGATGTTTGATCTTATGAAATGCAATGTTCTGAATCGATTGGTAACATTTTTCTAACTGTGGCACAAGTATTATTAAAGATTTCACGATTTTATCTTCGCATATACCGAAATTCGCGTATGTCGATTACGTTTTTCGACAATTATCATATGAAAACGCGTATTTAAACATAGTAAAAACGTTATATTCTTGTTATATTCTTTATTCTGCATCGATAGAATATAAAATCATTGAAATTGAACGAGATTTCAAGTTTTCGTTTTTCGACGATACGCGTATATGAGCGAAAAATCGTATATACGATATGAAAGAATGTTAAAAACTTTGATTCCAATATAAAATAGATGTTTGATCTTATGAAATGCAATGTTCTGAATCGATTGGTAACATTTTTCTAACTGTGGCGCAAGTATTATTAAAGATTTCACGATTTTATCTTCGCATATACCGAAATTCGCGTATGTCGATTACGTTTTTCGACAATTATCATAAGAAAACGCGTATTTAAACATAGTAAAAACGTTATATTCTTGTTATATTCTTTATTCTGCATCGATAGAATATAAAATCATTGAAATTGAACGAGATTTCAAGTTTTCGTTTTTCGACGATACGCGTATATGAGCGAAAAATCGTATATACGATATGAAAGAATGTTAAAAACTTTGATTCCAATATAAAATAGATGTTTGATCTTATGAAATGCAATGTTCTGAATCGATTGGTAACATTTTTCTAACTGTGGCACAAGTATTATTAAAGATTTCACGATTTTATCTTCGCATATACCGAAATTCGCGTATGTCGATTACGTTTTTCGACAATTATCATATGAAAACGCGTATTTAAGCATAGTAAAAACGTTATATTCTTGTTATATTCTTTATTCTGCATCGATAGAATATAAAATCATTGAAATTGAACGATATTTCAAGTTTTCGTTTTTCGACGATACGCGTATATGAGCGAAAAATCCTATATACGATATGAAAGAATGTTAAAAACTTTGATTCCAATATAAAATAGATGTTTGATCTTATGAAATGCAATGTTCTGAATCGATTGGTAACATTTTTCTAACTGTGGCACAAGTATTATTAAAGATTTCACGATTTTATCTTCGCATATACCGAAATTCGCGTATGTCGATTACGTTTTTCGACAATTATCATATGAAAACGCGTATTTAAACATAGTAAAAACGTTATATTCTTGTTATATTCTTTATTCTGCATCGATAGAATATAAAATCATTGAAATTGAACGAGATTTCAAGTTTTCGTTTTTCGACGATACGCGTATATGAGCGAAAAATCGTATATACGATATGAAAGAATGTTAAAAACTTTGATTCCAATATAAAATAGATGTTTGATCTTATGAAATGCAATGTTCTGAATCGATTGGTAACATTTTTCTAACTGTGGCACAAGTATTATTAAAGATTTCACGATTTTATCTTCGCATATACCGAAATTCGCGTATGTCGATTACGTTTTTCGACAATTATCATATGAAAACGCGTATTTAAGCATAGTAAAAACGTTATATTCTTGTTATATTCTTTATTCTGCATCGATAGAATATAAAATCATTGAAATTGAACGAGATTTCAAGTTTTCGTTTTTCGACGATACGCGTATATGAGCGAAAAATCGTATATACGATATGAAAGAATGTTAAAAACTTTGATTCCAATATAAAATAGATGTTTGATCTTATGAAATGCAATGTTCTGAATCGATTGGTAACATTTTTCTAACTGTGGCGCAAGTATTATTAATGATTTCACGATTTTATCTTCGCATATACCGAAATTCGCGTATGTCGATTACGTTTTTCGACAATTATCATATGAAAACGCGTATTTAAACATAGTAAAAACGTTATATTCTTGTTATATTCTTTATTTTGCATCGATAGAATATAAAATCATTGAAATTGAACGAGATTTCAAGTTTTCGTTTTTCGACGATACGCGTATATGAGCGAAAAATCGTATATACGATATGAAAGAATGTTAAAAACTTTGATTCCAATATAAAATAGATGTTTGATCTTATGAAATGCAATGTTCTGAATCGATTGGTAACATTTTTCTAACTGTGGCACAAGTATTATTAAAGATTTCACGATTTTATCTTCGCATATACCGAAATTCGCGTATGTCGATTACGTTTTTCGACAATTATCATATGAAAACGCGTATTTAAACATAGTAAAAACGTTATATTCTTGTTATATTCTTTATTCTGCATCGATAGAATATAAAATCATTGAAATTGAACGAGATTTCAAGTTTTCGTTTTTCGACGATACGCGTATATGAGCGAAAAATCGTATATACGATATGAAAGAATGTTAAAAACTTTGATTCCAATATAAAATAGATGTTTGATCTTATGAAATGCAATGTTCTGAATCGATTGGTAACATTTTTCTAACTGTGGCGCAAGTATTATTAAAGATTTCACGATTTTATCTTCGCATATACCGAAATTCGCGTATGTCGATTACGTTTTTCGACAATTATCATAAGAAAACGCGTATTTAAACATAGTAAAAACGTTATATTCTTGTTATATTCTTTATTCTGCATCGATAGAATATAAAATCATTGAAATTGAACGAGATTTCAAGTTTTCGTTTTTCGACGATACGCGTATATGAGCGAAAAATCGTATATACGATATGAAAGAATGTTAAAAACTTTGATTCCAATATAAAATAGATGTTTGATCTTATGAAATGCAATGTTCTGAATCGATTGGTAACATTTTTCTAACTGTGGCACAAGTATTATTAAAGATTTCACGATTTTATCTTCGCATATACCGAAATTCGCGTATGTCGATTACGTTTTTCGACAATTATCATATGAAAACGCGTATTTAAACATAGTAAAAACGTTATATTCTTGTATTATTCTTTATTCTGCATCGATAGAATATAAAATCATTGAAATTGAACGAGATTTCAAGTTTTCGTTTTTCGACGATACGCGTATATGAGCGAAAAATCGTATATACGATATGAAAGAATGTTAAAAACTTTGATTCCAATATAAAATAGATGTTTGATCTTATGAAATGCAATGTTCTGAATCGATTGGTAACATTTTTCTAACTGTGGCACAAGTATTATTAAAGATTTCACGATTTTATCTTCGCATATACCGAAATTCGCGTATGTCGATTACGTTTTTCGACAATTATCATATGAAAACGAGTATTTAAGCATAGTAAAAACGTTATATTCTTGTTTTATTCTTTATTCTGCATCGATAGAATATAAAATCATTGAAATTGAACGAGATTTCAAGTTTTCGTTTTTCGACGATACGCGTATATGAGCGAAAAATCGTATATACGATATGAAAGAATGTTAAAAACTTTGATTCCAATATAAAATAGATGTTTGATCTTATGAAATGCAATGTTCTGAATCGATTGGTAACATTTTTCTAACTGTGGCACAAGTATTATTAAAGATTTCACGATTTTATCTTCGCATATACCGAAATTCGCGTATGTCGATTACGTTTTTCGACAATTATCATATGAAAACGCGTATTTAAACATAGTAAAAACGTTATATTCTTGTTATATTCTTTATTCTGCATCGATAGAATATAAAATCATTGAAATTGAACGATATTTCAAGTTTTCGTTTTTCGACGATACGCGTATATGAGCGAAAAATCGTATATACGATATGAAAGAATGTTAAAAACTTTGATTCCAATATAAAATAGATGTTTGATCTGATGAAATGCAATGTTCTGAATCGATTGGTAACATTTTTCTAACTGTGGCACAAGTATTATTAAAGATTTCACGATTTTATCTTCGCATATACCGAAATTCGCGTATGTCGATTACGTTTTTCGACAATTATCATATGAAAACGCGTATTTAAACATAGTAAAAACGTTATATTCTTGTTATATTCTTTATTCTGCATCGATAGAATATAAAATCATTGAAATTGAACGAGATTTCAAGCTTTCGTTTTTCGACGATACGCGTATATGAGCGAAAAATCGTATATACGATATGAAAGAATGTTAAAAACTTTGATTCCAATATAAAATAGATGTTTGATCTTATGAAATGCAATGTTCTGAATCGATTGGTAACATTTTTCTAACTGTGGCGCAAGTATTATTAAAGATTTCACGATTTTATCTTCGCATATACCGAAATTCGCGTATGTCGATTACGTTTTTCGACAATTATCATATGAAAACGCGTATTTAAACATAGTAAAAACGTTATATTCTTGTTATATTCTTTATTCTACATCGATAGAATATAAAATCATTGAAATTGAACGAGATTTCAAGTTTTCGTTTTTCGACGATACGCGTATATGAGCGAAAAATCGTATATACGATATGAAAGAATGTTAAAAACTTTGATTCCAATATAAAATAGATGTTTGATCTTATGAAATGCAATGTTCTGAATCGATTGGTAACATTTTTCTAACTGTGGCACAAGTATTATTAAAGATTTCACGATTTTATCTTCGCATATACCGAAATTCGCGTATGTCGATTACGTTTTTCGACAATTATCATATGAAAACGCGTATTTAAACATAGTAAAAACGTTATATTCTTGTTATATTCTTTATTCTGCATCGATAGAATATAAAATCATTGAAATTGAACGAGATTTCAAGTTTTCGTTTTTCGACGATACGCGTATATGAGCGAAAAATCGTATATACGATATGAAAGAATGTTAAAAACTTTGATTCCAATATAAAATAGATGTTTGATCTTATGAAATGCAATGTTCTGAATCGATTTGTAACATTTTTCTAACTGTGGCGCAAGTATTATTAAAGATTTCACGATTTTATCTTCGCATATACCGAAATTCGCGTATGTCGATTACGTTTTTCGACAATTATCATATGAAAACGCGTATTTAAACATAGTAAAAACGTTATATTCTTGTTATATTCTTTATTCTGCATCGATAGAATATAAAATCATTGAAATTGAACGAGATTTCAAGTTTTCGTTTTTCGTCGATACGCGTATATGAGCGAAAAATCGTATATACGATATGAAAGAATGTTAAAAACTTTGATTCCAATATAAAATAGATGTTTGATCTTATGAAATGCAATGTTCTGAATCGATTGGTAACATTTTTCTAACTGTGGCACAAGTATTATTAAAGATTTCACGATTTTATCTTCGCATATACCGAAATACGCGTATGTCGATTACGTTTTTCGACAATTATCATATGAAAACGCGTATTTAAACATAGTAAAAACGTTATATTCTTGAATTATTCTTTATTCTGCATCGATAGAATATAAAATCATTGAAATTGAACGAGATTTCAAGTTTTCGTTTTTCGACGATACGCGTATATGAGCGAAAAATCGTATATACGATATGAAAGAATGTTAAAAACTTTGATTCCAATATAAAATAGATGTTTGATCTTATGAAATGCAATGTTCTGAATCGATTGGTAACATTTTTCTAACTGTGGCACAAGTATTATTAAAGATTTCACGATTTTATCTTCGCATATACCGAAATTCGCGTATGTCGATTACGTTTTTCGACAATTATCATATGAAAACGAGTATTTAAGCATAGTAAAAACGTTATATTCTTGTTATATTCTTTATTCTGCATCGATAGAATATAAAATCAATGAAATTGAACGAGATTTCAAGTTTTCGTTTTTCGACGATACGCGTATATGAGCGAAAAATCGTATATACGATATGAAAGAATGTTAAAAACTTTGATTCCAATATAAAATAGATGTTTGATCTTATGAAATGCAATGTTCTGAATCGATTGGTAACATTTTTCTAACTGTGGCACAAGTATTATTAAAGATTTCACGATTTTATCTTCGCATATACCGAAATTCGCGTATGTCGATTACGTTTTTCGACAATTATCATATGAAAACGCGTATTTAAACATAGTAAAAACGTTATATTCTTGTTATATTCTTTATTCTGCATCGATAGAATATAAAATCATTGAAATTGAACGATATTTCAAGTTTTCGTTTTTCGACGATACGCGTATATGAGCGAAAAATCGTATATACGATATGAAAGAATGTTAAAAACTTTGATTCCAATATAAAATAGATGTTTGATCTTATGAAATGCAATGTTCTGAATCGATTGGTAACATTTTTCTAACTGTGGCACAAGTATTATTAAAGATTTCACGATTTTATCTTCGCATATACCGAAATTCGCGTATGTCGATTACGTTTTTCGACAATTATCATATGAAAACGCGTATTTAAACATAGTAAAAACGTTATATTCTTGTTATATTCTTTATTCTGCATCGATAGAATATAAAATCATTGAAATTGAACGAGATTTCAAGTTTTCGTTTTTCGACGATACGCGTATATGAGCGAAAAATCGTATATACGATATGAAAGAATGTTAAAAACTTTGATTCCAATATAAAATAGATGTTTGATCTTATGAAATGCAATGTTCTGAATCGATTGGTAACATTTTTCTAACTGTGGCACAAGTATTATTAAAGATTTCACGATTTTATCTTCGCATATACCGAAATTCGCGTATGTCGATTACGTTTTTCGACAATTATCATATGAAAACGCGTATTTAAACATAGTAAAAACGTTATATTCTTGTTATATTCTTTATTCTGCATCGATAGAATATAAAATCATTGAAATTGAACGAGATTTCAAGTTTTCGTTTTTCGACGATACGCGTATATGAGCGCAAAATCGTATATACGATATGAAAGAATGTTAAAAACTTTGATTCCAATATAAAATAGATGTTTGATCTTATGAAATGCAATGTTCTGAATCGATTGGTAACATTTTTCTAACTGTGGCACAAGTATTATTAAAGATTTCACGATTTTATCGTCGCATATACCGAAATTCGCGTATGTCGATTACGTTTTTCGACAATTATCATATGAAAACGCGTATTTAAACATAGTAAAAACGTTATATTCTTGTTATATTCTTTATTCTGCATCGATAGAATATAAAATCATTGAAATTGAACGAGATTTCAAGTTTTCGTTTTTCGACGATACGCGTATATGAGCGAAAAATCGTATATACGATATGAAAGAATGTTAAAAACTTTGATTCCAATATAAAATAGATGTTTGATCTTATGAAATGCAATGTTCTGAATCGATTGGTAACATTTTTCTAACTGTGGCACAAGTATTATTAAAGATTTCACGATTTTATCTTCGCATATACCGAAATTCGCGTATGTCGATTACGTTTTTCGACAATTATCATATGAAAACGCGTATTTAAACATAGTAAAAACGTTATATTCTTGTTATATTCTTTATTCTGCATCGATAGAATATAAAATCATTGAAATTGAACGAGATTTCAAGTTTTCGTTTTTCGACGATACGCGTATATGAGCGAAAAATCGTATATACGATATGAAAGAATGTTAAAAACTTTGATTCCAATATAAAATAGATGTTTGATCTTATGAAATGCAATGTTCTGAATCGATTGGTAACATTTTTCTATCTGTGGCACAAGTATTATTAAAGATTTCACGATTTTATCTTCGCATATACCGAAATTCGCGTATGTCGATTACGTTTTTCGACAATTATCATATGAAAACGCGTATTTAAACATAGTAAAAACGTTATATTCTTGTTATATTCTTTATTCTGCATCGATAGAATATAAAATCATTGAAATTGAACGAGATTTCAAGTTTTCGTTTTTCGACGATACGCGTATATGAGCGAAAAATCGTATATACGATATGAAAGAATGTTAAAAACTTTGATTCCAATATAAAATAGATGTTTGATCTTATGAAATGCAATGTTCTGAATCGATTGGTAACATTTTTCTAACTGTGGCACAAGTATTATTAAAGATTTCACGATTTTATCTTCGCATATACCGAAATTCGCGTATGTCGATTACGTTTTTCGACAATTATCATATGAAAACGCGTATTTAAACATAGTAAAAACGTTATATTCTTGTTATATTCTTTATTCTGCATCGATAGAATATAAAATCATTGAAATTGAACGAGATTTCAAGTTTTCGTTTTTCGACGATACGCGTATATGAGCGAAAAATCGTATATACGATATGAAAGAATGTTAAAAACTTTGATTCCAATATAAAATAGATGTTTGATCTTATGAAATGCAATGTTCTGAATCGATTGGTAACAATTTTCTAACTGTGGCACAAGTATTATTAAAGATTTCACGATTTTATCTTCGCATATACCGAAATTCGCGTATGTCGATTACGTTTTTCGACAATTATCATATGAAAACGCGTATTTAAACATAGTAAAAACGTTATATTCTTGTATTATTCTTTATTCTGCATCGATAGAATATAAAATCATTGAAATTGAACGAGATTTCAAGTTTTCGTTTTTCGACGATACGCGTATATGAGCGAAAAATCGTATATACGATATGAAAGAATGTTAAAAACTTTGATTCCAATATAAAATAGATGTTTGATCTTATGAAATGCAATGTTCTGAATCGATTGGTAACATTTTTCTAACTGTGGCACAAGTATTATTAAAGATTTCACGATTTTATCTTCGCATATACCGAAATTCGCGTATGTCGATTACGTTTTTCGACAATTATCATATGAAAACGAGTATTTAAGCATAGTAAAAACGTTATATTCTTGTTATATTCTTTATTCTGCATCGATAGAATATAAAATCATTGAAATTGAACGAGATTTCAAGTTTTCGTTTTTCGACGATACGCGTATATGAGCGAAAAATCGTATATACGATATGAAAGAATGTTAAAAACTTTGATTCCAATATAAAATAGATGTTTGATCTTATGAAATGCAATGTTCTGAATCGATTGGTAACAATTTTCTAACTGTGGCACAAGTATTATTAAAGATTTCACGATTTTATCTTCGCATATACCGAAATTCGCGTATGTCGATTACGTTTTTCGACAATTATCATATGAAAACGCGTATTTAAACATAGTAAAAACGTTATATTCTTGTATTATTCTTTATTCTGCATCGATAGAATATAAAATCATTGAAATTGAACGAGATTTCAAGTTTTCGTTTTTCGACGATACGCGTATATGAGCGAAAAATCGTATATACGATATGAAAGAATGTTAAAAACTTTGATTCCAATATAAAATAGATGTTTGATCTTATGAAATGCAATGTTCTGAATCGATTGGTAACATTTTTCTAACTGTGGCACAAGTATTATTAAAGATTTCACGATTTTATCTTCGCATATACCGAAATTCGCGTATGTCGATTACGTTTTTCGACAATTATCATATGAAAACGAGTATTTAAGCATAGTAAAAACGTTATATTCTTGTTATATTCTTTATTCTGCATCGATAGAATATAAAATCATTGAAATTGAACGAGATTTCAAGTTTTCGTTTTTCGACGATACGCGTATATGAGCGAAAAATCGTATATACGATATGAAAGAATGTTAAAAACTTTGATTCCAATATAAAATAGATGTTTGATCTTATGAAATGCAATGTTCTGAATCGATTGGTAACATTTTTCTAACTGTGGCACAAGTATTATTAAAGATTTCACGATTTTATCTTCGCATATACCGAAATTCGCGTATGTCGATTAGGTTTTTCGACAATTATCATATGAAAACGCGTATTTAAACATAGTAAAAACGTTATATTCTTGTTATATTCTTTATTCTGCATCGATAGAATATAAAATCATTGAAATTGAACGAGATTTCAAGTTTTCGTTTTTCGACGATACGCGTATATGAGCGAAAAATCGTATATACGATATGAAAGAATGTTAAAAACTTTGATTCCAATATAAAATAGATGTTTGATCTTATGAAATGCAATGTTCTGAATCGATTGGTAACATTTTTCTAACTGTGGCACAAGTATTATTAAAGATTTCACGATTTTATCTTCGCATATACCGAAATTCGCGTATGTCGATTACGTTTTTCGACAATTATCATATGAAAACGCGTATTTAAACATAGTAAAAACGTTATATTCTTGTTATATTCTTTATTCTGCATCGATAGAATATAAAATCATTGAAATTGAACGAGATTTCAAGTTTTCGTTTTTCGACGATACGCGTATATGAGCGAAAAATCGTATATACGATATGAAAGAATGTTAAAAACTTTGATTCCAATATAAAATAGATGTTTGATCTTATGAAATGCAATGTTCTGAATCGATTGGTAACATTTTTCTAACTGTGGCACAAGTATTATTAAAGATTTCACGATTTTATCTTCGCATATACCGAAATTCGCGTATGTCGATTACGTTTTTCGACAATTATCATATGAAAACGCGTATTTAAACATAGTAAAAACGTTATATTCTTGTTATATTCTTTATTCTGCATCGATAGAATATAAAATCATTGAAATTGAACGAGATTTCAAGTTTTCGTTTTTCGACGATACGCGTATATGAGCGAAAAATCGTATATACGATATGAAAGAATGTTAAAAACTTTGATTCCAATATAAAATAGATGTTTGATCTTATGAAATGCAATGTTCTGAATCGATTGATAACATTTTTCTAACTGTGGCACAAGTATTATTAAACATTTCACGATTTTATCTTCGCATATACCGAAATTCGCGTATGTCGATTACGTTTTTCGACAATTATCATATGAAAACGCGTATTTAAGCATAGTAAAAACGTTTTATTCTTGTTATATTCTTTATTCTGCATCGATAGAATATAAAATCATTGAAATTGAACGAGATTTCAAGTATTCGTTTTTCGACGATACGCGTATATGAGCGAAAAATCGTATATACGATATGAAAGAATGTTAAAAACTTTGATTCCAATATAAAATAGATGTTTGATCTTATGAAATGGAATGTTCTGAATCGATTGGTAACATTTTTCTAACTGTGGCACAAGTATTATTAAAGATTTCACGATTTTATCTTCGCATATACCGATATTCGCGTATGTCGATTACGTTTTTCGACAATTATCATATGAAAACGCGTATTTAAACATAGTAAAAACGTTATATTCTTGTTATATTCTTTATTCTGCATCGATAGAATATAAAATCATTGAAATTGAACGAGATTTCAAGTTTTCGTTTTTCGACGATACGCGTATATGAGCGAAAAATCGTATATACGATATGAAAGAATGTTAAAAACTTTGATTCCAATATAAAATAGATGTTTGATCTTATGAAATGCAATGTTCTGAATCGATTTGTAACATTTTTCTAACTGTGGAACAAGTATTATTAAAGATTTCACGATTTTATCTTCGCATATACCGAAATTCGCGTATGTCGATTACGTTTTTCGACAATTATCATATGAAAACGCGTATTTAAACATAGTAAAAACGTTATATTCTTGTTATATTCTTTATTCTGCATCGATAGAATATAAAATCATTGAAATTGAACGAGATTTCAAATTTTCGTTTTTCGACGATAAGCGTATATGAGCGAAAAATTGTATATACGATATGAAAGAATGTTAAAAACTTTGATTCCAATATAAAATAGATGATTGATCTTATGAAATGCAATGTTCTGAATCGATTGGTAACATTTTTCTAACTGTGGCACAAGTATTATTAAAGATTTCACGATTTTATCTTCGCATATACCGAAATTCGCGTATGTCGATTACGTTTTTCGACAATTATCATTTGAAAACGCGTATTTAAACATAGTAAAAACGTTATATTCTTGTTATATTCTTTATTCTGCATCGATAGAATATAAAATCATTGAAATTGAACGAGATTTCAAGTTTTCGTTTTTCGACGATACGCGTATATGAGCGAAAAATCGTATATACGATATGAAAGAATGTTAAAAACTTTGATTCCAATGTAAAATAGATGTTTGATCTTATGAAATGCAATGTTCTGAATCGATTGGTAACATTTTTCTAACTGTGGCACAAGTATTATTAAAGATTTCACGATTTTATCTTCGCATATACCGAAATTCGCGTATGTCGATTAGGTTTTTCGACAATTATCATATGAAAACGCGTATTTAAACATAGTAAAAACGTTATATTCTTGTTATATTCTTTATTCTGCATCGATAGAATATAAAATCATTGAAATTGAACGAGATTTCAAGTTTTCGTTTTTCGACGATACGCGTATATGAGCGAAAAATCGTATATACGATATGAAAGAATGTTAAAAACTTTGATTCCAATATAAAATAGATGTTTGATCTTATGAAATGCAATGTTCTGAATCGATTGGTAACATTTTTCTAACTGTGGCACAAGTATTATTAAAGATTTCACGATTTTATCTTCGCATATACCGAAATTCGCGTATGTCGATTACGTTTTTCGACAATTATCATATGAAAACGCGTATTTAAACATAGTAAAAACGTTATATTCTTGTTATATTCTTTATTCTGCATCGATAGAATATAAAATCATTGAAATTGAACGAGATTTCAAGTTTTCGTTTTTCGACGATACGCGTATATGAGCGAAAAATCGTATATACGATATGAAAGAATGTTAAAAACTTTGATTCCAATATAAAATAGATGTTTGATCTTATGAAATGCAATGTTCTGAATCGATTTGTAACATTTTTCTAACTGTGGCACAAGTATTATTAAAGATTTCACGATTTTATCTTCGCATATACCGATATTCGCGTATGTCGATTACGTTTTTCGACAATTATCATATGAAAACGCGTATTTAAACATAGTAAAAACGTTATATTCTTGTTATATTCTTTATTCTGCATCGATAGAATATAAAATCATTGAAATTGAACGAGATTTCAAGTTTTCGTTTTTCGACGATACGCGTATATGAGCGAAAAATCGTATATACGATATGAAAGAATGTTAAAAACTTTGATTCCAATATAAAATAGATGTTTGATCTTATGAAATGCAATGTTCTGAATCGATTTGTAACATTTTTCTAACTGTGGAACAAGTATTATTAAAGATTTCACGATTTTATCTTCGCATATACCGAAATTCGCGTATGTCGATTACGTTTTTCGACAATTATCATATGAAAACGCGTATTTAAACATAGTAAAAACGTTATATTCTTGTTATATTCTTTATTCTGCATCGATAGAATATAAAATCATTGAAATTGAACGAGATTTCAAGTTTTCGTTTTTCGACGATAAGCGTATATGAGCGAAAAATTGTATATACGATATGAAAGAATGTTAAAAACTTTGATTCCAATATAAAATAGATGATTGATCTTATGAAATGCAATGTTCTGAATCGATTGGTAACATTTTTCTAACTGTGGCACAAGTATTATTAAAGATTTCACGATTTTATCTTCGCATATACCGAAATTCGCGTATGTCGATTACGTTTTTCGACAATTATCATTTGAAAACGCGTATTTAAACATAGTAAAAACGTTATATTCTTGTTATATTCTTTATTCTGCATCGATAGAATATAAAATCATTGAAATTGAACGAGATTTCAAGTTTTCGTTTTTCGACGATACGCGTATATGAGCGAAAAATCGTATATACGATATGAAAGAATGTTAAAAACTTTGATTCCAATGTAAAATAGATGTTTGATCTTATGAAATGCAATGTTCTGAATCGATTGGTAACATTTTTCTAACTGTGGCACAAGTATTATTAAAGATTTCACGATTTTATCTTCGCATATACCGAAATTCGCGTATGTCGATTAGGTTTTTCGACAATTATCATATGAAAACGCGTATTTAAACATAGTAAAAACGTTATATTCTTGTTATATTCTTTATTCTGCATCGATAGAATATAAAATCATTGAAATTGAACGAGATTTCAAGTTTTCGTTTTTCGACGATACGCGTATATGAGCGAAAAATCGTATATACGATATGAAAGAATGTTAAAAACTTTGATTCCAATATAAAATAGATGTTTGATCTTATGAAATGCAATGTTCTGAATCGATTGGTAACATTTTTCTAACTGTGGCACAAGTATTATTAAAGATTTCACGATTTTATCTTCGCATATACCGAAATTCGCGTATGTCGATTACGTTTTTCGACAATTAACATATGAAAACGCGTATTTAAACATAGTAAAAACGTTATATTCTTGTTATATTCTTTATTCTGCATCGATAGAATATAAAATCATTGAAATTGAACGAGATTTCAAGTTTTCGTTTTTCGACGATACGCGTATATGAGCGAAAAATCGTATATACGATATGAAAGAATGTTAAAAACTTTGATTCCAATATAAAATAGATGTTTGATCTTATGAAATGCAATGTTCTGAATCGATTGGTAACATTTTTCTAACTGTGGCACAAGTATTATTAAAGATTTCACGATTTTATCTTCGCATATACCGAAAATCGCGTATGTCGATTACGTTTTTCGACAATTATCATATGAAAACGCGTATTTAAACATAGTAAAAACGTTATATTCTTGTTATATTCTTTATTCTGCATCGATAGAATATAAAATCATTGAAATTGAACGAGATTTCAAGTTTTCGTTTTTCGACGATACGCGTATATGAGCGAAAAATCGTATATACGATATGAAAGAATGTTAAAAACTTTGATTCCAATATAAAATAGATGTTTGATCTTATGAAATGCAATGTTCTGAATCGATTGGTAACATTTATCTAACTGTGGCACAAGTATTATTAAAGATTTCACGATTTTATCTTCGCATATACCGAAATTCGCGTATGTCGATTACGTTTTTCGACAATTATCATATGAAAACGCGTATTTAAACATAGTAAAAACGTTATATTCTTGTTATATTCTTTATTCTGCATCGATAGAATATAAAATCATTGAAATTAAACGAGATTTCAAGTTTTCGTTTTTCGACGATACGCGTATATGAGCGAAAAATCGTATATACGATATGAAAGAATGTTAAAAACTTTGATTCCAATATAAAATAGATGTTTGATCTTATGAAATGCAATGTTCTGAATCGATTGGTAACATTTTTCTAACTGTGGCACAAGTATTATTAAAGATTTCACGATTTTATCTTCGCATATACCGAAATTCACGTATGTCGATTACGTTTTTCGACAATTATCATATGAAAACGCGTATTTAAACATAGTAAAAACGTTATATTCTTGTTATATTCTTTATTCTGCATCGATAGAATATAAAATCATTGAAATTGAACGAGATTTCAAGTTTTCGTTTTTCGACGATACGCGTATATGAGCGAAAAATCGTATATACGATATGAAAGAATGTTAAAAACTTTGATTCCAATATAAAATAGATGTTTGATCTTATGAAATGCAATGTTCTGAATCGATTGGTAACATTTTTCTAATTGTGGCAAAAGTATTATTAAAGATTTCACGATTTTATCTTCGCATATACCGAAATTCGCGTATGTCGATTAGGTTTTTCGACAATTATCATATGAAAACGCGTATTTAAACATAGTAAAAACGTTATATTCTTGTTATATTCTTTATTCTGCATCGATAGAATATAAAATCATTGAAATTGAACGAGATTTCAAGTTTTCGTTTTTCGACGATACGCGTATATGAGCGAAAAATCGTATATACGATATGAAAGAATGTTAAAAACTTTGATTCCAATATAAAATAGATGTTTGATCTTATGAAATGCAATGTTCTGAATCGATTGGTAACATTTTTCTAACTGTGGCACAAGTATTATTAAAGATTTCACGATTTTATCTTCGCATATACCGAAATTCGCGTATGTCGATTACGTTTTTCGACAATTATCATATGAAAACGCGTATTTAAACATAGTAAAAACGTTATATTCTTGTTATATTCTTTATTCTGCATCGATAGAATATAAAATCATTGAAATTGAACGAGATTTCAAGTTTTCGTTTTTCGACGATACGCGTATATGAGCGAAAAATCGTATATACGATATGAAAGAATGTTAAAAACTTTGATTCCAATATGAAATAGATGTTTGATCTTATGAAATGCAATGTTCTGAATCGATTGGTAACATTTTTCTAACTGTGGCACAAGTATTATTAAAGATTTCACGATTTTATCTTCGCATATACCGAAATTCGCGTATGTCGATTACGTTTTTCGACAATTATCATATGAAAACGCGTATTTAAACATAGTAAAAACGTTATATTATTGTTATATTCTTTATTCTGCATCGATAGAATATAAAATCATTGAAATTGAACGAGATTTCAAGTTTTCGTTTTTCGACGATACGCGTATATGAGCGAAAAATCGTATATACGATATGAAAGAATGTTAAAAACTTTGATTCCAATATAAAATAGATGTTTGATCTTATGAAATGCAATGTTCTGAATCGATTGGTAACATTTTTCTAACTGTGGCACAAGTATTATTAAAGATTTCACGATTTTATCTTCGCATATACCGAAATTCGCGTATGTCGATTACGTTTTTCGACAATTATCATATGAAAACGCGTATTTAAGCATAGTAAAAACGTTATATTCTTGTTATATTCTTTATTCTGCATCGATAGAATATAAAATCATTGAAATTGAACGAGATTTCAAGTTTTCGTTTTTCGACGATACGCGTATATGAGCGAAAAATCGTATATACGATATGAAAGAATGTTAAAAACTTTGATTCCAATATTAAATAGATGTTTGATCTTATGAATTGCAATGTTCTGAATCGATTGGTAACATTTTTCTAACTGTGGCACAAGTATTATTAAAGATTTCACGATTTTATCTTCGCATATACCGAAATTCGCGTATGTCGATTACGTTTTTCGACAATTATCATATGAAAACGCGTATTTAAACATAGTAAAAACGTTATATTCTTGTTATATTCTTTATTCTGCATCGATAGAATATAAAATCATTGAAATTGAACGAGATTTCAAGTTTTCGTTTTTCGACGATACGCGTATATGAGCGAAAAATCGTATATACGATATGAAAGAATGTTAAAAACTTTGATTCCAATATAAAATAGATGTTTGATCTTATGAAATGCAATGTTCTGAATCGATTGGTAACATTTTTCTAACTGTGGCACAAGTATTATTAAAGATTTCACGATTTTATCTTCGCATATACCGAAATTCGCGTATGTCGATTACGTTTTTCGACAATTATCATATGAAAACGCGTATTTAAACATAGTAAAAACGTTATATTCTTGTTATATTCTTTATTCTGCATCGATAGAATATAAAATCATTGAAATTGAACGAGATTTCAAGTTTTCGTTTTTCGACGATACGCGTATATGAGCGAAAAATCGTATATACGATATGAAAGAATGTTAAAAACTTTGATTCCAATATAAAATAGATGTTTGATCTTATGAAATGCAATGTTCTGAATCGATTGGTAACATTTTTCTAACTGTGGCACAAGTATTATTAAAGATTTCACGATTTTATCTTCGCATATACCGAAATTCACGTATGTCGATTACGTTTTTCGACAATTATCATATGAAAACGCGTATTTAAACATAGTAAAAACGTTATATTCTTGTTATATTCTTTATTCTGCATCGATAGAATATAAAATCATTGAAATTGAACGAGATTTCAAGTTTTCGTTTTTCGACGATACGCGTATATGAGCGAAAAATCGTATATACGATATGAAAGAATGTTAAAAACTTTGATTCCAATATAAAATAGATGTTTGATCTTATGAAATGCAATGTTCTGAATCGATTGGTAACATTTTTCTAACTGTGGCACAAGTATTATTAAAGATTTCACGATTTTATCTTCGCATATACCGAAATTCGCGTATGTCGATTACGTTTTTCGACAATTATCATATGAAAACGCGTATTTAAACATAGTAAAAACGTTATATTCTTGTTATATTCTTTATTCTGCATCGATAGAATATAAAATCATTGAAATTAAACGAGATTTCAAGTTTTCGTTTTTCGACGATACGCGTATATGAGCGAAAAATCGTATATACGATATGAAAGAATGTTAAAAACTTTGATTCCAATATAAAATAGATGTTTGATCTTATGAAATGCAATGTTCTGAATCGATTGGTAACATTTTTCTAACTGTGGCACAAGTATTATTAAAGATTTCACGATTTTATCTTCGCATATACCGAAATTCGCGTATGTCGATTACGTTTTTCGACAATTATCATATGAAAACGCGTATTTAAACATAGTAAAAACGTTATATTCTTGTTATATTCTTTATTCTGCATCGATAGAATATAAAATCATTGAAATTGAACGAGATTTCAAGTTTTCGTTTTTCGACGATACGCGTATATGAGCGAAAAATCGTATATACGATATGAAAGAATGTTAAAAACTTTGATTCCAATATAAAATAGATGTTTGATCTTATGAAATGCAATGTTCTGAATCGATTGGTAACATTTTTCTAACTGTGGCACAAGTATTATTAAAGATTTCACGATTTTATCTTCGCATATACCGAAATTCGCGTATGTCGATTACGTTTTTCGACAATTATCATATGAAAACGCGTATTTAAACATAGTAAAAACGTTATATTCTTGTTATATTCTTTATTCTGCATCGATAGAATATAAAATCATTGAAATTGAACGAGATTTCAAGTTTTCGTTTTTCGACGATACGCGTATATGAGCGAAAAATCGTATATACGATATGAAAGAATGTTAAAAACTTTGATTCCAATATAAAATAGATGTTTGATCTTATGAAATGCAATGTTCTGAATCGATTGGTAACATTTTTCTAACTGTGGCACAAGTATTATTAAAGATTTCACGATTTTATCTTCGCATATACCGAAATTCGCGTATGTCGATTACGTTTTTCGACAATTATCATATGAAAACGCGTATTTAAACATAGTAAAAACGTTATATTCTTGTTATATTCTTTATTCTGCATCGATAGAATATAAAATCATTGAAATTGAACGAGATTTCAAGTTTTCGTTTTTCGACGATACGCGTATATGAGCGAAAAATCGTATATACGATATGAAAGAATGTTAAAAACTTTGATTCCAATATAAAATAGATGTTCGATCTTATGAAATGCAATGTTCTGAATCGATTGGTAACATTTTTCTAACTGTGGCACAAGTATTATTAAAGATTTCACGATTTTATCTTCGCATATACCGAAATTCGCGTATGTCGATTACGTTTTTCGACAATTATCATATGAAAACGCGTATTTAAACATAGTAAAAACGTTATATTCTTGTTATATTCTTTATTCAGCATCGATAGAATATAAAATCATTGAAATTGAACGAGATTTCAAGTTTTCGTTTTTCGTCGATACGCGTATATGAGCGAAAAATCGTATATACGATATGAAAGAATGTTAAAAACTTTGATTCCAATGTAAAATAGATGTTTGATCTTATGAAATGCAATGTTCTGAATCGATTGGTAACATTTTTCTAACTGTGGCACAAGTATTATTAAAGATTTCACGATTTTATCTTCGCATATACCGAAATTCGCGTATGTCGATTACGTTTTTCGACAATTATCATATGAAAACGCGTATTTAAACATAGTAAAAACGTTATATTCTTGTTATATTCTTTATTCTGCATCGATAGAATATAAAATCATTGAAATTGAACGTGATTTCAAGTTTTCGTTTTTCGACGATACGCGTATATGAGCGAAAAATCGTATATACGATATGAAAGAATGTTAAAAACTTTGATTCCAATATAAAATAGATGTTTGATCTTATGAAATGCAATGTTCTGAATCGATTGGTAACATTTTTCTAACTGTGGCACAAGTATTATTAAAGATTTCACGATTTTATCTTCGCAAATACCGAAATTCGCGTATGTCGATTAGGTTTTTCGACAATTATCATATGAAAACGCGTATTGAAACATAGTAAAAACGTTATATTCTTGTTATATTCTTTATTCTGCATCGATAGAATATAAAATCATTGAAATTGAACGAGATTTCAAGTTTTCGTTTTTCGACGATACGCGTATATGAGCGAAAAATCGTATATACGATATGAAAGAATGTTAAAAACTTTGATTCCAATGTAAAATAGATGTTTGATCTTATGAAATGCAATGTTCTGAATCGATTGGTAACATTTTTCTAACTGTGGCACAAGTATTATTAAAGATTTCACGATTTTATCTTCGCATATACCGAAATTCGCGTATGTCGATTACGTTTTTCGACAATTATCATATGAAAACGCGTATTTAAACATAGTAAAAACGTTATATTCTTGTTATATTCTTTATTCTGCATCGATAGAATATAAAATCATTGAAATTGAACGAGATTTCAAGTTTTCGTTTTTCGACGATACGCGTATATGAGCGAAAAATCGTATATACGATATGAAAGAATGTTAAAAACTTTGATTCCAATATAAAATAGATGTTTGATCTTATGAAATGCAATGTTCTGAATCGATTGGTAACATTTTTCTAACTGTGGCACAAGTATTATTAAAGATTTCACGATTTTATCTTCGCATATACCGAAATTCGCGTATGTCGATTACGTTTTTTCGACAATTATCATATGAAAACGCGTATTTAAACATAGTAAAAACGTTATATTCTTGTTATATTCTTTATTCTGCATCGATAGAATATAAAATCATTGAAATTGAACGAGATTTCAAGTTTTCGTTTTTCGACGATACGCGTATATGAGCGAAAAATCGTATATACGATATGAAAGAATGTTAAAAACTTTGATTCCAATATAAAATAGATGTTTGATCTTATGAAATGCAATGTTCTGAATCGATTGGTAACATTTTTCTAACTGTGGCACAAGTATTATTAAAGATTTCACGATTTTATCTTCGCATATACCGAAATTCGCGTATGTCGATTACGTTTTTCGACAATTATCATATGAAAACGCGTATTTAAACATAGTAAAAACGTTATATTCTTGTTATATTCTTTATTCTGCATCGATAGAATATAAAATCATTGAAATTGAACGAGATTTCAAGTTTTCGTTTTTCGACGATACGCGTATATGAGCGAAAAATCGTATATACGATATGAAAGAATGTTAAAAACTTTGATTCCAATATAAAATAGATGTTTGATCTTATGAAATGCAATGTTCTGAATCGATTGGTAACATTTTTCTAACTGTGGCACAAGTATTATTAAAGATTTCACGATTTTATCTTCGCAAATACCGAAATTCGCGTATGTCGATTACGTTTTTCGACAATTATCATATGAAAACGCGTATTTAAACATAGTAAAAACGTTATATTCTTGTTATATTCTTTATTCTGCATCGATAGAATATAAAATCATTGAAATTGAACGAGATTTCAAGTTTTCGTTTTTCGACGATACGCGTATATGAGCGAAAAATCGTATATACGATATGAAAGAATGTTAAAAACTTTGATTCCAATATAAAATAGATGTTTGATCTTATGAAATGCAATGTTCTGAATCGATTGGTAACATTTTTCTAACTGTGGCACAAGTATTATTATGATTTCACGATTTTATCTTCGCATATACCGAAATTCGCGTATGTCGACTACGTTTTTCGACAATTATCATATGAAAACGCGTATTTAAACATAGTAAAAACGTTATATTCTTGTTATATTCTTTATTCTGCATCGATAGAATATAAAATCATTGAAATTGAACGAGATTTCAAGTTTTCGTTTTTCGACGATACGCGTATATGAGCGAAAAATCGTATATACGATATGAAAGAATGTTAAAAACTTTGATTCCAATATAAAATAGATGTTTGATCTTATGAAATGCAATGTTCTGAATCGATTGGTAACATTTTTCTAACTGTGGCACAAGTATTATTAAAGATTTCACGATTTTATCTTCGCATATACCGAAATTCGCGTATGTCGATTACGTTTTTCGACAATTATCATATGAAAACGCGTATTTAAACATAGTAAAAACGTTATATTCTTGTTATATTCTTTATTCTGCATCGATAGAATATAAAATCATTGAAATTGAACGAGATTTCAAGTTTTCGTTTTTCGACGATACGCGTATATGAGCGAAAAATCGTATATACGATATGAAAGAATGTTAAAAACTTTGATTCCAATATAAAATAGATGTTTGATCTTATGAAATGCAATGTTCTGAATCAATTGGTAACATTTTTCTAACTGTGGCACAAGTATTATTACAGATTTCACGATTTTATCTTCGCATATACCGAAATTCGCGTATGTTGATTACGTTTTTCGACAATTATCATATGAAAACGCGTATTTAAACATAGTAAAAACGTTATATTCTTGTTATATTCTTTATTCTGCATCGATAGAATATAAAATCATTGAAATTGAACGAGATTTCTAGTTTTCGTTTTTCGACGATACGCGTATATGAGCGAAAAATCGTATATACGATATGAAAGAATGTTAAAAACTTTGATTCCAATATAAAATAGATGTTTGATCTTATGAAATGCAATGTTCTGAATCGATTGGTAACATTTTTCTAACTGTGGCACAAGTATTATTAAAGATTTCACGATTTTATCTTCGCATATACCGAAATTCGCGTATGTCGATTACGTTTTTCGACAATTATCATATGAAAACGCGTATTTAAACATAGTAAAAACGTTATATTCTTGTTATATTCTTTATTCTGCATCGATAGAATATAAAATCATTGAAATTGAACGAGATTTCAAGTTTTCGTTTTTCGACGATACGCGTATATGAGCGAAAAATCGTATATACGATATGAAAGAATGTTAAAAACTTTGATTCCAATATAAAATAGATGTTTGATCTTATGAAATGCAATGTTCTGAATCGATTGGTAACATTTTTCTAACTGTGGCACAAGTATTATTAAAGATTTCACGATTTTATCTTCGCATATACCGAAATTCGCGTATGTCGATTACGTTTTTCGACAATTATCATATGAAAACGCGTATTTAAACATAGTAAAAACGTTATATTTTTGTTATATTCTTTATTCTGCATCGATAGAATATAAAATCAATGAAATTGAACGAGATTTCAAGTTTTCGTTTTTCGACGATACGCGTATATGAGCGAAAAATCGTATATACGATATGAAAGAATGTTAAAAACTTTGATTCCAATATAAAATAGATGTTTGATCTTATGAAATGCAATGTTCTGAATCGATTGGTAACATTTTTCTAACTGTGGCACAAGTATTATTAAAGATTTCACGATTTTATCTTCGCATATACCGAAATTCGCGTATGTCGATTACGTTTTTCGACAATTATCATATGAAAACGCGTATTTAAAAATAGTAAAAACGTTATATTCTTGTTATATTCTTTATTCTGCATCGATAGAATATAAAATCATTGAAATTGAACGAGATTTCAAGTTTTCGTTTTTCGACGATACGCGTAAATGAGCGAAAAATCGAATATACGATATGAAAGAATGTTAAAAACTTTGATTCCAATATAAAATAGATGTTTGATCTTATGAAATGCAATGTTCTGAATCGATTGGTAACATTTTTCTAACTGTGGCACAAGTATTATTAAAGATTTCACGATTTTATCTTCGCATATACCGAAATTCGCGTATGTCGATTACGTTTTTCGACAATTATCATATGAAAACGAGTATTTAAACATAGTAAAAACGTTATATTCTTGTTATATTCTTTATTCTGCATCGATAGAATAAAAAATCATTGAAATTGAACGAGATTTCAAGTTTTCGTTTTTCGACGATACGCGTATATGAGCGAAAAATCGTATATACGATATGAAAGAATGTTAAAAACTTTGATTCCAATATAAAATAGATGTTTGATCTTATGAAATGCAATGTTCTGAATCAATTGGTAACATTTTTCTAACTGTGGCACAAGTATTATTACAGATTTCACGATTTTATCTTCGCATATACCGAAATTCGCGTATGTTGATTACGTTTTTCGACTATTATCATATGAAAACGCGTATTTAAACATAGTAAAAACGTTATATTCTTGTTATATTCTTTATTCTGCATCGATAGAATATAAAATCATTGAAATTGAACGAGATTTCAAGTTTTCGTTTTTCGACGATACGCGTATATGAGCGAAAAATCGTATATACGATATGAAAGAATGTTAAAAACTTTGATTCCAATATAAAATAGATGTTTGATCTTATGAAATGCAATGTTCTGAATCGATTGGTAACATTTTTCTAACTGTGGCACAAGTATTATTAAAGATTTCACGATTTTATCTTCGCATATACCGAAATTCGCGTATGTCGATTACGTTTTTCGACAATTATCATATGAAAACGCGTATTTAAACATAGTAAAAACGTTATATTCTTGTTATATTCTTTATTCTGCATCGATAGAATATAAAATCATTGAAATTGAACGAGATTTCAAGTTTTCGTTTTTCGACGATACGCGTATATGAGCGAAAAATCGTATATACGATATGAAAGAATGTTAAAAACTTTGATTCCAATATAAAATAGATGTTTGATCTTATGAAATGCAATGTTCTGAATCGATTGGTAACATTTTTCTAACTGTGGCACAAGTAATATTAAAGATTTCACGATTTTATCTTCGCATATACCGAAATTCGCGTATGTCGATTACGTTTTTCGACAATTATCATATGAAAACGCGTATTTAAACATAGTAAAAACGTTATATTCTTGTTATATTCTTTATTCTGCATCGATAGAATATAAAATCATTGAAATTGAACGAGATTTCAAGTTTTCGTTTTTCGACGATACGCGTATATGAGCGAAAAATCGTATATACGATATGAAAGAATGTTAAAAACTTTGATTCCAATATAAAATAGATGTTTGATCTTATGAAATGCAATGTTCTGAATCGATTGGTAACATTTTTCTAACTGTGGCACAAGTATTATTAAAGATTTCACGATTTTATCTTCGCATATACCGAAATTCGCGTATGTCGATTACGTTTTTCGACAATTATCATATGAAAACGCGTATTTAAAAATAGTAAAAACGTTATATTCTTGTTATATTCTTTATTCTGCATCGATAGAATATAAAATCATTGAAATTGAACGAGATTTCAAGTTTTCGTTTTTCGACGATACGCGTAAATGAGCGAAAAATCGTATATACGATATGAAAGAATGTTAAAAACTTTGATTCCAATATAAAATAGATGTTTGATCTTATGAAATGCAATGTTCTGAATCGATTGGTAACATTTTTCTAACTGTGGCACAAGTATTATTAAAGATTTCACGATTTTATCTTCGCATATACCGAAATTCGCGTATGTCGATTACGTTTTTCGACAATTATCATATGAAAACGAGTATTTAAACATAGTAAAAACGTTATATTCTTGTTATATTCTTTATTCTGCATCGATAGAATAAAAAATCATTGAAATTGAACGAGATTTCAAGTTTTCGTTTTTCGACGATACGCGTATATGAGCGAAAAATCGTATATACGATATGAAAGAATGTTAAAAACTTTGATTCCAATATAAAATAGATGTTTGATCTTATGAAATGCAATGTTCTGAATCAATTGGTAACATTTTTCTAACTGTGGCACAAGTATTATTACAGATTTCACGATTTTATCTTCGCATATACCGAAATTCGCGTATGTTGATTACGTTTTTCGACTATTATCATATGAAAACGCGTATTTAAACATAGTAAAAACGTTATATTCTTGTTATATTCTTTATTCTGCATCGATAGAATATAAAATCATTGAAATTGAACGAGATTTCAAGTTTTCGTTTTTCGACGATACGCGTATATGAGCGAAAAATCGTATATACGATATGAAAGAATGTTAAAAACTTTGATTCCAATATAAAATAGATGTTTGATCTTATGAAATGCAATGTTCTGAATCGATTGGTAACATTTTTCTAACTGTGGCACAAGTATTATTAAAGATTTCACGATTTTATCTTCGCATATACCGAAATTCGCGTATGTCGATTACGTTTTTCGACAATTATCATATGAAAACGCGTATTTAAACATAGTAAAAACGTTATATTCTTGTTATATTCTTTATTCTGCATCGATAGAATATAAAATCATTGAAATTGAACGAGATTTCAAGTTTTCGTTTTTCGACGATACGCGTATATGAGCGAAAAATCGTATATACGATATGAAAGAATGTTAAAAACTTTGATTCCAATATAAAATAGATGTTTGATCTTATGAAATGCAATGTTCTGAATCGATTGGTAACATTTTTCTAACTGTGGCACAAGTAATATTAAAGATTTCACGATTTTATCTTCGCATATACCGAAATTCGCGTATGTCGATTACGTTTTTCGACAATTATCATATGAAAACGCGTATTTAAACATAGTAAAAACGTTATATTCTTGTTATATTCTTTATTCTGCATCGATAGAATATAAAATCATTGAAATTGAACGAGATTTCAAGTTTTCGTTTTTCGACGATACGCGTATATGAGCGAAAAATCGTATATACGATATGAAAGAATGTTAAAAACTTTGATTCCAATATAAAATAGATGTTTGATCTTATGAAATGCAATGTTCTGAATCGATTGGTAACATTTTTCTAACTGTGGCACAAGTATTATTAAAGATTTCACGATTTTATCTTCGCATATACCGAAATTCGCGTATGTCGATTACGTTTTTCGACAATTATCATATGAAAACGCGTATTTAAACATAGTAAAAACGTTATATTCTTGTTATATTCTTTATTCTGCATCGATAGAATATAAAATCATTGAAATTGAACGAGATTTCAAGTTTTCGTTTTTCGACGATACGCGTATATGAGCGAAAAATCGTATATACGATATGAAAGAATGTTAAAAACTTTGATTCCAATATAAAATAGATGTTTGATCTTATGAAATGCAATGTTCTGAATCGATTGGTAACATTTTTCTAACTGTGGCACAAGTATTATTAAAGATTTCACGATTTTATCTTCGCATATACCGAAATTCGCGTATGTCGATTACGTTTTTCGACAATTATCATATGAAAACGCGTATTTAAACATAGTAAAAACGTTATATTCTTGTTATATTCTTTATTCTGCATCGATAGAATATAAAATCATTGAAATTGAACGAGATTTCAAGTTTTCGTTTTTCGACGATACGCGTATATGAGCGAAAAATCGTATATACGATATGAAAGAATGTTAAAAACTTTGATTCCAATATAAAATAGATGTTTGATCTTATGAAATGCAATGTTCTGAATCGATTGGTAACATTTTTCTAACTGTGGCACAAGTAATATTAAAGATTTCACGATTTTATCTTCGCATATACCGAAATTCGCGTATGTCGATTACGTTTTTCGACAATTATCATATGAAAACGCGTATTTAAACATAGTAAAAACGTTATATTCTTGTTATATTCTTTATTCTGCATCGATAGAATATAAAATCATTGAAATTGAACGAGATTTCAAGTTTTCGTTTTTCGACGATACGCGTATATGAGCGAAAAATCGTATATACGATATGAAAGAATGTTAAAAACTTTGATTCCAATATAAAATAGATGTTTGATCTTATGAAATGCAATGTTCTGAATCGATTGGTAACATTTTTCTAACTGTGGCACAAGTATTATTAAAGATTTCACGATTTTATCTTCGCATATACCGAAATTCGCGTAAGTCGATTACGTTTTTCGACAATTATCATATGAAAACGCGTATTTAAACATTAGTAAAAACGTTATATTCTTGTTATATTCTTTATTCTGCATCGATAGAATATAAAATCATTGAAATTGAACGAGATTTCAAGTTTTCGTTTTTCGACGATACGCGTATATGAGCGAAAAATCGTATATACGATATGAAAGAATGTTAAAAACTTTGATTCCAATATAAAATAGATGTTTGATCTTATGAAATGCAATGTTCTGAATCGATTGGTAACATTTTTCTAACTGTGGCACAAGTATTATTAAAGATTTCACGATTTTATCTTCGCATATACCGAAATTCGCGAATGTCGATTACGTTTTTCGACAATTATCATATGAAAACGCGTATTTAAACATAATAAAAACGTTATATTCTTGTTATATTCTTTATTCTGCATCGATAGAATATAAAATCATTGAAATTGAACGAGATTTCAAGTTTTCGTTTTTCGACGATACGCGTATATGAGCGAAAAATCGTATATACGATATGAAAGAATGTTAAAAACTTTGATTCCAATATAAAATAGATGTTTGATCTTATGAAATGCAATGTTCTGAATCGATTGGTAACATTTTTCTAACTGTGGCACAAGTATTATTAAAGATTTCACGATTTTATCTTCGCATATACCGAAATTCGCGTATGTCGATTACGTTTTTCGACAATTATCATATGAAAACGCGTATTTAAACATAGTAAAAACGTTATATTCTTGTTATATTCTTTATTCTGCATCGATAGAATATAAAATCATTGAAATTGAACGAGATTTCAAGTTTTCGTTTTTCGACGATACGCGTATATGAGCGAAAAATCGTATATACGATATGAAAGAATGTTAAAAACTTTGATTCCAATATAAAATAGATGTTTGATCTTATGAAATGCAATGTTCTGAATCGATTGGTAACATTTTTCTAACTGTGGCACAAGTAATATTAAAGATTTCACGATTTTATCTTCGCATATACCGAAATTCGCGTATGTCGATTACGTTTTTCGACAATTATCATATGAAAACGCGTATTTAAACATAGTAAAAACGTTATATTCTTGTTATATTCTTTATTCTGCATCGATAGAATATAAAATCATTGAAATTGAACGAGATTTCAAGTTTTCGTTTTTCGACGATACGCGTATATGAGCGAAAAATCGTATATACGATATGAAAGAATGTTAAAAACTTTGATTCCAATATAAAATAGATGTTTGATCTTATGAAATGCAATGTTCTGAATCGATTGGTAACATTTTTCTAACTGTGGCACAAGTATTATTAAAGATTTCACGATTTTATCTTCGCATATACCGAAATTCGCGTATGTCGATTACGTTTTTCGACAATTATCATATGAAAACGCGTATTTAAACATAGTAAAAACGTTATATTCTTGTTATATTCTTTATTCTGCATCGATAGAATATAAAATCATTGAAATTGAACGAGATTTCAAGTTTTCGTTTTTCGACGATACGCGTATATGAGCGAAAAATCGTATATACGATATGAAAGAATGTTAAAAACTTTGATTCCAATATAAAATAGATGTTTGATCTTATGAAATGCAATGTTCTGAATCGATTGGTAACATTTTTCTAACTGTGGCACAAGTATTATTAAAGATTTCACGATTTTATCTTCGCATATACCGAAATTCGCGAATGTCGATTACGTTTTTCGACAATTATCATATGAAAACGCGTATTTAAACATAGTAAAAACGTTATATTCTTGTTATATTCTTTATTCTGCATCGATAGAATATAAAATCATTGAAATTGAACGAGATTTCAAGTTTTCGTTTTTCGACGATACGCGTATATGAGCGAAAAATCGTATATACGATATGAAAGAATGTTAAAAACTTTGATTCCAATATAAAATAGATGTTTGATCTTATGAAATGCAATGTTCTGAATCGATTGGTAACATTTTTCTAACTGTGGCACAAGTATTATTAAAGATTTCACGATTTTATCTTCGCATATACCGAAATTCGCGTATGTCGATTAGGTTTTTCGACAATTATCATATGAAAACGCGTATTTAAACATAGTAAAAACGTTATATTCTTGTTATATTCTTTATTCTGCATCGATAGAATATAAAATCATTGAAATTGAACGAGATTTCAAGTTTTCGTTTTTCGACGATACGCGTATATGAGCGAAAAATCGTATATACGATATGAAAGAATGTTAAAAACTTTGATTCCAATATAAAATAGATGTTTGATCTTATGAAATGCAATGTTCTGAATCGATTGGTAACATTTTTCTAACTGTGGCACAAGTATTATTAAAGATTTCACGATTTTATCTTCGCATATACCGAAATTCGCGTATGTCGATTACGTTTTTCGACAATTATCATATGAAAACGCGTATTTAAACATAGTAAAAACGTTATATTCTTGTTATATTCTTTATTCTGCATCGATAGAATATAAAATCATTGAAATTGAACGAGATTTCAAGTTTTCGTTTTTCGACGATACGCGTATATGAGCGAAAAATCGTATATACGATATGAAAGAATGTTAAAAACTTTGATTCCAATATAAAATAGATGTTTGATCTTATGAAATGCAATGTTCTGAATCGATTGGTAACATTTTTCTAACTGTGGCACAAGTATTATTAAAGATTTCACGATTTTATCTTCGCATATACCGAAATTCGCGAATGTCGATTACGTTTTTCGACAATTATCATATGAAAACGCGTATTTAAACATAGTAAAAACGTTATATTCTTGTTATATTCTTTATTCTGCATCGATAGAATATAAAATCATTGAAATTGAACGAGATTTCAAGTTTTCGTTTTTCGACGATACGCGTATATGAGCGAAAAATCGTATATACGATATGAAAGAATGTTAAAAACTTTGATTCCAATATAAAATAGATGTTTGATCTTATGAAATGCAATGTTCTGAATCGATTGGTAACATTTTTCTAACTGTGGCACAAGTATTATTAAAGATTTCACGATTTTATCTTCGCATATACCGAAATTCGCGTATGTCGATTACGTTTTTCGACAATTATCATATGAAAACGCGTATTTAAACATAGTAAAAACGTTATATTCTTGTTATATTCTTTATTCTGCATCGATAGAATATAAAATCATTGAAATTGAACGAGATTTCAAGTTTTCGTTTTTCGACGATACGCGTATATGAGCGAAAAATCGTATATACGATATGAAAGAATGTTAAAAACTTTGATTCCAATATAAAATAGATGTTTGATCTTATGAAATGCAATGTTCTGAATCGATTGGTAACATTTTTCTAACTGTGGCACAAGTATTATTAAAGATTTCACGATTTTATCTTCGCATATACCGAAATTCGCGTATGTCGATTACGTTTTTCGACAATTATCATATGAAAACGCGTATTTAAACATAGTAAAAACGTTATATTCTTATTATATTCTTTATTCTGCATCGATAGGATATAAAATCATTGAAATTGAACGAGATTTCAAGTTTTCGTTTTTCGACGATACGCGTATATGAGCGAAAAATCGTATATACGATATGAAAGAATGTTAAAAACTTTGATTCCAATATAAAATAGATGTTTGATCTTATGAAATGCAATGTTCTGAATCGATTGGTAACATTTTTCTAACTGTGGCACAAGTATTATTAAAGATTTCACGATTTTATCTTCGCATATACCGAAATTCGCGTATGTCGATTACGTTTTTCGACAATTATCATATGAAAACGCGTATTTAAACATAGTAAAAACGTTATATTCTTGTTATATTCTTTATTCTGCATCGATAGAATATAAAATCATTGAAATTGAACGAGATTTCAAGTTTTCGTTTTTCGACGATACGCGTATATGAGCGAAAAATCGTATATACGATATGAAAGAATGTTAAAAACTTTGATTCCAATATAAAATAGATGTTTGATCTTATGAAATGCAATGTTCTGAATCGATTGGTAACATTTTTCTAACTGTGGCACAAGTATTATTAAAGATTTCACGATTTTATCTTCGCATATACCGAAATTCGCGTATGTCGATTACGTTTTTCGACAATTATCATATGAAAACGCGTATTTAAACATAGTAAAAACGTTATATTCTTGTTATATTCTTTATTCTGCATCGATAGAATATAAAATCATTGAAATTGAACGAGATTTCAAGTTTTCGTTTTTCGACGATACGCGTATATGAGCGAAAAATCGTATATACGATATGAAAGAATGTTAAAAACTTTGATTCCAATATAAAATAGATGTTTGATCTTATGAAATGCAATGTTCTGAATCGATTGGTAACATTTTTCTAACTGTGGCACAAGTATTATTAAGGATTTCACGATTTTATCTTCGCATATACCGAAATTCGCGTATGTCGATTAGGTTTTTCGACAATTATCATATGAAAACGCGTATTTAAACATAGTAAAAACGTTATATTCTTGTTATATTCTTTATTCTGCATCGATAGAATATAAAATCATTGAAATTGAACGAGATTTCAAGTTTTCGTTTTTCGACGATACGCGTATATGAGCGAAAAATCGTATATACGATATGAAAGAATGTTAAAAACTTTGATTCCAATATAAAATAGATGTTTGATCTTATGAAATGCAATGTTCTGAAACGATTGGTAACATTTTTCTAACTGTGGCACAAGTATTATTAAAGATTTCACGATTTTATCTTCGCATATACCGAAATTCGCGTATGTCGATTACGTTTTTCGACAATTATCATATGAAAACGCGTATTTAAACATAGTAAAAACGTTATATTCTTGTTATATTCTTTATTCTGCATCGATAGAATATAAAATCATTGAAATTGAACGAGATTTCAAGTTTTCGTTTTTCGACGATACGCGTATATGAGCGAAAAATCGTATATACGATATGAAAGAATGTTAAAAACTTTGATTCCAATATAAAATAGATGTTTGATCTTATGAAATGCAATGTTCTGAATCGATTGGTAACATTTTTCTAACTGTGGCACAAGTATTATTAAAGATTTCACGATTTTATCTTCGCATATACCGAAATTCGCGTATGTCGATTACGTTTTTCGACAATTATCATATGAAAACGCGTATTTAAACATAGTAAAAACGTTATATTCTTGTTATATTCTTTATTCTGCATCGATAGAATATAAAATCATTGAAATTGAACGAGATTTCAAGTTTTCGTTTTTCGACGATACGCGTATATGAGCGAAAAATCGTATATACGATATGAAAGAATGTTAAAAACTTTGATTCCAATATAAAATAGATGTTTGATCTTATGAAATGCAATGTTCTGAATCGATTGGTAACATTTTTCTAACTGTGGCACAAGTATTATTAAAGATTTCACGATTTTATCTTCGCATATACCGAAATTCGCGTATGTCGATTACGTTTTTCGACAATTATCATATGAAAACGCGTATTTAAACATAGTAAAAACGTTATATTCTTGTTATATTCTTTATTCTGCATCGATAGAATATAAAATCATTGAAATTGAACGAGATTTCAAGTTTTCGTTTTTCGACGATACGCGTATATGAGCGAAAAATCGTATATACGATATGAAAGAATGTTAAAAACTTTGATTCCAATATAAAATAGATGTTTGATCTTATGAAATGCAATGTTCTGAATCGATTGGTAACATTTTTCTAACTGTGCCACAAGTATTATTAAAGATTTCACGATTTTATCTTCGCATATACCGAAATTCGCGTATGTCGATTAGGTTTTTCGACAATTATCATATGAAAACGCGTATTTAAACATAGTAAAAACGTTATATTCTTGTTATATTCTTTATTCTGCATCGATAGAATATAAAATCATTGAAATTGAACAAGATTTCAAGTTTTCGTTTTTCGACGATACGCGTATATGAGCGAAAAATCGTATATACGATATGAAAGAATGTTAAAAACTTTGATTCCAATATAAAATAGATGTTTGATCTTATGAAATGTAATGTTCTGAATCGATTGGTAACATTTTTCTAACTGTGGCACAAGTATTATTAAAGATTTCACGATTTTAACTTCGCATATACCGAAATTCGCGTATGTCGATTACGTTTTTCGACAATTATCATATGAAAACGCGTATTTAAACATAGTAAAAACGTTATATTCTTGTTATATTCTTTATTCTGCATCGATAGAATATAAAATCATTGAAATTGAACGAGATTTCAAGTTTTCGTTTTTCGACGATACGCGTATATGAGCGAAAAATCGTATATACGATATGAAAGAATGTTAAAAACTTTGATTCCAATATAAAATAGATGTTTGATATTATGAAATGCAATGTTCTGAATCGATTGGTAACATTTTTCTAACTGTGGCACAAGTATTATTAAAGATTTCACGATTTTATCTTCGCATATACCGAAATTCGCGTATGTCGATTAGGTTTTTCGACAATTATCATATGAAAACGCGTATTTAAACATAGTAAAAACGTTATATTCTTGTTATATTCTTTATTCTGCATCGATAGAATATAAAATCATTGAAATTGAACGAGATTTCAAGTTTTCGTTTTTCGACGATACGCGTATATGAGCGAAAAATCGTATATACGATATGAAAGAATGTTAAAAACTTTGATTCCAATATAAAATAGATGTTTGATCTTATAAAATGCAATGTTCTGAATCGATTGGTAACATTTTTCTAACTGTGGCACAAGTATTATTAAAGATTTCACGATTTTATCTTCGCATATACCGAAATTCGCGTATGTCGATTACGTTTTTCGACAATTATCATATGAAAACGCGTATTTAAACATAGTAAAAACGTTATATTCTTGTTATATTCTTTATTCTGCATCGATAGAATATAAAATCATTGAAATTGAACGAGATTTCAAGTTTTCGTTTTTCGACGATACGCGTATATGAGCGAAAAATCGTATATACGATATGAAAGAATGTTAAAAACTTTGATTCCAATATAAAATAGATGTTTGATCTTATGAAATGCAATGTTCTGAATCGATTGGTAACATTTTTCTAACTGTGGCACAAGTATTATTAAAGATTTCACGATTTTATCTTCGCATATACCGAAATTCGCGTATGTCGATTAGGTTTTTCGACAATTATCATATGAAAACGCGTATTTAAACATAGTAAAAACGTTATATTCTTGTTATATTCTTTATTCTGCATCGATAGAATATAAAATCATTGAAATTGAACGAGATTTCAAGTTTTCGTTTTTCGACGATACGCGTATATGAGCGAAAAATCGTATATACGATATGAAAGAATGTTAAAAACTTTTATTCCAATATAAAATAGATGTTTGATCTTATGAAATGCAATGTTCTGAATCGATTGGTAACATTTTTCTAACTGTGGCACAAGTATTATTAAAGATTTAACGATTTTATCTTAGCATATACCGAAATTCGCGTATGTCGATTACGTTTTTCGACAATTATCATATGAAAACGCGTATTTAAACATAATAAAAACGTTATATTCTTGTTATATTCTTTATTCTGCATCGATAGAATATAAAATCATTGAAATTGAACGAGATTTCAAGTTTTCGTTTTTCGACGATACGCGTATATGAGCGAAAAATCGTATATACGATATGAAAGAATGTTAAAAACTTTGATTCCAATGTAAAATAGATGTTTGATCTTATGAAATGCAATGTTCTGAATCGATTGGTAACATTTTTCTAACTGTGGCACAAGTATTATTAAAGATTTCACGATTTTATCTTCGCATATACCGAAATTCGCGTATGTCGATTACGTTTTTCGACAATTATCATATGAAAACGCGTATTTAAACATAGTAAAAACGTTATATTCTTGTTATATTCTTTATTCTGCATCGATAGAATATAAAATCATTGAAATTGAACGAGATTTCAAGTTTTCGTTTTTCGACGATACGCGTATATGAGCGAAAAATCGTATATACGATATGAAAGATTGTTAAAAACTTTGATTCCAATATAAAATAGATGTTTGATATTATGAAATGCAATGTTCTGAATCGATTGGTAACATTTTTCTAACTGTGGCACAAGTATTATTAAAGATTTCACGATTTTATCTTCGCATATACCGAAATTCGCGTATGTCGATTAGGTTTTTCGACAATTATCATATGAAAACGCGTATTTAAACATAGTAAAAACGTTATATTCTTGTTATATTCTTTATTCTGCATCGATAGAATATAAAATCATTGAAATTGAACGAGATTTCAAGTTTTCGTTTTTCGACGATACGCGTATATGAGCGAAAAATCGTATATACGATATGAAAGAATGTTAAAAACTTTGATTCCAATATAAAATAGATGTTTGATCTTATGAAATGCAATGTTCTTAATCTATTGGTAACATTTTTCTAACTGTGGCACAAGTATTATTAAAGATTTCACGATTTTATCTTCGCATATACCGAAATTCGCGTATGTCGATTACGTTTTTCGACAATTATCATATGAAAACGCGTATTTAAACATAGTAAAAACGTTATATTCTTGTTATATTCTTTATTCTGCATCGATAGAATATAAAATCATTGAAATTGAACGAGATTTCAAGTTTTCGTTTTTCGACGATACGCGTATATGAGCGAAAAATCGTATATACGATATGAAAGAATGTTAAAAACTTTGATTCCAATATAAAATAGATGTTTGATCTTATGAAATGCAATGTTCTGAATCGATTGGTAACATTTTTCTAACTGTGGCACAAGTATTATTAAAGATTTCACGATTTTATCTTCGCATATACCGAAATTCGCGTATGTCGATTACGTTTTTCGACAATTATCATATGAAAACGCGTATTTAAACATAGTAAAAACGTTATATTCTTGTTATATTCTTTATTCTGCATCGATAGAATATAAAATCATTGAAATTGAACGAGATTTCAAGTTTTCGTTTTTCGACGATACGCGTATATGAGCGAAAAATCGTATATACGATATGAAAGAATGTTAAAAACTTTGATTCCAATGTAAAATAGATGTTTGATCTTATGAAATGCAATGTTCTGAATCGATTGGTAACATTTTTCTAACTGTGGCACAAGTATTATTAAAGATTTCACGATTTTATCTTCGCATATACCGAAATTCGCGTATGTCGATTACGTTTTTCGACAATTATCATATGAAAACGCGTATTTAAACATAGTAAAAACGTTATATTCTTGTTATATTCTTTATTCTGCATCGATAGAATATAAAATCATTGAAATTGAACGAGATTTCAAGTTTTCGTTTTTCGACGATACGCGTATATGAGCGAAAAATCGTATATACGATATGAAAGAATGTTAAAAACTTTGATTCCAATGTAAAATAGATGTTTGATCTTATGAAATGCAATGTTCTGAATCGATTGGTAACATTTTTCTAACTGTGGCACAAGTATTATTAAAGATTTCACGATTTTATCTTCGCATATACCGAAATTCGCGTATGTCGATTACGTTTTTCGACAATTATCATATGAAAACGCGTATTTAAACATAGTAAAAACGTTATATTCTTGTTATATTCTTTATTCTGCATCGATAGAATATAAAATCATTGAAATTGAACGAGATTTCAAGTTTTCGTTTTTCGACGATACGCGTATATGAGCGAAAAATCGTATATACGATATGAAAGAATGTTAAAAACTTTGATTCCAATATAAAATAGATGTTTGATCTTATGAAATGCAATGTTCTGAATCGATTGGTAACATTTTTCTAACTGTGGCACAAGTATTATTAAAGATTTCACGATTTTATCTTCGCATATACCGAAATTCGCGTATGTCGATTACGTTTTTCGACAATTATCATATGAAAACGCGTATTTAAACATAGTAAAAACGTTATATTCTTGTTATATTCTTTATTCTGCATCGATAGAATATAAAATCATTGAAATTGAACGAGATTTCAAGTTTTCGTTTTTCGACGATACGCGTATATGAGCGAAAAATCGTATATACGATATGAAAGAATGTTAAAAACTTTGATTCCAATATAAAATAGATGTTTGATCTTATGAAATGCAATGTTCTGAATCGATTGGTAACATTTTTCTAACTGTGGCACAAGTATTATTAAAGATTTCACGATTTTATCTTCGCATATACCGAAATTCGCGTATGTCGATTACGTTTTTCGACAATTATCATATGAAAACGCGTATTTAAACATAGTAAAAACGTTATATTCTTGTTATATTCTTTATTCTGCATCGATAGAATATAAAATCATTGAAATTGAACGAGATTTCAAGTTTTCGTTTTTCGACGATACGCGTATATGAGCGAAAAATCGTATATACGATATGAAAGAATGTTAAAAACTTTGATTCCAATGTAAAATAGATGTTTGATCTTATGAAATGCAATGTTCTGAATCGATTGGTAACATTTTTCTAACTGTGGCACAAGTATTATTAAAGATTTCACGATTTTATCTTCGCATATACCGAAATTCGCGTATGTCGATTACGTTTTTCGACAATTATCATATGAAAACGCGTATTTAAACATAGTAGAAACGTTATATTCTTGTTATATTCTTTATTCTGCATCGATAGAATATAAAATCATTGAAATTGAACGAGATTTCAAGTTTTCGTTTTTCGACGATACGCGTATATGAGCGAAAAATCGTATATACGATATGAAAGAATGTTAAAAACTTTGATTCCAATATAAAATAGATGTTTGATCTTATGAAATGCAATGTTCTGAATCGATTGGTAACATTTTTCTAACTGTGGCACAAGTATTATTAAAGATTTCACGATTTTATCTTCGCATATACCGAAATTCGCGTATGTCGATTACGTTTTTCGACAATTATCATATGAAAACGCGTATTTAAACATAGTAAAAACGTTATATTCTTGTTATATTCTTTATTCTGCATCGATAGAATATAAAATCATTGAAATTGAACGAGATTTCAAGTTTTCGTTTTTCGACGATACGCGTATATGAGCGAAAAATCGTATATACGATATGAAAGAATGTTAAAAACTTTGATTCCAATATAAAATAGATGTTTGATCTTATGAAATGCAATGTTCTGAATCGATTGGTAACATTTTTCTAACTGTGGCACAAGTATTATTAAGGATTTCACGATTTTATCTTCGCATATACCGAAATTCGCGTATGTCGATTAGGTTTTTCGACAATTATCATATGAAAACGCGTATTTAAACATAGTAAAAACGTTATATTCTTGTTATATTCTTTATTCTGCATCGATAGAATATAAAATCATTGAAATTGAACGAGATTTCAAGTTTTCGTTTTTCGACGATACGCGTATATGAGCGAAAAATCGTATATACGATATGAAAGAATGTTAAAAACTTTGATTCCAATATAAAATAGATGTTTGATCTTATGAAATGCAATGTTCTGAAACGATTGGTAACATTTTTCTAACTGTGGCACAAGTATTATTAAAGATTTCACGATTTTATCTTCGCATATACCGAAATTCGCGTATGTCGATTACGTTTTTCGACAATTATCATATGAAAACGCGTATTTAAACATAGTAAAAACGTTATATTCTTGTTATATTCTTTATTCTGCATCGATAGAATATAAAATCATTGAAATTGAACGAGATTTCAAGTTTTCGTTTTTCGACGATACGCGTATATGAGCGAAAAATCGTATATACGATATGAAAGAATGTTAAAAACTTTGATTCCAATATAAAATAGATGTTTGATCTTATGAAATGCAATGTTCTGAATCGATTGGTAACATTTTTCTAACTGTGGCACAAGTATTATTAAAGATTTCACGATTTTATCTTCGCATATACCGAAATTCGCGTATGTCGATTACGTTTTTCGACAATTATCATATGAAAACGCGTATTTAAACATAGTAAAAACGTTATATTCTTGTTATATTCTTTATTCTGCATCGATAGAATATAAAATCATTGAAATTGAACGAGATTTCAAGTTTTCGTTTTTCGACGATACGCGTATATGAGCGAAAAATCGTATATACGATATGAAAGAATGTTAAAAACTTTGATTCCAATATAAAATAGATGTTTGATCTTATGAAATGCAATGTTCTGAATCGATTGGTAACATTTTTCTAACTGTGGCACAAGTATTATTAAAGATTTCACGATTTTATCTTCGCATATACCGAAATTCGCGTATGTCGATTACGTTTTTCGACAATTATCATATGAAAACGCGTATTTAAACATAGTAAAAACGTTATATTCTTGTTATATTCTTTATTCTGCATCGATAGAATATAAAATCATTGAAATTGAACGAGATTTCAAGTTTTCGTTTTTCGACGATACGCGTATATGAGCGAAAAATCGTATATACGATATGAAAGAATGTTAAAAACTTTGATTCCAATGTAAAATAGATGTTTGATCTTATGAAATGCAATGTTCTGAATCGATTGGTAACATTTTTCTAACTGTGGCACAAGTATTATTAAAGATTTCACGATTTTATCTTCGCATATACCGAAATTCGCGTATGTCGATTACGTTTTTCGACAATTATCATATGAAAACGCGTATTTAAACATAGTAAAAACGTTATATTCTTGTTATATTCTTTATTCTGCATCGATAGAATATAAAATCATTGAAATTGAACGAGATTTCAAGTTTTCGTTTTTCGACGATACGCGTATATGAGCGAAAAATCGTATATACGATATGAAAGAATGTTAAAAACTTTGATTCCAATATAAAATAGATGTTTGATCTTATGAAATGCAATGTTCTGAATCGATTGGTAACATTTTTCTATCTGTGGCACAAGTATTATTAAAGATTTCACGATTTTATCTTCGCATATACCGAAATTCGCGTATGTCGATTACGTTTTTCGACAATTATCATATGAAAACGCGTATTTAAACATAGTAAAAACGTTATATTCTTGTTATATTCTTTATTCTGCATCGATAGAATATAAAATCATTGAAATTGAACGAGATTTCAAGTTTTCGTTTTTCGACGATACGCGTATATGAGCGAAAAATCGTATATACGATATGAAAGAATGTTAAAAACTTTGATTCCAATGTAAAATAGATGTTTGATCTTATGAAATGCAATGTTCTGAATCGATTGGTAACATTTTTCTAACTGTGGCACAAGTATTATTAAAGATTTCACGATTTTATCTTCGCATATACCGAAATTCGCGTATGTCGATTACGTTTATCGACAATTATCATATGAAAACGCGTATTTAAACATAGTAAAAACGTTATATTCTTGTTATATTCTTTATTCTGCATCGATAGAATATAAAATCATTGAAATTGAACGAGATTTCAAGTTTTCGTTTTTCGACGATACGCGTATATGAGCGAAAAATCGTATATACGATATGAAAGAATGTTAAAAACTTTGATTCCAATATAAAATAGATGTTTGATCTTATGAAATGCAATGTTCTGAATCGATTGGTAACATTTTTCTAACTGTGGCACAAGTATTATTAAAGATTTCACGATTTTATCTTCGCATATACCGAAATTCGCGTATGTCGATTACGTTTTTCGACAATTATCATATGAAAACGCGTATTTAAACATAGTAAAAACGTTATATTCTTGTTATATTCTTTATTCTGCATCGATAGAATATAAAATCATTGAAATTGAACGAGATTTCAAGTTTTCGTTTTTCGACGATACGCGTATATGAGCGAAAAATCGTATATACGATATGAAAGAATGTTAAAAACTTTGATTCCAATGTAAAATAGATGTTTGATCTTATGAAATGCAATGTTCTGAATCGATTGGTAACATTTTTCTAACTGTGGCACAAGTATTATTAAAGATTTCACGATTTTATCTTCGCATATACCGAAATTCGCGTATGTCGATTACGTTTTTCGACAATTATCATATGAAAACGCGTATTTAAACATAGTAAAAACGTTATATTCTTGTTATATTCTTTATTCTGCATCGATAGAATATAAAATCAATGAAATTGAACGAGATTTCAAGTTTTCGTTTTTCGACGATACGCGTATATGAGCGAAAAATCGTATATACGATATGAAAGAATGTTAAAAACTTTGATTCCAATATAAAATAGATGTTTGATCTTATGAAATGCAATGTTCTGAATCGATTGGTAACATTTTTCTAACTGTGGCACAAGTATTATTAAAGATTTCACGATTTTATCTTCGCATATACCGAAATTCGCGTATGTCGATTACGTTTTTCGACAATTATCATATGAAAACGCGTATTTAAACATAGTAAAAACGTTATATTCTTGTTATATTCTTTATTCTGCATCGATAGAATATAAAATCATTGAAATTGAACGAGATTTCAAGTTTTCGTTTTTCGACGATACGCGTATATGAGCGAAAAATCGTATATACGATATGAAAGAATGTTAAAAACTTTGATTCCAATATAAAATAGATGTTTGATCTTATGAAATGCAATGTTCTGAATCGATTGGTAACATTTTTCTAACTGTGGCACAAGTATTATTAAAGATTTCACGATTTTATCTTCGCATATACCGAAATTCGCGTATGTCGATTACGTTTTTCGACAATTATCATATGAAAACGCGTATTTAAACATAGTAAAAACGTTATATTCTTGTTATATTCTTTATTCTGCATCGATAGAATATAAAATCATTGAAATTGAACGAGATTTCAAGTTTTCGTTTTTCGACGATACGCGTATATGAGCGAAAAATCGTATATACGATATGAAAGAATGTTAAAAACTTTGATTCCAATATAAAATAGATGTTTGATCTTATGAAATGCAATGTTCTGAATCGATTGGTAACATTTTTCTAACTGTGGCACAAGTATTATTAAAGATTTCACGATTTTATCTTCGCATATACCGAAATTCGCGTATGTCGATTACGTTTTTCGACAATTATCATATGAAAACGCGTATTTAAACATAGTAAAAACGTTATATTCTTGTTATATTCTTTATTCTGCATCGATAGAATATAAAATCATTGAAATTGAACGAGATTTCAAGTTTTCGATTTTCGACGATACGCGTATATGAGCGAAAAATCGTATATACGATATGAAAGAATGTTAAAAACTTTGATTCCAATATAAAATAGATGTTTGATCTTATGAAATGCAATGTTCTGAATCGATTGGTAACATTTTTCTAACTGTGGCACAAGTATTATTAAAGATTTCACGATTTTATCTTCGCATATACCGAAATTCGCGTATGTCGATTACGTTTTTCGACAATTATCATATGAAAACGCGTATTTAAACATAGTAAAAACGTTATATTCTTGTTATATTCTTTATTCTGCATCGATAGAATATAAAATCATTGAAATTGAACGAGATTTCAAGTTTTCGTTTTTTGACGATACGCGTATATGAGCGAAAAATCGTATATACGATATGAAAGAATGTTAAAAACTTTGATTCCAATATAAAATAGATGTTTGATCTTATGAAATGCAATGTTCTGAATCGATTGGTAACATTTTTCTAACTGTGGCACAAGTATTATTAAAGATTTCACGATTTTATCTTCGCATATACCGTAATTCGCGTATGTCGATTACGTTTTTCGACAATTATCATATGAAAACGCGTATTTAAACATAGTAAAAACGTTATATTCTTGTTATATTCTTTATTCTGCATCGATAGAATATAAAATCATTGAAATTGAACGAGATTTCAAGTTTTCGTTTTTCGACGATACGCGTATATGAGCGAAAAATCGTATATACGATATGAAAGAATGTTAAAAACTTTGATTCCAATGTAAAATAGATGTTTGATCTTATGAAATGCAATGTTCTGAATCGATTGGTAACATTTTTCTAACTGTGGCACAAGTATTATTAAAGATTTCACGATTTTATCTTCGCATATACCGAAATTCGCGTATGTCGATTACGTTTTTCGACAATTATCATATGAAAACGCGTATTTAAACATAGTAAAAACGTTATATTCTTGTTATATTCTTTATTCTGCATCGATAGAATATAAAATCATTGAAATTGAACGAGATTTCAAGTTTTCGTTTTTCGACGATACGCGTATATGAGCGAAAAATCGTATATACGATATGAAAGAATGTTAAAAACTTTGATTCCAATATAAAATAGATGTTTGATCTTATGAAATGCAATGTTCTGAATCGATTGGTAACATTTTTCTAACTGTGGCACAAGTATTATTAAAGATTTCACGATTTTATCTTCGCATATACCGAAATTCGCGTATGTCGATTACGTTTTTCGACAATTATCATATGAAAACGCGTATTTAAACATAGTAAAAACGTTATATTCTTGTTATATTCTTTATTCTGCATCGATAGAATATAAAATCATTGAAATTGAACGAGATTTCAAGTTTTCGTTTTTCGACGATACGCGTATATGAGCGAAAAATCGTATATACGATATGAAAGAATGTTAAAAACTTTGATTCCAATGTAAAATAGATGTTTGATCTTATGAAATGCAATGTTCTGAATCGATTGGTAACATTTTTCTAACTGTGGCACAAGTATTATTAAAGATTTCACGATTTTATCTTCGCATATACCGAAATTCGCGTATGTCGATTACGTTTATCGACAATTATCATATGAAAACGCGTATTTAAACATAGTAAAAACGTTATATTCTTGTTATATTCTTTATTCTGCATCGATAGAATATAAAATCATTGAAATTGAACGAGATTTCAAGTTTTCGTTTTTCGACGATACGCGTATATGAGCGAAAAATCGTATATACGATATGAAAGAATGTTAAAAACTTTGATTCCAATGTAAAATAGATGTTTGATCTTATGAAATGCAATGTTCTGAATCGATTGGTAACATTTTTCTAACTGTGGCACAAGTATTATTAAAGATTTCACGATTTTATCTTCGCATATACCGAAATTCGCGTATGTCGATTACGTTTATCGACAATTATCATATGAAAACGCGTATTTAAACATAGTAAAAACGTTATATTCTTGTTATATTCTTTATTCTGCATCGATAGAATATAAAATCATTGAAATTGAACGAGATTTCAAGTTTTCGTTTTTCGACGATACGCGTATATGAGCGAAAAATCGTATATACGATATGAAAGAATGTTAAAAACTTTGATTCCAATATAAAATAGATGTTTGATCTTATGAAATGCAATGTTCTGAATCGATTGGTAACATTTTTCTAACTGTGGCACAAGTATTATTAAAGATTTCACGATTTTATCTTCGCATATACCGAAATTCGCGTATGTCGATTACGTTTTTCGACAATTATCATATGAAAACGCGTATTTAAACATAGTAAAAACGTTATATTCTTGTTATATTCTTTATTCTGCATCGATAGAATATAAAATCATTGAAATTGAACGAGATTTCAAGTTTTCGTTTTTCGACGATACGCGTATATGAGCGAAAAATCGTATATACGATATGAAAGAATGTTAAAAACTTTGATTCCAATGTAAAATAGATGTTTGATCTTATGAAATGCAATGTTCTGAATCGATTGGTAACATTTTTCTAACTGTGGCACAAGTATTATTAAAGATTTCACGATTTTATCTTCGCATATACCGAAATTCGCGTATGTCGATTACGTTTTTCGACAATTATCATATGAAAACGCGTATTTAAACATAGTAAAAACGTTATATTCTTGTTATATTCTTTATTCTGCATCGATAGAATATAAAATCATTGAAATTGAACGAGATTTCAAGTTTTCGTTTTTCGACGATACGCGTATATGAGCGAAAAATCGTATATACGATATGAAAGAATGTTAAAAACTTTGATTCCAATATAAAATAGATGTTTGATCTTATGAAATGCAATGTTCTGAATCGATTGATTCAATTTTTCTAACTGTGGCACAAGTATTATTAAAGATTTCACGATTTTATCTTCGCATATACCGAAATTCGCGTATGTCGATTACGTTTTTCGACAATTATCATATGAAAACGCGTATTTAAACATAGTAAAAACGTTATATTCTTGTTATATTCTTTATTCTGCATCGATAGAATATAAAATCATTGAAATTGAACGAGATTTCAAGTTTTCGTTTTTCGACGATACGCGTATATGAGCGAAAAATCGTATATACGATATGAAAGAATGTTAAAAACATTGATTCCAATATAAAATAGATGTTTGATCTTATGAAATGCAATGTCCTGAATCGATTGGTAACATTTTTCTAACTGTGGCACAAGTATTATTAAAGATTTCACGATTTTATCTTCGCATATACCGAAATTCGCGTATGTCGATTACGTTTTTCGACAATTATCATATGAAAACGCGTATTTAAACATAGTAAAAACGTTATATTCTTGTTATATTCTTTATTCTGCATCGATAGAATATAAAATCATTGAAATTGAACGAGATTTCAAGTTTTCGTTTTTCGACGATACGCGTATATGAGCGAAAAATCGTATATACGATATGAAAGAATGTTAAAAACTTTGATTCCAATGTAAAATAGATGTTTGATCTTATGAAATGCAATGTTCTGAATCGATTGGTAACATTTTTCTAACTGTGGCACAAGTATTATTAAAGATTTCACGATTTTATCTTCGCATATACCGAAATTCGCGTATGTCGATTACGTTTTTCGACAATTATCATATGAAAACGCGTATTTAAACATAGTAAAAACGTTATATTCTTGTTATATTCTTTATTCTGCATCGATAGAATATAAAATCATTGAAATTGAACGAGATTTCAAGTTTTCGTTTTTCGACGATACGCGTATATGAGCGAAAAATCGTATATACGATATGAAAGAATGTTAAAAACTTTGATTCCAATATAAAATAGATGTTTGATCTTATGAAATGCAATGTTCTGAATCGATTGGTAACATTTTTCTAACTGTGGCACAAGTATTATTAAAGATTTCACGATTTTATCTTCGCATATACCGAAATTTGCGTATGTCGATTACGTTTTTCGACAATTATCATATGAAAACGCGTATTTAAACATAGTAAAAACGTTATATTCTTGTTATATTCTTTATTCTGCATCGATAGAATATAAAATCATTGAAATTGAACGAGATTTCAAGTTTTCGTTTTTCGACGATACGCGTATATGAGCGAAAAATCGTATATACGATATGAAAGAATGTTAAAAACTTTGATTCCAATATAAAATAGATGTTTGATCTTATGAAATGCAATGTTCTGAATCGATTGGTAACATTTTTCTAACTGTGGCACAAGTATTATTAAAGATTTCACGATTTTATCTTCGCATATACCGAAATTCGCGTATGTCGATTACGTTTTTCGACAATTATCATATGAAAACGCGTATTTAAACATAGTAAAAACGTTATATTCTTTTTATATTCTTTATTCTGCATCGATAGAATATAAAATCATTGAAATTGAACGAGATTTCAAGTTTTCGTTTTTCGACGATACGTATATATGAGCGAAAAATCGTATATACGATATGAAAGAATGTTACAAACTTTGATTCCAATATAAAATAGATGTTTGATCTTATGAAATGCAATGTTCTGAATCGATTGGTAACATTTTTCTAACTGTGGCACAAGTATTATTAAAGATTTCACGATTTTATCTTCGAATATACCGAAATTCGCGTATGTCGATTAGGTTTTTCGACAATTATCATATGAAAACGCGTATTTAAACATAGTAAAAACGTTATATTCTTGTTATATTCTTTATTCTGCATCGATAGAATATAAAATCATTGAAATTGAACGAGATTTCAAGTTTTCGTTTTTCGTCGATACGCGTATATGAGCGAAAAATCGTATATACGATATGAAAGAATGTTAAAAACTTTGATTCCAATATAAAATAGATGTTTGATCTTATGAAATGCAATGTTCTGAATCGATTGGTAACATTTTTCTAACTGTGGCACAAGTATTATTAAAGATTTCACGATTTTATCTTCGCATATACCGAAATTTGCGTATGTCGATTACGTTTTTCGACAATTATCATATGAAAACGCGTATTTAAACATAGTAAAAACGTTATATTCTTGTTATATTCTTTATTCTGCATCGATAGAATATAAAATCATTGAAATTGAACGAGATTTCAAGTTTTCGTTTTTCGACGATACGCGTATATGAGCGAAAAATCGTATATACGATATGAAAGAATGTTAAAAACTTTGATTCCAATATAAAATAGATGTTTGATCTTATGAAATGCAATGTTCTGAATCGATTGGTAACATTTTTCTAACTGTGGCACAAGTATTATTAAAGATTTCACGATTTTATCTTCGCATATACCGAAATTCGCGTATGTCGATTACGTTTTTCGACAATTATCATATGAAAACGCGTATTTAAACATAGTAAAAACGTTATATTCTTTTTATATTCTTTATTCTGCATCGATAGAATATAAAATCATTGAAATTGAACGAGATTTCAAGTTTTCGTTTTTCGACGATACGTATATATGAGCGAAAAATCGTATATACGATATGAAAGAATGTTACAAACTTTGATTCCAATATAAAATAGATGTTTGATCTTATGAAATGCAATGTTCTGAATCGATTGGTAACATTTTTCTAACTGTGGCACAAGTATTATTAAAGATTTCACGATTTTATCTTCGCATATACCGAAATTCGCGTATGTCGATTACGTTTTTCGACAATTATCATATGAAAACGCGTATTTAAACATAGTAAAAACGTTATATTCTTTTTATATTCTTTATTCTGCATCGATAGAATATAAAATCATTGAAATTGAACGAGATTTCAAGTTTTCGTTTTTCGACGATACGTGTATATGAGCGAAAAATCGTATATACGATATGAAAGAATGTTAAAAACTTTGATTCCAATATAAAATAGATGTTTGATCTTATGAAATGCAATGTTCTGAATCGATTGGTAACATTTTTCTAACTGTGGCACAAGTATTATTAAAGATTTCACGATTTTATCTTCGCATATACCGAAATTCGCGTATGTCGATTACGTTTTTCGACAATTATCATATGAAAACGCGTATTTAAACATAGTAAAAACGTTATATTCTTATTATATTCTTTATTCTGCATCGATAGAATATAAAATCATTGAAATTGAACGAGATTTCAAGTTTTCGTTTTTCGACGATACGCGTATATGAGCGAAAAATCGTATATACGATATGAAAGAATGTTAAAAACTTTGATTCCAATATAAAATAGATGTTTGATCTTATGAAATGCAATGTTCTGAATCGATTGGTAACATTTTTCTAACTGTGGCACAAGTATTATTAAAGATTTCACGATTTTATCTTCGCATATACCGAAATTCGCGTATGTCGATTACGTTTTTCGACAATTATCATATGAAAACGCGTATTTATACATAGTAAAAACGTTATATTCTTGTTATATTCTTTATTCTGCATCGATAGAATATAAAATCATTGAAATTGAACGAGATTTCAAGTTTTCGTTTTTCGACGATACGCGTATATGAGCGAAAAATCGTATATACGATATGAAAGAATGTTAAAAACTTTGATTCCAATATAAAATAGATGTTTGATCTTATGAAATGCAATGTTCTGACTCGATTGGTAACATTTTTCTAACTGTGGCACAAGTATTATTAAAGATTTCACGATTTTATCTTCGCATATACCGAAATTCGCGTATGTCGATTATGTTTTTCGACAATTATCATATGAAAACGCGTATTTAAACATAGTAAAAACGTTATATTCTTGTTATATTCTTTATTCTGCATCGATAGAATATAAAATCATTGAAATTGAACGAGATTTCAAGTTTTCGTTTTTCGACGATACGCGTATATGAGCGAAAAATCGTATATACGATATGAAAGAATGTTACAAACTTTGATTCCAATATAAAATAGATGTTTGATCTTATGAAATGCAATGTTCTGAATCGATTGGTAACATTTTTCTAACTGTGGCACAAGTATTATTAAAGATTTCACGATTTTATCTTCGCATATACCGAAATTCGCGTATGTCGATTACGTTTTTCGACAATTATCATATGAAAACGCGTATTTAGACATAGTAAAAACGTTATATTCTTGTTATATTCTTTATTCTGCATCGATAGAATATAAAATCATTGAAATTGAACGAGATTTCAAGTTTTCGTTTTTCGACGATACGCGTATATGAGCGAAAAATCGTATATACGATATGAAAGAATGTTAAAAACTTTGATTCCAATATAAAATAGATGTTTGATCTTATGAAATGCAATGTTCTGAATCGATTGGTAACATTTTTCTAACTGTGGCACAAGTATTATTAAAGATTTCACGATTTTATCTTCGCATATACCGAAATTCGCGTATGTCGATTACGTTTTTCGACAATTATCATATGAAAACGCGTATTTAAACATAGTAAAAACGTTATATTCTTATTATATTCTTTATTCTGCATCGATAGAATATAAAATCATTGAAATTGAACGAGATTTCAAGTTTTCGTTTTTTGACGATACGCGTATATGAGCGAAAAATCGTATATACGATATGAAAGAATGTTAAAAACTTTGATTCCAATATAAAATAGATGTTTGATCTTATGAAATGCAATGTTCTGAATCGATTGGTAACATTTTTCTAACTGTGGCACAAGTATTATTAAAGATTTCACGATTTTATCTTCGCATATACCGAAATTCGCGTATGTCGATTACGTTTTTCGACAATTATCATATGAAAACGCGTATTTAAACATAGTGAAAACGTTATATTCTTGTTATATTCTTTATTCTGCATCGATAGAATATAAAATCATTGAAATTGAACGAGATTTCAAGTTTTCGTTTTTCGACGATACGCGTATATGAGCGAAAAATCGTATATACGATATGAAAGAATGTTAAAAACTTTGATTCCAATATAAAATAGATGTTTGATCTTATGAAATGCAATGTTCTGAATCGATTGGTAACATTTTTCTAAATGTGGCACAAGTATTATTAAAGATTTCACGACTTTATCTTCGCATATACCGAAATTCGCGTATGTCGATTACGTTTTTCGACAATTATCATATGAAAACGCGTATTTAAACATAGTAAAAACGTTATATTCTTGTTATATTCTTTATTCTGCATCGATAGAATATAAAATCATTGAAATTGAACGAGATTTCAAGTTTTCGTTTTTCGACGATACGCGTATATGAGCGAAAAATCGTATATACGATATGAAAGAATGTTAAAAACTTTGATTCCAATGTAAAATAGATGTTTGATCTTATGAAATGCAATGTTCTGAATCGATTGGTAACATTTTTCTAACTGTGGCACAAGTATTATTAAAGATTTCACGATTTTATCTTCGCATATACCGAAATTCGCGTATGTCGATTACGTTTTTCGACAATTATCATATGAAAACGCGTATTTAAACATAGTAAAAACGTTATATTCTTGTTATATTCTTTATTCTGCATCGATAGAATATAAAATCATTGAAATTGAACGAGATTTCAAGTTTTCGTTTTTCGACGATACGCGTATATGAGCGAAAAATCGTATATACGATATGAAAGAATGTTAAAAACTTTGATTCCAATATAAAATAGATGTTTGATCTTATGAAATGCAATGTTCTGAATCGATTGGTAACATTTTTCTAACTGTGGCACAAGTATTATTAAAGATTTCACGATTTTATCTTCGCATATACCGAAATTCGCGTATGTCGATTACGTTTTTCGACAATTATCATATGAAAACGCGTATTTAAACATAGTAAAAACGTTATATTCTTGTTATATTCTTTATTCTGCATCGATAGAATATAAAATCATTGAAATTGAACGAGATTTCAAGTTTTCGTTTTTCGACGATACGCGTATATGAGCGAAAAATCGTATATACGATATGAAAGAATGTTAAAAACTTTGATTCCAATATAAAATAGATGTTTGATCTTATGAAATGCAATGTTCTGAATCGATTGGTAACATTTTTCTAACTGTGGCACAAGTATTATTAAAGATTTCACGATTTTATCTTCGCATATACCGAAATTCGCGTATGTCGATAACGTTTTTCGACAATTATCATATGAAAACGCGTATTTAAACATAGTAAAAACGTTATATTCTTGTTATATTCTTTATTCTGCATCGATAGAATATAAAATCATTGAAATTGAACGAGATTTCAAGTTTTCGTTTTTCGACGATACGCGTATATGAGCGAAAAATCGTATATACGATATGAAAGAATGTTAAAAACTTTGATTCCAATATAAAATAGATGTTTGATCTTATGAAATGCAATGTTCTGAATCGATTGGTAACATTTTTCTAACTGTGGCACAAGTATTATTAAAGATTTCACGATTTTATCTTCGCATATACCGAAATTCGCGTATGTCGATTACGTTTTTCGACAATTATCATATGAAAACGCGTATTTAAACATAGTAAAAACGTTATATTCTTGTTATATTCTTTATTCTGCATCGATAGAATATAAAATCATTGAAATTGAACGAGATTTCAAGTTTTCGTTTTTCGACGATACGCGTATATGAGCGAAAAATCGTATATACGATATGAAAGAATGTTAAAAACTTTGATTCCAATATAAAATAGATGTTTGATCTTATGAAATGCAATGTTCTGAATCGATTGGTAACATTTTTCTAACTGTGGCACAAGTATTATTAAAGATTTCACGATTTTATCTTCGCATAAACCGAAATTCGCGTATGTCGATTAAGTTTTTTCGACAATTATCATATGAAAACGCGTATTTAAACATAGTAAAAACGTTATATTCTTGTTATATTCTTTATTCTGCATCGATAGAATATAAAATCATTGAAATTGAACGAGATTTCAAGTTTTCGTTTTCGACGATACGCGTATATGAGCGAAAAATCGTATATACGATATGAAAGAATGTTAAAAACTTTGATTCAATATAAAATAGATGTTTGATCTTATGAAATGCAATGTTCTGAATCGATTGGTAACATTTTTCTAACTGTGGCACAAGTATTATTAAAGATTTCACGATTTTATCTTCGCATATACCGAAATTCGCGTATGTCGATTACGTTTTTCGACAATTATCATATGAAAACGCGTATTTAAACATAGTAAAAACGTTATATTCTTGTTATATTCTTTATTCAGCATCGATAGAATATAAAATCATTGAAATTGAACGAGATTTCAAGTTTTCGTTTTTCGACGATACGCGTATATGAGCGAAAAATCGTATATACGATATGAAAGAATGTTAAAAACTTTGATTCCAATGTAAAATAGATGTTTGATCTTATGAAATGCAATGTTCTGAATCGATTGGTAACATTTTTCTAACTGTGGCACAAGTATTATTAAAGATTTCACGATTTTATCTTCGCATATACCGAAATTCGCGTATGTCGATTACGTTTTTCGACAATTATCATATGAAAACGCGTATTTAAACATAGTAAAAACGTTATATTCTTGTTATATTCTTTATTCTGCATCGAATAGAATATAAAATCATTGAAATTGAACGAGATTTCAAGTTTTCGTTTTTCGACGATACGCGTATATGAGCGAAAAATCGTAATATACGATATGAAAGAATGTTAAAAACTTTGATTCCAATATAAAATAGATGTTTGATCTTATGAAATGCAATGTTCTGAATCGATTGGTAACATTTTTCTAACTGTGGCACAAGTATTATTAAAGATTTCACGATTTTATCTTCGCATATACCGAAATTCGCGTATGTCGATAACGTTTTTCGACAATTATCATATGAAAACGCGTATTTAAACATAGTAAAAACGTTATATTCTTGTTATATTCTTTATTCTGCATCGATAGAATATAAAATCATTGAAATTGAACGAGATTTCAAGTTTTCGTTTTTCGACGATACGCGTATATGAGCGAAAAATCGTATATACGATATGAAAGAATGTTAAAAACTTTGATTCCAATATAAAATAGATGTTTGATCTTATGAAATGCAATGTTCTGAATCGATTGGTAACATTTTTCTAACTGTGGCACAAGTATTATTAAAGATTTCACGATTTTATCTTCGCATATACCGAAATTC